>NW_006263351.1:531889-549467 GCF_000469605.1 Apis dorsata | reverse complement strand
CTGGGGGGCCGAACAAGCAGCCGAGGCTGGACACGTGGATCCAGCAGAGATTGTCAACCGCGAAGGCTCTCTACGAGCAACAGAAGAGGCAAGAGATGAATCTGCCTGTCCCGTTGCCCAATGGGACCCTGGTCGCGCAGAATAGTTACGAGCAGAGGTCGGATAACGGGTACGCGTCGTCCGAGTCCAGGTATCAGCAACCGTCGTACTGTGATAAGAGGAATTACGCGGAGCCTAAGGCCACCCACGCTTCACCGCCCTACGTTCATCCGGTGATCACGAAACCTGCCAACGTTCACTCTGTGCCGCAAGCCGGGCAAACGTCCGTGTACCCGAATTACAGGCAAGGGCAGAAAGGTAGCGGGCCGCCAACAACAGGTGGTGCCACTTCCGGGGGACAGGCCACGACCGAGCCGCCTAGCAACACCGGTGCCGATAAAAGGGTGCTCAGCTTGTTGAGGAACAGCCTGGAGAACAAGCAGCAGAGGGAGGAGCAGATGAACAGTCAGCAACCTATCCTGGCTAATCATAGTCAACAAAGTTTTCAGAATAAGGTATGCGCTCGAGGTAATAGCGTGTATGGGCTTGGAGTTTCCATTTGTTAGCGAGGTTGTTTTTCAGAGTATAAACTTTCGATTAATATTAATTGGAGTAAGTTTGAAAGCTTTCGAGAGTTAAGGGATATTAAGTTACTTCGAGGCGAGGTATGGTTCGGGGGATAAACAGCCTCGTGAAAATATAAAACGATTCTAAGCTTGAAATTCCCGAGAAGTTGGGTAAATCTCGCACAACGAACATATCAAATTTCTTCGTTCGTTCCTTTTTATCTCCTGGGAAATTCTTGTATTTTTATCTCGACGTTTTAACATTTATCTCGATTTTTAACTACTTTTCTTCCGAAATCCTTTCAAAATTTCTTGCATTCAATCTCAACGTCGTCTCGATACATCGATCTCAATTCTTCCCTACAAAATCTGTAATCCAATAACTATTGAACCATCCTCTCGTCTTCCTCGAGAATCATATCCGATAGAATGACGGATGTAACAAGTGACGTTCCAGTGGTGGTCTCAGAGGCGGTGAGAACTGTCCGTTATCGTGCTCTAACGCGTTGTGTTCCCTATTCCCAAAGGTTGTTGCACCGGTCGAGCCCAAAACGAACATAGGAAGGCACAACCTGTCACCGTTCACGGCTGCGAGCTTACTGGAACGAAACAGCAACACGCCGCCCCATTACAAGTTCCATGTGCCGAGAGCGGTAGACTCGATCACTCAGGAGGCCCCCCGTAGTTTGTACGGCTCGAGAGTAAATTCATCCGCCACGCTACCTGGCAAGGAGGCACTCCTGGGACCCCGAGGAGCCGAGAATCAGATTCACCGTGACAAAGACGACGGCCTCGCCGCCATATTGGCAGCGAAAATCAGAACGAAGGCGGAACTGAAACAGGTGAACTCATACGTAATGTATTTAATTCGATTTTCTTTTTCGTTTTTCTTAAATTAATCTTAAATTAATTTTCCTTCGATTCGTACGAGTGGATTGTTAATAAAACAATGTTATTCTTTTTTTTTTGATTTTGATACTTGAAGGTGGGGACCGGCCAATTTGCAACGAAATCGACCAATGTACCCTCTCAGGATGCATCGTCTACTCCAAAAGGTAGAGATTCGAGATTCTGTTGATTTATTGGATTCTGTTGCTTTTCTTTTCCATGAAAATCCAATTTATTTCGTTTTATCTTATCAAAACGATGTTTGTTTTATTTTAATAATTATAAGAGATGTATCTTACAAAGTAACTCTTATTTTTATTATTGAAACTTGTTATTTTATTTTACGCGTCGATGATAATTTAAAAAGAGTAAAAGTAATTAGTCGATGTTTTTTTAAAGAAGAAAATTATCGGAAGTTGAAAGGTTAATATATTTATTCGATCGATACTCTATAAATATTCTTGTATGAAATGTTGATTTTTTTCATTTTTCAAGTTGCTTCGTTAAAATAATTTGTATCGTTTTCGTATAAGTTTTCGTGATAATCTGTCTTGATTTGTAGAAAAGTTGTATTAATTTTTGATTGATGTTAAAATAAACAATAATTTCAAATAGTAATATATACCATTGAATATTAAATTCATTTTATAAAAATGAATCTTCTTGCGATCTTACTTCATCGGATCACACATTACGCATCACTTTAAATATTTTTAAAATCCCAGGGAAAACTTAAAAATTCAAATCCACTTTCAGAACAAGACAGCGCCGCATCAACGTCGACACCTCAATCAGGCTCGTCTGCAGGCAGTCCTCCAAAGTTGACTCGCGAGAAGGTGGCCTGTTTACCGCCCCGAAGACGCTTGTTCTCCAGAACGGAGGAGGAGAACATGCCGGTGGCCGCGACGGTTCCGGTTCCGGCGCCACAACCTGCGATCGCTTCGAGCGTGCCTGCGCGCGCCAGCGGATTCAGAAGTTCGTCCGAGACTTCGGTGTTCGATTTCAGAGAGAGCGATTCCGAAGGCGAGATGCCTGTTCTCGAGCGGCAAACGCTCGAGGAGATGAGGAGGGACAGAAAACAGCTGTCGAAGGTGCAGCCACCCGTTCCACTGAACGATGCCATGTGCATTGGCATGACCTCATCGTCGGATCTCGTGAAAATAGAATTGAAGGTAACGTTATTTGCGCATGGATGTTTCTCCCGTGATTCGTTTGGTCGAACAGCCTTGAAAAACAATGATTGTTTAATCGGATTTAGATCATCTTGAACGATTCATAAAATTGTTTGAAAAGGAAATATCACTTCTGTTAGAATATAATGTTTCAGTATATCTCTTTGTAGTGTGAAATAAATTGTAACAATTCTAAAATTAATTGTAAAAATTAATTTCAGATATAATATTGTATCAGTCTGAAAAAGATTAATCTCCTTGGAATACAAAAATAAAATGAAATCAATAGATTTCATTTGTACAAATTATTTCTATAAAATGAATGATGTAATTTTAAATGTAGCAATTCAAATATAGCAATGAATAATTTATATATATATATATAGAAGAGAATATATATATATATTGAAGAGCAAAGTATTTTTCAATGTAATTAGAAAATTACAATGAAAATTATTCTTAATATCAATATAAATTCTATAATTCTTGATGTCATTTCTCATTTATGTATCTAATTTATATTTTCTTTGTCACGAATATTTTTACTCGATGCAACAATTGCATTAGATTCATCCGTTTACCGTTTTCAGGAGAACGACAAGATCACCGAAGTAGACACGTTTTGGTCCAGCACGTGCGACAAGTTTATGGAACAGCTACGAACCGGTGACGCGATGAAGAAACGTGGTCGTAAGAAAAAGGTCAGTTGCACTATAACCTCGAAGCTCGATGACGCTGGAAACGATAGCAGCAAAGAGTCGGACGCGAACACGTCTCAGATCAAACCTGAGGACATCAAAAAGGAGATTCAGGATGACGATTCGCCCATGGACAGCAAAGATGAGTCCCCAGAAGCGACGAAAGATGAGGAATCGTCGGAAATGAAGGATATCAAGGTTGAGGTGAAGACGGAGCCAGAGATGAGCAAGGACGACGAGGAGAAGAATTCCAGCGACGATTCGGACGAAGTACCATTGATTCGACGAACGAAGAAGAAGACGAAGAAGGACGACAGTGATTGCGAGGAGGAGATAATATGCAGGAAGAGAAGGGTGCGCAGAGGAAGCAGAATTAAATTGCAATCATCCAGTGGTAGCGAATCCTCGAGCGAGGAGAGCGATGGTAGCACGGAGTTTGGTCACGGTTCTTCCGTGGCTGACAGGCTGAGGGCTAGGAAACGGTGCGCCAACAGCAGCGCAGAATCCGAAGGGATGAAGCTTAGATCCAGAGACGCGACGCCGCAAAAATCTAAATCCGAGAAAGAATCCAAATCCTCCACTTCGAAGACTTCTTCCCAAAAAGGAAAACCGAAGCCTCTTTTCGGAGACGGCAGCGATTTTAGGCCTGGTTGGGAGGAGGAAGTTTACGTGTACAAGAAATCCTTGAGAATGCCACCTAGATTGATTACAGTGTCGAAACCGTCTAGGTTTCACAGGTTGTCTACCTCGCTGCCTGATTTGGATCCCGGCTCTCCAGCCTTGTCTGTCTCCATGGATAGTTCTGATGTGTATCTGAACAGGAAGAAGTTGGTTGACAGTGACGTGGAGTCCAATTACAGTTTTAGTACAACTGGGATTGGAATAGGAAGTAAGATCGATGATGAGGAAGCTACATCGTCCACGACCATTTCGTGTCCGCCCAAGGGTATGAAGCACTCGAAGTCGGAGAACAGTTCTATCGTTGATGTCTTGGCTCAGAAGGTTGGTACCAGTAAGAAGGAGCAGAAGAGGAAACAGAAAGAGAAGTTGGACAAAGGTGCAAATAAAACGCCGCAGAAAGGCACAAACGAACCTGAATTGCTCCCTACTCCGAGTCTGACACCTTTAGTGGAATCGTCCAAATCGCCGAAGGGTAAATCACCAGTCAAAGATAAGTCATTAAAAACTATCAAAATGACAGATTCGTTCCTGTTCGGTTTCCGCAAGGAAACTGTGAACAATTTCCGTGATACGTTTAAGAATAACCACGCTTTGCCGAACGAGTTCTCCACATTGGTGCTTAAAAGTAGGACGAGAACAGAGACTAGGGTATTGAAGAAACAGGCAACAATTAGAGAAGTTTTCGGCGAGGACAGGCCAGCTTCGGCACCACCTATGCAGAATCATGATGATACTTCTCAAGATGACGATTCTCAGAACGAAACACCAGAGAATAGGTTGAGTAAAGAAAGAACCTTGAAGCAGAAAGTGGTTTCGAGGCTGAAGAACGCTGGTATTTTGAGGAGTCACAAGGCGATCATAAACTCGAAGCATCATCTGTTGATGAAGAGGCGGAAGGACTTGTTGAAATCACTGGCTGAGAAGAAGCTGCGACATTTAAAGACTGAGACGGAAGAGGAACCGGTACAGGAGGAAACAAATGATGCGCAGGAGACGGAGAACAATGAGCTCGATGACGAGACCAATGAATCAGAACTTCCTAATAAGAAGAAGCTTAAACTGCGGACAAGCAGGCGGAAATTCCGCTCCGGATTCGATTACATTCGTAAGAAGAAAAAACCTTTGAAGAAGGATGAGACATTACCCAAGGAAAGAAAGAGGGTGAGTTTTTATAAAAGTATTTTTAGCTATATAAAAAGAGTATATTAAATATATTAATAATTTATATATAAAATTGACTGTATATTTAATTCTAGGTATTTTTGCTGAGTAAATAATTTTCAATGGATTCAATAGCGTGAATATTCATATCTTTTTTATTTACATTAGAATATTTGCTTTACAGCAAGTGTTAACGAGACCCAGTCCAGAGTGCGTAGCAGATATTCAGTCGGAAATTAGAACGTGGGTGATCAAAAAAGGTGTAGGTGAAACGATGCTGCATCGTGCCGCCAGACTTGGTTATACGGTAAATATTTATTGAAAAATAATTCACTCGTTGAAAATTCAATGGCCGCCCGATGTAAAATATTCATTGGTACAAACATTTGAATCTAAATTGCATTTTTGCATCGTGTTGGACACAGGATGTCACCGCGTATTGCTTGGAAAAGCTAAATAACGCGCCGAGTCCAAAGGACAACGCGGGTTATACGCCTCTTCACGAAGCGTGTTCCAAAGGCCATCTCGAAATTGCGAAATTGTTGCTCGCATACGGTGCGAATGCGAGTGAAAGTGCCAATGGTGGAATAAGGTGATCAACAAACTCGAATTTATAAATTTATTTCCTCTCTCTTCATTTTCTTTAAATTAAAATATACTGAAACACGATGTGCTTCATCACAGACCACTTCACGAGGCAGCTGAAAATGGTGCTACCGAACTCGTACGCCTGCTACTTTCCTATGGCGCTGATCCCTTATTAGCCACTTATTCCGGACAAACCCCGCTAATGCTAGCAGCAGATACCGATGCCTATTCGATCCTAGAACAACATTTAGACGATATCCAGGGTCGTGCGAGTACACCATGGTCTTTTGGCGGCCCGTCGTCTATTTTTGGTACGTCGTAATTTATAAGAATCTAACCTCTTCCCAGGTAACTTGTTTTCTTTAATATTTTCAATTCCATGTTTACATTTCGTCACTTTCTTTATCAATTCTTCTTTATATACATCTCTGGCAATAAAGAGTTTAAAATTAGAATTACCTTCAGTATAGTTTACTATTCGAATATATCAATTGAATAAATTAAAAGCAACTTATATCTTTTCAGACCTCGAAGAAACTGGTTACAATCCCCTCGACGATCCTCCTATGGACAGTCCAGAACCCGAACTAGATGAAATCGAGGTAGAGATGGGTGATGTGAATCTGCCAGTTCTCTTTACTCTCACCAACGATCCGGATAAATGGATGCTCCTCCAAGACTTGATGGCCGCTCTTCGAATAAAGAGTAGAGACGCGTTACTCCGTCAAATAAATCCGAAAGCTCACTCCGGTCCACCGGCCATTGCCCATCGTGACGTGATGAAAGAATTAAAACTTCAAGATTTTCTGGAACAATCTCGTTGCTGCCATTTGCTCAGTGGTGGCGAACGAATCAACGTGAGGGGGTCTAAGGTGACTCTGATCAAGTACAACGACAAAGTAAGATCTCTGTTGAACGTGGAGAAGGTGGTGATCAGCCTGAGGTGACAGGAGGCACCTCTGGGGCAGTCATCACCCCAGGCTAAACCGTCGACTTCCGCCTCGAGGGAACTTCCGAAAAAGAGCTCGAGCGTGTCGCCCAAGAGACAAGCCAGAACGCGACAGAGTAACAAGACAGCTGCCACGGATTGAACGTGAACCTGAAAATCTTGTTCGCTGTGAAAAGTCGCTCGTTTGAGCTGTTTCGAGTCTCTCGTTCGATAGAGGCCAGCTTTTTCCTCTTCGATTCCGCTCGACGAGGCAACTGGGGTCGAATACAAGGTGCGAAAACTAATTTAAGCTTACGATAGAGGAAGATCGTTCAATAACAGTGCTTTCTGACACTATTTAGCAGTATTTATTGACAAATGTTCTCTACACGGTGATATTTTTATGGATGATCGAGTCCTGAATAATGGTTTTTCAATATGAAGATTGTTATCTTGTTCAATGATATCATACTGTCCTGATCTTGTATAATAATTCGTTCAAACATTCAATTCGAAAGCGAAATAATATTTGAACGATCCTTGCGAATATTTTGGAATCTGATAGGCGTCCATACGCTTATTTTCATTCATTCGATTATTCGTATTGAAAGAATCGATACTCATTGTCGAAGAGAATTTGAAACTGTGAATGGTAACTGCGTGCGTTCTCGATTGAATCGATTATGATTGTTTCGTTAAGTTAACAGAGAACAAACGTTGAAAAATATAGTTATCGAATTATTAGTACGTTGTTAATTTCGTTTTTTCTCTGTCTTCCTTTCTTTCTCTCTCTTTTTTTTTTTTTTATTAGTAATAATAAGTCGATTAAAATATAATTCGGTTACGCGTTTACAAAGATTTAGATTTAAGCAAGCGTTTATTAATCGTCGAAATATGGAGCATTTACGTTTTTTTTTTTTCTTTTCTTGTTTTCTTGGGATGTGCAATTTCGCGAGTCCATTTCTTGTTAAATGATTACCGATTAAACGCGATCGATCAGCGCCCCTTAGGTCTGAGAAACGTAAGAAAATGGATCGACCGTGTAATAGACACAATGTGCAATAATTCTCATCGAATTCGCGATGATTGATCCTCGAATTAGCGATTTATTTTGCAAATAATATTCAATTGTTAGCTCGTTGGAACCGAGAAAGTAATCGACGCGTTCACTGTTTAGTTCTACTCTATTTCTATTTTTTTTTTTTATCATGTTCATCGTTATCACGTATCGTTACGTTGAAAATTTCTTTTTTTTGTTTGAAGTTTCATCTATCGGATTGGTGCAATCCAATTGATTAATTTTTGTTATCGATTTAATATAAGTGTTTCATTTTTATGTTTACTATATATGTATATATATATAAAAGAAAGAAGATAGAATGAATATGTTGAAGATTATCATGTTCAGCAGTGAACGTGTTCAAAGGATCATTGATGCATTTAAACTAGACTTTTTTCATTTACATGCGTCGATGGAACCGATCTCTACGTACTTATACCTTCGGAAGCGTGTCGAAGCATGTGTCGAAATAGAATGTTGAAAAATAAAAAAAATTTCTACTTGTATCATAGACACAAGCTTAAGTTGTTTAGCAAAAGCATGCTTACGCGCTTTCATTTTGACTCCGTGTACAGAGGATTAGTCGTTCTGATCAGTCTCAGGGAAATATCCGTACGCGTATTCTCGATAATCCTATGCGTTGCATCGATTCGAACAGGGATACGACCAGGCATCGTAAAAATATTCGATTGATCTGTAAAACGATCGTCAAGATATTGTTATTTCCTCATGATGTATAGTAGACAGAGAGAAAGAGAGACACCGTTTCGTCTTCGTACGTTGAACGATCGTTCCAGATCGAGATCGATCGATGACTGGTCGCTCGCTCGCTTCTCGTTTTTTTTTAATTTTATTTAGCTGACGATTTCTAAACGAATATTACCGATTAATGTCGTGGACGAGATGGTGTTTACACGTGTACATACATATTTTCGAATAAAAATCTAGCGTCATCTGCCGTATGTGTGCGTCGAAGAGTCCCGGGTTCTCTTGCAGATGGCAATTTCTGTGCATCATCCATCGTGGCTGTTTAAGAAAAAGAATGTTTGAAATGAGATTTAAAAAAGAAGAACATATGTAGAGGAGAGGGGAAATGATATAAAAGTTGATATAAAAGTAGATTGAAAGTGAGTCGAGGCAGAAAAGAAATAATTGTACGTGTAATGTACCTTTAAAATGTAAAGTAGATATTGAATAATAGTGTAAGTAGCCAGGAAGAACACGACACTTGTTCATAATTACTATAGTCGCGTATAATACACATTTGCGCACGTGTAATTGTATAAGGAAGGGAAAAAGAGAAAAAAAACCAGCGTTTTAGAATTAACTTGAGAAAGAATATTGTAATTTCAGCGAAGAAATAATCGAATAATATGCTGTTTAAAAGCGTATGTATATATTATACACAACACGACAGACACAAAAGATAAAAACACTTTCTCGCAATATAATAGGGGCTATCGCAGTTACTACCGCTACTAATTATTAATTACTATTACTATTATTACTACCGGTCACCGATTACTATTACGAATACTACGATTACCGCTATTACTATTACTATTTGCCACTACCAATACTATTAACTATTACTACTACTGTCACGACTATCCGCTTTTTTTATTGTACGATATATACATAATACCGAACTATGAATGTACATTTTCTTAGCTGTAACGTTTTCCTCCTCCTCCATTGTAATTTATACTATATTATATTCGAGGATACTTCTAAATGTGTTAAAAGAAAAAAAAAAAAAAACAAACCGCTGCTGCTTTACGAGAAGAAGGAATTTTATGTGAGAAAGAACAAAATATATTATATATATATAAATATATAAATATATATGTATATATATACGTACATATATATATATTTTATTTCAGAAGTTTAGTTTAATGGATATATAATGTTAAAGAAAAAAAAAAAAAAAAAATGCGAGAAAGAATACAAATTAAATTCTCTCTGTGATTCATCTAAAGAATGAAATTAAGGAAGTAAAAAAAAAGAAAAAAAAAAAAAAAAATGCGAGAAAGAATACAAATTAAATTCTCTCTGTGATTCATCTAAAGAATGAAATTAAGGAAGTAAAAAAAAAGAAAAAAAAAAAAAAAAATGCGAGAAAGAATACAAATTAAATTCTCTCTGTGATTCATCTAAAGAATGAAATTAAGGAAGTAAAAAAAAAGAAAAAAAAAAAAAAAAAAAAATGCGAGAAAGAATACAAATTAAATTCTCTCTGTGATTCGTCTAAAGAATGAAATTAAGGAAGTAAAACAAAAGAAAAAAAAAAAAAGAAAAACAAAAAAGAAGAAAGAGTTATGATTATATTGATTAATTAGTATTATTATTGTCATCGTCATTTATCATTGCTCTGTACCGTCAAATTTATTGAATAACAAGTCACAACCGACCGACAAACTCAATTTTCGTAATGAACTCGACTCGTGATTTTCTTTTCGCTAATAACAGTAACGAGTTATCCTATCGATGTAATAAAAACAAGTATTTTTACCGATATCAACGTCTTTTTGATTTCTTTACGAGCACCTGTCCTCCATTGTTAGCCACAAATCGTGAAAAATTTCTAATTTCAAAAATCAGGATAAATCAGATTTGAGGAGTCACATTCGAAGGGAAGAAAGGATGGATGGTTGTCTGAAACAGATTTAAAATTGGTAAAACGTTTATTAACTATTTAAAAACGATGAAACAAGGTGAACATGAGATTGACAATTCAATAAGTAATATTATTAAATAGACTATAGAGGTGTATAATAAGTGTCTGTAGTAATTATTCTCTTTATACGTTCCTTTACATCGAGACAGACGTCTTTTTTCCATCATCTTCTTTTCAAGATTTTCTCGATTTAACTTTCGGCGAATCCCAGCTCATTTCCGATCTTCTTTTCTCTTCAGGCACAACCTGTGCGATAATATTATTATATGACAACGATTTCTCGTTATTCGATTCATTCTTCAACTATCAATAATACGATTCCATTATATATTCATTCACTCTTCGTATTTTTTCTTTCGTAAATACGTGCGACGACTGTTGCGTTAACGATTTTAAACACAGGATTTATCGTAGGAAAAATAGCTCGTAGAAAGCGTACCCATGCTAATTATTATACCCGATCAACCGGTATGTCGTAAATATTTGTCGTTTGACACATTCTACGAATAAACGAAAAAAGGAAACGAAGAACGCAAAAATGGATCCTTCCACTCGTCAAATCGAAGGAAATCGAGCAATCGACGATGGCGAAACGATTCGATAATCGCTGCACGATCGATGACTGCCGAAACAAGTGGTTAGTAGGTTAATAACCATTGCGACGATACGCAGTTGTACGTATAAACTCTTCTCGCGTTTTCTAACCTTTCTTTGTTTCATTGTCTCGTAACCCTTGATACGATTCTCTTTTCTATATTTTCCACGATTTCTTCTATTCACTCGTATAAGTACTGTATGTAATCGACGAGCAATTATCTCGATTATATCGCATTCTCTCGTCTATACCAAATTTATCGATTCAACGCGACGACATGATGTAATCGAAAAGATGCCATTCAATGATTTGTTTTCTCGTGATATTTTCGTTATCCGACCGCCTTTGTGAAAGTGGTTCGATACAAGGCGTTTTCGTTGGTCTGGGTGGAGTGAAACCTGTTTTACATTTATCGTCAAGGTGATACGTATTTCACGATGTTACACGATTCTTTGCGATATTGTCTTAAAACCTGTCCAGTTTTCCTTACTACACACGCATGTATACACATTTAGTTTTCTATGGATTGGCATCGACCAATCGTAGAAAGCGAAATGCAAAAGTAACGGTTTTCTTGCATCGAATTTAAACAAACGTCGTTACGTCATATATCTGTGGCTCGACACGATCAAGAAAATACTACGACCGAACTTCGTCCATGGTTTCACGCTACCACCATATACCATCTCGATTATCTCGGGTATAGGTATTTACAATAATATATATATATATATACCTACTATATCGTAATAATAATTTAGTAGTGGTATTTAAATTACAATAGCGTTCATTCTTTTTCTCGCGATCTCGTTTCTCCCTTTCTCTCGCGCGCGTTTTCTATTTATATATATATATATATATTTATATGTATATATATATATAATGTTGCACATAACCCAGTACTGGCTTAGTAATCTAGCTGTACAAAACATTATATACCGCTATTCTAGCATCTAGAGATTTGTCCTGTGAGGTTTGATGAATCGTGAGGTTCGTAATATGCGTCTGGATCTTGTTCTTTTTCTCTATTTTGTTTTTTCCTTTCTATTTTCTCTTTCTTTTTCTCACAAAAAATTTTAATTCTCGCTTTTCTAGTTTCCTTTTATATTATCTTTTCATTTGTCCTGCTAGTACATTTTACGTACGAGTTTCGCTTTGTCAGACAACGAATCTTCCCGATTCCCCCCTCTGTCTCTTGTTCGCTTCTTATTGCGATTAAGTACATTAAAAAATACCGTGCTACTTCGCTCAGAATTAACCGGACCAAGCTATACATATATTAATATGTTCGGTGAAGCCAAGTATTATTTTTTATTGATTTTTTTTTATTTCCGTTTACTTTATTTTCTCAGCGTATCTCGTACTTTGTCTTGTTTCATTGTCATTTAATCGTCGCGATTTGCGCGTGAAAAAATTCTTTGTTTATAAGCGTCTAACGTGCTGTGCGCGTCTTACAAACAATCGCGACGAATATCTATCTTAAACATCTATTATCTTTTTTATTTTATTTTACTTTATTTTATTTTATTTTCGTTTTGTCGCTCGTTCTTCTTTTTCGTTTCACCTTTTTCGACTTCAACCGAGTGTCGATCATTCGTTTGTTATTCGTCTTTCTTTTTCTCTCTCTCTCATGTTTCCAAATTTCCCGTGAACTGTATACATACAATGTAACATACACATTACGCATCGCAGTTCGCGATCAGTCGAAGAAGAACTACGACGCGAGTCTTTCGGTAAAACTCCTCAACATGTCGGCTTCGTCGTGCCGAGTCGAGTTGTCGTCAATACATTAAAATCATTTCTGATACGAATACACGATCATGTGCTCTTTTGATTTTATAACGAAAACCAGGATTAGTGTTTAGTGTTATAAAACGACTACGTGTTCAATATTTTCGTCGCAATAAAGAGAATCAATTCAATAATCGAAATATCGTGTATTCGTTCCTGACATTCTACAACACAATGATAAAATTCAACGTGAAGATACGCATACACGACGATGCTTTTTTCACATTTTACTCAACAAATCCACTCGTCACATGGAAACCATGAGAAAACATCGTGATACGACGAAATACTTCTGATATTAACGCTATAACATGTATGTATGTATCCTCTGCCTAACAATCTTTCTTAAAAACGTAAATATTCAGATATCTCTCATCGAAACGGATAACAATTATAGAACACGCCATCATTTTATCGTTTTATCGTTTTATCAACAATAATTTTATCGATTAACAATGAAACATTTTGTCACGGCGTGAACGATCGCGGAGAGACTCTGAATATTCTTTTTCGAAACATATTCCGTTATTATTATTAATATTATTATTATTATTCTTTCTTTAATCCTCTCCTTAATCTAATAATCGCCTCCCAGTGAAGCTTGCAGACATATTATTCCTCCTCGTATTACTTTCAGCGTTTTACACGATACAAAGTCTTTTCTTTTCGACGAGCTTGGTGCGCGGCTAATGCCTTAACTGGGACATTGTGCTACTCGATTGGGTATGTAATAGGGGTGGAGTGAGGTGGGACGGGTTCAGGATGGGAACGGGGAAGGCATTAGAGAGTTACTCGGTTATTTTTATTAAGAGTAATTAAGCTTGACGCCTCGGAGGTAGGGTCCAAGCGTTTGGACCGGGCTGAGCGTGGGGGGCAGGACGTCACAGTTGCTGGTCTCTGCACGGTACCCAAATGTTCGGGCCTGATTGCTCGGCGATCACCTCCTTTACCTTCACGTATATCTCCTCCGGTGTGTCGCCTTGCACCACGGCTGTAATTTTAAGGAGAATTTAATTTCAAGCAATTTAATTTTCCCTCATCAGTAATTTATTTAATTATGAATATTATAGTTATCAATTGATTGAGGTGGCAAGTAAATTAGCTGTGTGATATAATTCAGCGTTTCTTGATCTTCTTGTCTCTTGGCATAATGTACTGATTTGTATCGTGACCTAAATTAATTTTGTAATTTAAAATTATTAAAAATTTGATAGATTAGATCTTATTATTGAATATATTATATAAAAAATTGGATTGCATTCTTGAAAGTATCTTAAATATTAAATATTATTAAGATTTCAAGAATCAAAATTAAGTTTTAGGATGAGCAAACAATTGAATGATTATTATGTTCACATAGAGGAAGTTAGAAAAGATATTTCTATTACATATTCTAGAGATTATACGTATTTAAATTTTGTGAATGCAAATATGAATTTTTAATATCGAATAAATTATATATAGATTGAAAAATTTATTTATTATTTTAGATTATTTACCAGTAAAGTATTCTCCGAACTCTTGCTCCATTTTCAGTGCTCGTTCATATGTTTTTTTCGCTTGTTCTTCGGTCATCCTCTTGTTCATTTCCCTTCGAATATCAATAATTGCTCGTTAAATTATACTCGAAATTTCCAAATCAAATAAAAAAATTGTCACTTACATAACTGATTCCACGGATTTTGGTTTAATGAAGATGGCGATGGGATACAGCTGCGCCACTTGTAACCTCTTGATGGCGTTTCCACTCACGTCGAGAATACAGTGTTTTCCCTTAATTAACAGATTATTTTTATCAATTTATGATATTGAATATTTTTATTCGTATTTATAGGACTGTTTATTAAGATTCTTTTTTTACTTTTTCAGCGACTTCTCGCACGGACGCCACAGACGTGCCATAAAGATTGTCATTGTACTGTCCGGCCTCTATGAACAAATGATTTTGAATGTCCCTCTCCATCTGTTCCCTAGATGCGACGAAATGATAATCACGTCCATCCACTTCGTACTCTCTTCTACTCCTCGTTGTATCTGTGGAAATGAAAAACGTTTAACATTCTCTTTTTAATAAAATAATTTAGAATAATTTCATTTCTATGTAACAAATTTAATTTTTTGTTTCAGGATATTTCTTAAAATTATTCTTAAGGTTTTCAAAAATATTGTAATGATTTATATCTATTATATAAAGTTTAATTATAAGGTAACCATGTGTTTTAACTTGAATTTATGAATCTTTCTTTTATTTATTTATTTTAACATTTCTTTTTTCTTTCAGGTAAAAATCTCTTGGCTTCAAATAATTAATTTAATTTAATTTCAAAGTATAATATGATAATATGAATTACTCTTAGAGAGAATCAGGTACACTTTTAGAATAGAGAATACTTTTTAATTGACATTGAATATTCAAAACACACGATCATCTTACTAATCATTAAAACAATTATTCTTTAAATTATCATATTTATATATATCTCTAATAACACATTATATTTAACTTCGTTATCTCATCCAAAGCAAAATATAGCCACCAGACAGACAGATGTAACGAGAGAACAAGCTGCTTTGTTGTTTCCAACATAACACGAAAATCCTCTGAAAATCTCAGGATCTAGCCCCATGTAACGCGTGACCCAAATCAGAGGTAGAGATAGATTAAAATCCATTTCAACTTACGTGGCACACAGCTGCCGAATTTGTCGGGGAATTCCGAGATGAGGTCGTCGTTGATGCGATCCTTGAGAGGACCGAGGATAATGACAGGTCGTGTGTACTGTATGGTGAGCTGCTGGACTGCCTCGTACGACAGCACATTTTCTTCGCTGCCTGCAATTTTCGGTATAAGTATACTCGTGTTTCCAAGATATTTTTGAACATTGTGAAAGCTTTTGTTATCCTCGGGTTAGAAAATGTTTTTTTTTTTGCACTCTTTCAAACAGCTAAGGGATACAAACGTTTCTCTATCGATCTGGTCGAGAGAGAATTAACAAATTGGTATTCTCGAAATTTTTGTTCTCAAGAGAATAGGTAGATTGTATTATTTCTTGTACATTCTGATTAGAAATCACGTATACAGAAACGCGACCAGGGATTATTATTATTATTAATATGTTTGCTGTCCACCTCGATGGAGAAATGATTCATGCTTTAGCATCTAGGAGATTGAAGCAAGGTTTAAAGGAGTAAAAGGGGTTGGTAAAGCTTCTAAAGAAATTTAGATCGAAGAGTGTATCAAATTCGACGTGGCATTATTAGTTACGTGGCGACTATGCTATTATACGATAGGGTTTTTGTAATACTCGATTCTACGTGGTTGTAACGATTTTAATTACACCAAAAAGCGTCGCTTCTTCACTTTTTCACTTGAATTCTTTCTTTTTTCTTTTTTCTTTAGTAATTATTTAGTTCATTTCTTTCAATTTTAATAATATCGATCACATAAGAGAATAATTTAAAACGATATTGTCATAATCGAAAGAAAATACTTAACTAAACATTTATTTCATAAAAATTTGGCAAAGATCTTTTCAATATGAGTTTTTTAATTTTAAAAAAAAACTTTATAGAAGCGACGCGATTTCATATTTATGCAATGTAACTGCGACTCTCGTTAAAAGTCTACATGAGGGTGAATAGTGTTATATATATAAAGAAACCAAGAAAAAAACGGCAGACAACAGACAAGATAAAGCACGTCGCGACTGTCCCAATTGCGCGAAGCGTTTTCGGCGTTTTGTCAGTGCTCAGTAGATATTATAATAGTATAGGAAATTGGTGAAAATTAAAAAAAAAAAAAGAAAAAAAAGTTAAAATTAAACGTAAAAGAAAATATTTTATATCGATCGAAACAATGTTCGATATCAAGTGTTAGTCAAGGACCTAAGAAATTGGTATAATATTGGTATTTGTTGTTCACTCTTGTTTTCTTTTTCCACACACTTTGACATATGTATATATGTATGTATTTTTTTTTTTTTCTTTTCGTGTATTGTGTATCACTTACTAAACTCGTCATTATTGTCATCGTCCTCCTTTTCCAGATAAACTAACGTCAGTTCCTCCATATAAGGCAGTTCGACGCGATATAAAATTTCTCTACTCCCTGCGACGCAAGACAAGATCTTTTTGTGAATGAAAAAGGTGGAGTAAGCGCGCGATGAGATGAGATAGGAGACGAAGAATGAACGCGTTCTAAGACGAATATCGTGATATATCGTTTTATGAGTTATATTAGGCCTCGAAGACGCTCGAGCGAAGCTTTTAACGAAAGCTGGAGGACGTTTTTATTCTGTCGAATACTGTTGCTTTTTTTTTTTTTTTTCTCGTTATATGATCGATGAACGAAGGTCTCGCCATTGAATAAATGTTATGGATGTTCGATGATTCATGTAAGTGTTAATACGAAGGAATGATATAGTATTAATTTTAAAACGAATATTAAATTTTTAAATAGAAATAAATGTAAATTTTGAAACGTTGAGTGACTCAACTAGTGACGTGTCTCCAATTTTGTCTTGAATAATTGTTTCTCGTCACTTTTATTAAAATCTAATATTTCTCTTCGCGTTGACATCTTCAAATAAATACACGAAGATTACGATTATTATAAACTTCAGAAAAAAAACCACAAATATTATTTTCGATGCTAATAAACAAACACGATGATAAATGAAGCTATCATAATTTTTAGAGATACGTCACCAGTCGAAGCTAAAACGTAAAATC
>NW_006263351.1:531056-531825 GCF_000469605.1 Apis dorsata | reverse complement strand
CGCAAAAAAAAAAAAAAGAAAAAACGAAGAACAAATAAACAAAAAAAAAAATAAATAAAAAAAAATTCACCACTAAAAATATAGATTTTGATTGCTCGACTCACAGTTGTTCCTCTTCGAAGTCGCTAGGTTCGTTAATCGACAACGCGGTGTAAAGAGAGTACGAGTATCTATTCAAAAGTGACAACGCGCCACGACAAAAGAACGTTGTCGAACAATGTGTTCGTCCCGCGAACGGATCGTTATATCGCGGTAATGAACGTGTGCTTTGTTAATTGATGCGACCGAGATGAAACGAAGAGAAGTAGGTTGGGGGTAGGTTGGAATGTATAATGGTGGATTGAAATGAAAGACAGACAGAGAGAATGACAGAGAGAAAAAGAGAGAGAGAGAGAGACGAGAAAGGAGATACAAATATAATAGGAATGGGTGACACAGAAAGAAAGAAAGAGAGAAAGAGAGAGAGAGAGAGAGAGACGTGATTACCTTCGGTGTTAGTGTCGTCCTGGGTGTAGCACAGCATGAATGCTAAAACATAACAAGTTCAATATTTCAGTATACGTTGCGTACTAATAAGCGGCCGTTAATAATTGCTAGGATTAATTAAGCTTTAAGCATGAACAATCATCTCCCCTACCGTGACTGGCTCGAGCTTTCGAACAGTCTTGATTGGCCCATTGTGATAGCTCGCACGATCGTTCTCGGTTTTTTTTCTGACGTGCACGCGAGTTTTAACTGTATCCACGTCGTTTCGTTAAAAAAAAGCTTG
>NW_006263351.1:526548-530930 GCF_000469605.1 Apis dorsata | reverse complement strand
AAAAAAAAAAAATGAAAAGGAATTTTTTCGGGTATCCAATTTTATAACAATTTCGTTTCGAATCGAACTCGTTTTAATTTTTCCGTCGCCATGTTGAATGCATTGTGTGGGCGTTACTATTCTCAAAGATCTTCCTGTTCTTCTGCGAGAGGAAATTTTCAAATTGAATTTTTCTATTTCAACTTATTTATCAAGTAGTTCTATTAAGAGATATTTATTTATTTTTCAAATGAAAAAGAAACCCGATCCTGCTAGAAAGTTGAAGAGTTGCACGCCGCTTTCACCGCTCAAATTCTAAAAGTAATTAAGAATTCTAATTTTGCCACTTTTGTAGCAAACGATGTTCTACTCTCAGGCATCATAGCCTCGCGTCTCTTAACTCGTATCTATTCAAGAGCAACGTATTCAATATTTAACAACGAACTTTCACATGGGTACAATCACAATCTTCGTGAAAAGTTAATCAACGATTCTTAGCGGATAGATTTCTTCGCACAATAAAATAATCATTTCACATTTCAGAGATCATGTCACTCGAGAGATTTTCACTCGAGGGAAAATCGCCAGAAAAGAGCATCGAGTGGTCGCACAGTGCATGAATATTACACGGTGTCCGAGATTCTCTACAAGCGTACGAGGGAGGCTCCTCTACCTCTCTACCACAGAAAAATATTAGCCAAATTAGAAAGCAAAGTTAAGTGTCGCAGCTTGCATGGTCGCGTGTTAATGATCAAACCCAGGCAAACACGTGAAATGCTGGTGTATTTGGTGTGCTAGGATGAAGTTGCAGAGTGCAAAGGGGCAAGCATAATGTTGAAGAGGATGCACGAAAGAGGAGACCTCTCGAGAAGTGTGTGTAAAATGGTTCACAGGGTCGCTTGATAATCGTTTCTGTTTCCTCTTTTGATTTACTTTCTCTTCTTCCCCCCTCCCCTGTATTATACTTATTACTCTTCGTGGATTAATTATTATTATTATTCTTTTTAATCGAAAAAAAAAAGAGATAGAGATATGTGTGCACGCGCACGCGTGTGTGTTCAGTGTACGGTATGGAAGGTATGTAGGAGGTGTAGGTGTGTTTCGTGTGATATCTTGTATCTTGTTTCTTCTTGTTGACTAACTTGTTGGAATACTTACGTGTAGGATCGTTTTCGTTCTCGGGTGTCGTGGGCGACCCTACACAAGCAGGCAAAAACAAAACACATGTCACGTTTTCACATGGTAAAAAAAAAAAAAAAACACAAAAGCTCAATCGGAAGTTGGGCGTATTCGTCGTACCTGTCACGGATTACTAAACGATATTTAAAACTTGCCAACACGTGCCTCGTGAGCAGGCCGAATCGGAGATTGGAGAGACATTAAAGATAATTATTCTTTGAAAAAAAAAAATATTTTTTGTGGGTTGGCTTTGGTGCATGTTTCAATCAAAAAATTATCTATATTTAATCAGTTATATCTGATTGAAAAGGGGGAAAAAAAGGTACGCAGAGAAAAAGAATATAATCAAACTAAAGAGAGAAACACAAAGAGAGTCTAAAGATTCACGAATCTTCTAGTCTTTCTATTGAAGTCGTCGTAATTCACATTTGAGAAAAAGAAAAAAAAAAGGCGTCGATTTGACAGAAAGAACATTCGCATTGGGATATATCAAGACACGTAAGAAGTACTAATGTAAATTCAAACACACGATCTAATAATAATAATAATATATATATATATAGTGATTGAGAAATACGACGAGAACAAAAAAGAAAAAAAAAATTGTCACGTAAAAAACCACAATATATAATATATACGGGTCTGAACATGCACAGAACGTGCAGGATTCTATGAATTCGCCATGTTTCGAGACACTCACGTTCCTGGTCCGAACCGTCCTCGGATTTATCGTCCTTGCTCTTCATGAACGGGAACTTTCTGCTGAACGAGAAATTCTTCTTTTTTCTATCCAGCGTCGATTGCTGCAAAAAGAAATGGAAAAAAAGAAACGATAATTGTCAGTTCTTATAATATCAATAATTCTTATTTTCGAATACTGAAAGGATTATTTTATTTTACAATTATATTATAAAGTATTTATTAGAATTATTGAATTCTTTCTATTAGTTCTATTAGTTCCAAGAATCTTGGGGGAAAAAAAAAAGATGAAGCTTTAATTCTTTCGAGAAAATATATAATTAAATAGGATCGATCTGATTTATGATTGCTCGATCGAGAAGCGAGCTCACCTTGTCGAGGATGACCGGCATGTGGCCTTGGAACTTGACGGAACGATCTCTGGCGCGTTGCTTCCGTTCCCATCGTCTGCGCGACGGTATTATGCCGAGACCCTCCTCCTCGCCCTGAGGAGTCACTCTTCTGGCTTGCCACCATTCGTCGTCGCTGGCATTCGTCACGTGTAGGATTTCACCGTAACGGAATGCCAAACCACGGCTCGGCAAGCCGTCGTCCTTGTTAGGATCGTAGTCGAACAACGCTCTGCGAAAACAGGATGAAATCATTTTATGATTCACGATCGTTTGCCCATCGTTTCGTTTAACGAACGTTTTTGTCGTTGGACGATCAAATTACAAAGAAGAAATTACATTTCTCCGTTAGTTATTATTACTCTACCTAACGTAAAGAGATTTCTTTTGCGAAGTCCTCATTAGGGTGCCTGTCATCAAATTCTGTTGAGAGATCTGCTGTTTAAGATCATGGATCTTTGCCTCGAATCTGTTGTAATCTTCGGGCTTGTACTGTACCACGATCGTCACTGTCTGCCCGGTGCCCTGGACAGAATATATAATTCGCAATTTATAAATATATATAGAATAGATTATTTATTGTTTGGAGTATCAAGAGAGTTAAGTTTTTTTAAAACTCGATCGGATCTTTCTCTGAGATACCTTAAGGGCCGCGGCGGCCTCTTCATGGGTGGCTGTCCGAAGATTAATGCCATTGACACTGAGTATCTGATCGCCACGACGTAGCTCACCGCTGAGATCGGCCGGGCCTCCGGCTAGGATGAAGGAAATAAAAATTCCCTCGCCATCTTCGCCACCGACGATATTGAAACCCAGTCCGGAGGAACCTTTGTTGAGCACGACTGTACGTACCTCTCTGGAAAATGAACGAAAGAAAGTTTTAATTACCGCCACATTTCCAATTATATAATACCTATTCGATCTAATTTTCATTCAATTTTAATTTCGATTATCGGAAGAGGGATCAGTTTCGATCTTAATAATCGAAATCAAGCAAGTGAAGAGCGCTCAAGGTGTATCGTTTCGCTCGCTGTGTCTTTTGTCTTCGAGAAAAGAGAGAAAGATATTTAATTCTCTCATTAAAGAGATACTTCTTCTTCGTCCCGAAGAAGAAGAGGGGAAGATGATTCTCGAGATACTATTTTTCTCCCCCAGCTTAAGGGGTTAAAGTTTTTTCATTAGGGGTCCAAGTGGTATCGAGTTCTTGAACTATGTTGCCGGCCATTAATTGCTCCAAAACTTATATTGCTTTAATTAAATTCGTCGCGACGGAGAAAGGGGAAATCAGTTTAAGTTTATACCTTTGGACAAGCGCGCAAGAGCTTTGCTTAGCTTTGCATGTAATGATCGCAATAAAACACACTTGTATTTCAAGCGAAAGATGAGATTAAAATTCTTTCGTCACGTCAACGCATAAAAGAACTCGTCGGCAAGCTCATAATACGACTGTGAGAGAAGATTGTTTCTCAATAAAAATTTTTATCTTCTCTACACATTTCCACGAGTACTTTTTCTTTAATATCTTCGGTATATATAAATGTTTCTTTCTTCTTTTTAGAGGATCTGTAATTTTTAATCTATTAGGATCATACTCATTAATTGAAGTATATTAATTCTTAAAAATTTGCCTCACCTCAAACATAAGAAAGAACATCATCATTTGAATATCGTAAAAGATAATCGTAAAAATAAATTGAAAAACAATCAGTTTCGTCGTCCAATTGGAGAACGAAAGAAAAACATTTGATTTATCCATTTTCTTCTAGAACCAATATACGCTATATTCTATAAAGATTCATGAAAAAACAATGTAATCAAGATCGACGAGGTTCATCGAAAGACAGATAAATCTCGAACGGTATGCACTAGCCATTTATTCTCGTTACAAAGGATGGTGGACATGGAGGGGGGAAAGAGAGAACACGAAATTCCTTGCTCGTGGAAAGGCACTGAAAGCTTAGGCAGTTAATCACCGCGAGTCGAGGGATACGCAATTCCCAAGTCAATGGACAGGACACGAGACAATTCGCGAACAGAATCTGCATTGTCCGCGGGATGACTGGATTTTAAAGGCTGTAACACGTTCAGAAAGTTTCGTTTGTCAATATTACCACTTCGAGGTGGTGCATGTCGATT
>NW_006263351.1:524380-526307 GCF_000469605.1 Apis dorsata | reverse complement strand
ATATATATATATATATATATATAGGTCAGATGGAAAAAGTTTGTAACAATTGTTAGTGTAATTGACAAGGATTCTTGTGCAGACAATTGTTAATATAACAGAATGACAAGAATTCTCGGTAGAATGAAATATATTTGTATGAGATTGGAACTTTCGATTTAATTTGAAAATTAATGGAATGGATTTTTTAAATTGAAATGAGAATCGGATATCTAGAAGTACAATTTGGTTCGAACGTGTATATTTATTTCTCTAATGAAGAATAAAGAGCTATTATTATCCCATCTCATTACATGATAATATAAATCTTTCAAGAAATGATAATTTATATTATATATGATTAACGTGTTAGGAAAATATTTCTTAAAAAAGGAAAAACAAGGAAAAAAATTAACAAAATGATTTCCTATAAAATAAATAATTTGCAAATTATTTGTTACGTTACATAATTCACTCTTTGTACCTTGACGTCTAGAAACTTCCTTCTTGTTCTTGGTTAAAGGAGATTTCCGGAATTGCTTTTCAATGTATGTGATGAAATTCAAATGGATGTACGAAATTACGGCGATGATTAAGCTTCCTATTGAAATTCAACCGTTTCAAGTTGCCCGTGTGACGAGGCTCGAGTGACTGGTGACAAGGATTCAACAATCTAAGGATTCGTGAAAATGATGAGTCGAGAACACGTGTCGTCCTTTTACAGATCTCTGCGAAAGCGTTTATTTCGCATCCCTTTGTTATCGAATAATCGATTTTAATCACTTTCGAGATTCAATATTGCATGATACGTAAAGAGTTTGAGAATTTGAATATGCAAACAGTTTGAATTTGTACATTCTTGGAATTAACGAAAATAACGATGGAAAGATGATATTTCTAAAATTAATAATTCGTGAAAAGTGATAAAAGAACGTTCGAAAATCAGTATCGAATTTAAATTGACAAAAATTAAATTCCAAAGAAAATTAAGATTCAATTATCACAAGATTCAATTATTACAAGATCCAAGAATTGAAAATTCGAAATAGTGAGTATTAAATTAATAAGAGAAACGATATATATTTAAACGTGTGAAATTTCAAAAATATAATTGTAACAAATTTGATAATTTAATAATTTGATCCTGGAAAACTCTCCTTCAAAAAATGCAATCTCCTTGCATCGAATTTGCGTACAGGAAATTGGTAAAACTGATCAGGAAATGAGCGAGATTACAGCATCACAGTTGCGAAATCCAAGATATTGGTTCATCCAATCCTCCGAGTTATCGGTATAATCAAGTTCTATAGGGTAGATGCTATCGTTGGAATTAGGTTGAACGTCTCAGACATGTGGGTGCCGCTTAAGGTTAAGATTCGCAATATCGTGCCACTGTTGCACCATAATCGAATTCGAGACAACGTTTAGCACAATTGCGCCTTCAATAATATCCAGTGTTTCCAATACCTGTGTTCTCAGCTATAAAAAGTTTTCAATTCACAACTTGATGAAAGAATTACACGTAACGGCAACAAAAGTTGGAAGAAAAAAGGAAATACGAGGCATTTATTATACCATTACGTTTCAGCAATTACGTATCGTAAAGTAAAAATGGCCGAGTATAAACTGTAGTATAATCGGTACACGAGTCGCGAAATCTAGAATCACGTGGAAGTATATGTAACTAGGATAGCCTTAATTAAGCCGTGGCGTAAAATCTCGACGAGCTACGAATTTTCTTTTTTCTTTTTTTTTTTTTTTTTCAAGAAACTCGAGAGTTCTGCGCACCAGTCGAGAGAAAAAGAAAAAGAAAGAAAGAGAAAGAGAGAGAGAGGAAATGCACGATATCCTAATTAAAATTTCCGTGAAAAATTCGAGTCTATTCACTCATGGTTCATTGCTTACAAGTATTGGCTGCATCCACGAGCGGTTAAACTCGGCATCAAAA
>NW_006263351.1:520685-524257 GCF_000469605.1 Apis dorsata | reverse complement strand
AAGCCGGATTCATCGTCTCTCTTTTTTTTTTTTTCTTCAGCATCTTTCTCCTCTCTCGCTCTCTGTTTGTCCGCGTTCACTTAGAGGGAGGATTTCACCCCTGAAAGGTCGATTTTCATTCCGTTCCAGAGAAGCCACTCAACGCACGGGCTTCTCG
This sequence comes from Apis dorsata, assembly GCF_000469605.1. Lineage (NCBI taxonomy): Eukaryota > Metazoa > Arthropoda > Insecta > Hymenoptera > Apidae > Apis > Apis dorsata. The sequence goes on along the minus strand of NW_006263351.1, from coordinate 524,100 downwards.
CTTGCGTTAACAAAGACCTCAAATTAGTGGTCGGCCGGTGCAGCTGCGTTTCCAGGGCTCCATTAAGGTCACGTCGCAGTGCATACGCCGGATAAACCGAGGGACGATGCGCCAGGGGATGGTGAATTTAACGCGGATCTGGAACGGTTGGTGGATCGTTGATGGATCGAAATGGAAATTTTCGTTTCGAAATTTGTTACATCAGAGCCATATTTAAGTATTATTTCTTATTTCTTCTGGAAATTTTAGATTCAATTTTTGGTTCGAATGTATTGCACGTTTGATTAATATTGGACAACATTGCCATTAAACGAATGATCAGTTAAAAGAGAGAGAGAGAAAGAGAAAAAAAAGAGGGTAAGAGAGAGAAACGGTCGATGAAGCAGCAATACAAGTTGTTAACGATTATAGAACAACTATTCCATAGAACAACTATATTTAACCGATACGCAAAGCAAAACATAAAATGTCAATAGTTATTTCGCAGAGAGTTTGAAACCGTTGAAACATATAATTCTACTCGAAAGATTTGCGTGTTTAATTCCTCGTCACCTGTTTTAATAAATATAAAAGGATTCTTTAATCAAAAAAGAATCTTATCAGAGGCGTAGCACTTTGCTTAATTATTGCGTGGATTTCTCTTTACAAATGATCTAAAAATATATTCTAAATAACATTTCGTTACGAGCTTCTGCAAATTTGATCGTAATCATACTAATACATACATAGAAGACATTAAAATGTCTTCGTTGAAACAATTGTATCAAATTGTATCAATTATGCTTTTTCTTAATCACCATTTCAAATGATCCACAAACACAATTTTTCTATCAAGAAATAAATAAATTCCACATCCATTCTTTCAACGAAATTTCAACGAAAGCAATCTTTATCGTAATAACAGTCGAGGAATCGATTAATGGAATTAAATATTTATCATGTAAATCGAGATTTTACGGTTAATTGATCATCCAAGAAAATTCACGAACGATTTTATTCCGACACACGACCTATTTCAAGAGGAACATCAGCTTTAAATTGCGACATTCCAACGAAACTTCTAAACGAAATGACCATTTTGTCGCAGTCTCTGTGGAATGCAGCTCGGCGAGAATTCGGTAAATTGAAATTTCAATGAACGATCTTTTTCTTTCGTTATCGATTTTTGACCAATATTCTGTTAAAATTTTTAAGTTGTTTAAGAGTAATCCTGTTAATTTAAAATTAAAAACAATTTTAAGCTCTTGAAGAAGAGCTTGGTAGAAGAAGAAATTTTATTCTATGAAGTACAAAGTTGAAAGCACCCCTTCGTTATTGATTTTCGACTTCAACAGCAGTCTCCTTTTAAAAATTGGCTGTTCTCTAAGGCTGTCCCTGTTCTGTTTTTAATTGAAAACTAAAAACTAATTAGTTTCGAGTCTCTGATTGTAGAAAAGAAAAAATTCCATTCTTTAAAAGTACAAGTTAAAAGTACCCTTCCTCTTTATTATTATCGATATAAGTCATTGGAAATGTTCTCTTAAAATCGAGTCCTTTTTGCTTTGTCATGCCATTAATTTAAAAAGCTTCTACACGTACAAAGACAGGAGTTTTATTCTTTGAAGTAGACAAGTTAAAAATAATTCTGACGTATCTAGCTCTCTTGCAAAAGAGTCTACATAAAATGGCGAAATACGTATAATAATAACCAACATACCAAGAAATCTGAATCATTTCTGCCTTACTTCTTGCTTGCGAGAATATAAATGCTTTTCCTTATACAATGCACCATTCATAATATACGAATAATATAACCATTCGTATTAAACGTTAACAATTCTACAAAATACATCTTAAAAGGGGAAAAAAAGAAGAAGAAGCTCTCCCCATTTTTTTCTTTTTTCGATTTTAAATTCAATACGTTTCAAGTAACCCTGACACACCGCACGAGAGAACCTTGAAATCCTTCGAACTAATAAAAGATCCTCTTAGTGAAAAATACCTGAGGCCTATTTTTGGTTCACGCGATACGTCCTCGATCCATCGATCCCCGTCCGTAAAAACAAACAACCTTCCACTCGAATAATCGGCTCGAAAAAAAAAAAAAAAAAAATTCCAAGGGACCGTGGTCCAGTTGAACGCGGATGGAGACGTCACTGGGACGCACGCGAGTTCCAGCTGATTCTGAAGCTCACCTGCGCAATGCGCCCGAAACTGCGACTACGTGTCCCGTTTTGCACGCACCTGTGTTCGGTCCGCAGTGGCTCGACGCAGGAAACGAAAATGTCACTGGGTCAAGAGAGCTCGATTCTAACCCAAAAACGATGTAATTTCGTTTCCTATATACCCCTGATCGGATTGGAATGCTCGGCTCCATTGCGTCAAACCCGTTTCGTGAGATAATACCGTTGTATTTAGTAAAGAAATTTGGGATTGGATTGCGAAATTTTGCGAAATTCTCTTCATCTGAACGTGAACGAAATTCTCGAATATTTTATCATATCAGATCGTTCCGTAAGATAATATTATTGTTTATAGCAATATTTTTATGAAAATCTTGAATTCTTCTGAAATGAATAATCCCTTAGAATTAAATTTTGAAACGTATTTATAAATTCACTTTTTCGTTCTACTTCTTTCATGCACTTTTTTTTTTATAAAGATATTTTGCTGCAAATAATTTTGTAATTCTTTATTAAAATATTTGTCATAGTATTTTTTTATACTATCAAATTTCTCGATTAAATTTACATAAAATTATACGTATTCGTCCTATTGAACAATTAAGAAAAATATTTGCCAAATTATTCAACACAAATTTATATTATATTAATGGTATAACCTAACGTATCTAGGTATTCATCTTCCATACGTTTTCGAATCCGAACAAACGATCATGTGCTGCTTTCTCCGAATCCATTTCTCCATCCCTTTCTCGAATCGTCGATTTCTCACCTCTGACCGATTATTCTTACACAATCTCCACCGCCAATTTCCAATTTCAATCACTCTCACGTTCAACATTCATGTGTCGAAGAAGAATCGCGACATTATTTTCCATCAAACTCCACCATATACAATTGTTCCCAACACGTACCGAACAGGATGACACCTAAAACGACGATACACTCTCAATTCATGATTCTTAACAATCCTACTACGTTCACCCTTCGACTTAACATGATTCTCGCGACAATGATTCTCGAGGAAACGAAATCACCACCACTGTCCAACTCCAACCACTGTTTCCCCGACATATAACATCCCCGACTCACCGTGCCAGGCCAACTAAGAAACGCACGCAAAGCGTACGGACCAGGCATGGTCCACGCGCTCTCTACAGCTGCTGTCACCAGCTGCTCACCTCGATCTTCACTTATCACCCCTCGAGTGCCCTGTCACTTGTCACCCCAATGACTGACCAATCGGCGATCCT
>NW_006263351.1:516114-520384 GCF_000469605.1 Apis dorsata | reverse complement strand
CAGCCAGGGAAAAAAAAACGCACGCCGTGTTCGAAAAGTTGCGCGCAACACGCCGCGCTGGTGCGTGCTCGCGACCGCGACGCACCTGTTCCCCTCCCTCCCCGCCAGTGACGTAACGCAACGGGTGCCCTCGTTCCAACCCTTCCTCGGTCTCGAGGGAGGGGGTGGAGGTAGAGGATGCGACGCGAACAGGACTTTTCGAATTGTTGGCGAGCGGGCACCGTTCACGAGACGTTAAAGGTGAAACGTGAACTCGACGTCTGGAACGCGTCCCGACGACGACGGGGGCGTCGCGACGGATTAAAGGGCGCATAGGTGGCCACCGTGTCGCCATGCGCCGCGCCGCCAAGCCGGCCCCCGCGGGCTATCATCAGATCGATAGAAATAAGCTGACTCTCGCACGCTTGCCTCCGCCACCCCTTTAAGCGCCATAAGGGCTCCTCCAGCCGCCCCACTCTCGACTCGAGTGCTCGAGTTTCTCTCCCCTGCCGCGGAAACGAGGCCAAACGAGGGGGGAAGTTTTTCGCGGAAAGGCTGCTTTCTTTTTTCCCTTCTTCTTCTTCTTCCTCGTTTTTGTTCTAGAAGGTTTGAGGAGGAATTTGATGTTGTTTTAGGATGAGAATGGGAGGAATTAAAATCGTGCGATTGTCTTTTTCGAGCGTGTCTTTCGAGTTTGTTATATAACTCATCCTGTTTACAAACAAAATTTATTTAATTCCACTTTACGTGTCCATTTCTTCACAAATTAATTTACAAATATTTGATTTGACCCAGAATTTTTCGCAAGTTTAATGATAAACGATGGTCTGCTGATTCGGCGGATCGTTGATTCGAGACACATATTAATATCTGCTTATTCGTTTAGATAGAATTTTTTTTCCTTTCTTTTTATTTAAAATTCAGCTTCGAATCCTGTATATGTTGCCACGGGGGAAAAAATCTATTCGTGTACCACTGCTACTAGTTACAGGCAATACTTGACCGAGATTTCGGCGGAACAACCTAATATGCGCCTATATATACCTCCTCGCCTCAATGGTGGAGTTGGTGTATCGGATTTGTACAAGCGTGGATCGCAGCTAATTGCACCACCGACCAATGTAATCGAAGCCAGCCTTGCGAGAATGGAAATTTCACTCGAATATCGCTTCTTCGATTGACCTACTTCGCGCATCGCACCTTACGTCGCATAACACTGTGTCCATGTGTGTCGTACGCATACACACATACACAGTCCCACGAAAAATGCACGGGATGCGTGCAAATATTTTTGCGATATTTAAAAATCGTCAGAGTATTGTATCTGTAGGATAAAAAATTCAGAATTTGGTTCACGGATTTTTTGTTGGAAATTTTTCGGTTTAAAAAACTGAATCGTCAACTCAGAGTATAATTTTTATAGACAGAGAAAAGAGGATTTGATTTCGATGGAATAAAACTTTATTTCGGTATAACGGAATTGTATCTGTAAATTTTGTGATAAATATCAAATAATGATTCTGTTGGATTTCTCGAAAATTTTTATTTCGTTTTTTTTTTTTTTAATTTTTTTAGAAGAACGACGTTTGGAATTTATAGTTGAAGAGAAAGGATGTTTGAGCAGAAGGTATTTTGCATGGAAATCAAAATGTCACCAAGGAAAGCACGTATTATCAGGAACACGGTCTAAGGTTGAAACGAGACGCCATCACGTTCCTGATCTATCTCGAATCTCGTCAGGGAATCGCGATCCCCTTCGAATATGCTGATAAACTAAGTACTTGCTGTGGTGTGATAATGCCTGTCTAGAATGTTAAACCGATAGAGTAATGGAGCATTCGCAAACATTGCGTTAAATTTCTCCATTCTGTACATCGAGTTCAAAACGTAATCGAGAATATTTCAACGCACATTTCTTCCAACAGCGTCGACAGTTTGAGATAATCTTGTTATTTTATAGTTTCGTCGTCAAAAATTATTATATATATATTTTTTATTTCAAGTATCATGATTTAACAAAAATTTCTATAATAATCGTTTGCTCGCACGATTTTGTTTCCTTTTAGTGAAATTTCAACCAGTTACTTAATAATTTTAATTAAATCTTCTAGAAAATATTCCGACACGAGAATAATCTCGACGTTCGCACGTTTTTCGTTTACCGCTCATCAAATTCCAACCAGTTGTTACTAAACTTGGATGGAACACTGATTGTTCCAAATTCCTTTCAATCGGCCGCACCTTTAATCTCTCTACCCTGAGAAATCCAGAGAATTTAGGGTCGTTGGAAGTATCAACCAACATTTGCATTCCATCGTGAACGAGAAACAAACTGGCCGTTTCATTAAGCAAATGAAAAAGGGGCATTTTATACCACAATCGTGGTATAATAATATATCGATCGGCCATTCGTGTGTCCCCTTAATTAAAACCGCCATCCAGATAGTAGATTCTCAGTCGACGAACTTTAATCAAAGCTGGACTTGACCCAAAAAAAAACCACGCTGCGACATCGGAGTCACGGCCGTGAACAACATAACAAGGAGTGGCATTTCGACGATGCTTTTTTTTCTCGTTGAAAGCACGCTGTTTGCAGATTGTCTATCAGCCAACGTCCTTCAACCTTCTCCCTGGTAAAACTATCCTCTCTTCCGCATCCTGCACTTCTAACAATAAGCCTTCCTCGCACGCCTTCCTCTTCCGCCCGATGGACATCGAAATGCTTTTACAATTAATGACACTTGTCTAACGATGATACGTGGAAGAAGATAAAATAAATTTGTAAGCGGATAGAGATTCCAGTACGTACTGTCAAAAAAAATGATGACTCCGAAATAGTAATTTTTAAACGGTGATATATATATGTCATCATTTATAAATAAAAAAAAAAAAAAGAAATTAAAAAATTCAAGATATATTGAAATATTATAGAAATTCTATAGATTCTTTTTAATTTATTTTTCTTAAGAAGGAACATCATGAAAAATGGTAAAAAAAAATTTAATTTTTCACGCATGTTTCGAAATTATAAAAATAGAGAAAATAATTAAGAACATTTGGATTTGAGTTGAATATTTTTCTAATATGAATATTTTTCTAGCATCAAAGGATTAAGGACGTGGGATTGAGAATTTCCACAAAATATTGCATACTTTGTTAAGAGAAAATGCTCAACCTTCTTCACTTCCTCGAGCATATGAATACGGAAATAGACGATTAGGATAAAAATTGGTGTAGGTTGAAAATGTTAATTCTGTATTATTTTTTTCTTTTTTTTTTTCTCTCTTTCTTCTTTAAAGGTTGCGCGAATAGCAGATCCTCAGTTCTGGTAATCGATCCTCATTACGTATATTTACAATGATTAAAAGCGGAAGTCGACTAAAGTGCACTCGTGACTCTCGCCTTGGCGTCGATATCGATCTCGAATGCTCAACCACGTGCAATTTCGTGGAAGCTCTCCTGTTTAACTTACGTATCAAGGTTACGTATGAAGTGTCACTCGTTTTATCGTTTCGTGTGATCGCTACATCGAAAAATAGACGAAGGGAAAATTTTATTTTCAACCGAGGAGCCATGAATATAATTCGATATATGTTTTACACGACAAACTGCGGGAACACGTCTGCCAACGAGAAGATGGAAATAGACCTGAAAATTCGAGTTCCGTGCCAGTTTCGAGACTTTAATAGGGTTAGAAGCAATGCATTCCAAACTTGCAAGCAAGGAAATATTATGATAATTCGTGTCTTCGAGTTTGTCCATTAAAATTTCGTTCTTAATCGCGTAGAAATCATTTTTACACCATTTTTGCTAATAATTTTTTTCCTTACGATAAATTCTTCAAAATAATTTCTTTTTTTTTTTAAATATTAATTTTTTTAGGAATTTATAATATTTTTATAAGAGCAGGGAGAGTACAATTTTTTCGTTTACAAAATAAATTGTTCGTTTATTTAAAATAAATTTTTCAAAACGTTGTATTTTCTTTTTTTTTAAGAGTAAATATTTTTATACGAATAAAAAAAATACAAAATGCGTATATAAAAAATATTATAACATAAATATATTTATTATTTAATTATTTAATATATAATATATTTTAATAATTATAAATAATATAATAATAAGTAATATTATTATATTTATTATTTAATTATTTAATATATAATATATTACAATAATTTTAAATAATATAATTGTAAGTAATATTATTACGAATATTAAATATTTCACAATGTGAAATATCGTAAGCAAAGCGAGCGAAACGAAGTAGGAGAAATAATAACATTCG
>NW_006263351.1:513689-515741 GCF_000469605.1 Apis dorsata | reverse complement strand
TGTTGATATTCGGTTATTACGTCGAAAGTCGAAGTTGCTTTCCGTATACCGAACGGAACGGACGTGTTTCTCTCTGTTCCTCGAACGAATATTATATCGTTTAATAAATGAATAAATACAGTGCAAATAATTATAAATAAATTAAATATCAATTGTAAAAAAAATAAAGAAACGTAATAAAAGATAGAATCGCCCGTTTCGCAACGATATATATAATATAATATATAATATATAAATAACAGTAATATATACAATATATAAATAATATATTTTAATAAAATAATAAATAATTAAACTTTCATATACATGTATGAAACGTTGAGCATTAATGGATTAAGTCAATTTAATTTCTTGAATCGTATAAACAGGAGTTTTTTCGAATAAATTTTTGTTATATCAAAATGAAAAAGAAAAGAAAAGAGAGATATACGCTTTCGAATAAAAAAAGAGAAAGCGTTTTTTTTCGAAAGGAAGTTTTTTCCAGATATATCACTGACGGATTTAATTAAAAATTTTGGGAACGAAAAAAAAAAAAGGAAGAGTCGTAGTCGTACACGTGGAACGAATGGAAAAAAGAGTAAAGGAAGGAAAGAATCGATCGATCATCAATGTTGTGTCGTTGAAATACGACTTTGAAACGCGTGGATATTTTATCGTGGCAAACAATGATCCACTTTAATAAAACCCTAATTACGACTAAATCGATCGCGGTAAACAAGGTAAGTGAATTAAAATACATACACGATTTCGTTCTCCATGGTTTTCCGATCGAAAATATATAAAAATAGACGAGGGACGAACAAATATGTTCGACGTACATCGGAAAATAATCGGTTATATTTATCGCGTGGCAAGAATGCGATTTTGGAATTTAAAAAATAAATTCTGGAATCTTCATTAAGCAGTAAATAATTCGAGTCTTTTATTTTCCAAACTTGATTTGAGAAAATTTTTGAAACAATTCTGCAATGCTTCGATCGAAGTTTTTAGAATTTATCGTATAAATGATAGTTGAAATATTTAAAACTTCTGTCAAAAGATAAAAATTAATCTAAACGATGTTCGTCTTCGTTCAATGAATGTTTTTTTTTTATTCTCGGAATAATTTTTTATTTTTTCAGGCTTTGAAAAATTCTGAAATGTTTATGGAAGTGTGTAATTTACAATACGATAATGGTTAATACGTTTAAAGTTTGTAATACAATAGAAATTAGATTCTTTACGAAGGTTCAAAAACAAACGAAACGAGGTTGTTTTATTGGAAACGATGAATCGAGGAAAAACGTTCCCTGCATGAAAAGTGTGTAACACGAAATGGATTAAACGAGGGTGAGATAAATGGGAAAAGAAGAAACGGGGAACATAAATCGAGCTGTTTTTATCCCTGTTGGATCATCGATGGAAGTACACGTCTCCTATAATCCAACCTAAAATCCTCTCTTGTCCACCCTCCTTGCCCCAGCTTTTTTTTACACGGCATTCAAGTGTTGTTTCCTCGATTAAAATGATTCACATTTCCCGAATACGAATATTCACGAAACTCCATTGCACTACAAATTATTAGTCAGATAGTTGATTTTTTTAAAATTTCGAAAACTTTAAAAATTCGGAAAGATTTTTCTTTGTAGAAAAAATTTAATAATTCAAATAACGAAGATTAAAAAAAAAAAAAAATTAACAAACGAGTCGTAAGGTTTAAAGAAATTATTTATGTCATAAATTATTAAATGTTCTCGTCGCTATTATAAATATATTCTCTTCGATCTTTCTCGTGACTGGAGAGAATATAATCCAACTCCGAAGTGGAATGTTTTACGAGCATGAGCTCGTGAATACAGGCATTTTCCGGTCGAAGAATCTCGGAATAAAAGACTTCTTTTCATGGTCACCGATGTCGTAAGTACCAGGTTTGCCGATTCGGAACGGTGTCTCGATTCCCATAAAATCACGACCGTGACCTTAAACGAGATTAGGGGAGCCCGGTCCCCGCATCTTTCTTCCCTCTTGTGATCCAAAGGAAAATACTCGCGCCTGACCTATACCAATCGATCC
>NW_006263351.1:512449-513387 GCF_000469605.1 Apis dorsata | reverse complement strand
TTTTTTTTTTTTAGAGATAATTTTCTTAAAAGAATTCAATTTTTCTCTCTTCGCATCAAGATTTATTATTGCAAAGAATTGTTGATTAATTTTATTTTTTTTTGAAATTGTTATTTGTTGAAACGTAATATTTTTCCATTCGTGATTTCGCGTAATTCAATGGAATTCTTTCAAATTAATTGTTGTACGGATTAATAACTTTTTAATAACAATTTTTTAAAAATCAATCATTAATTCATTGCATTGAATCTATTTTATTTTTCTCCACGTTGGTCAAGTATCGTGCTCGCATAAGAGGGAATAAAGTCAAATCTGATTGATTCAATTGATCGTAAACGAGGCGTAATCCACGTTAATCACCGAAAGGGTGCAACGAAACAATAAACGTTGAACAATCGTCAATAAAGTAGTGAGAACTCAACTTTAACGAACATCATTCATTCGGTGAACAAGGTTCTCTCTCGTCAACTGTTAAATCGTTTTGATCCTGTTGTTTTTTTGTTAAAGGATTCTAGATTCGAAACGGGTGAGGAATATTTCACGGTGTGACGCGCGTCTTCAGCAAGTGAACATATACTGTTCCCTCCATCCAGTATCTAGGTTAAATGGCTGGCCGTGAAAGGAGAATGATTATTAGCGGTGAATTTTCTCAACAGTACATCGATCGAAGATCATTACCGGCGTGTAACGCGAATCTTTTGCAATTATTTCGTGACAGCAAGGACAATTTCACCTGGTTTCCTTTGCAACAAGGAATCTCGAAAGCTCCATCTCGTTATTTACGTGTTAGGAATCGCGGTTAATCTCGTGAAATCTTCGATACTTGAAATGTTATATACGATGTTAATTCGAATTCGAGAGAGGTAATTATTATAGAAATTGGCCAATTGAGAGGATTTCTAGGGAGAGGGATTATAGATCTGTCAGGTATATTTTTA
>NW_006263351.1:502528-512218 GCF_000469605.1 Apis dorsata | reverse complement strand
TTCAATTTTTTTTTTTTTTTTTTTAATTCTGACGCGAAAGTATTAAACGACATGAAATATAACGTGATATAGTGTAGAGTATAATAAGTACAAATACTTTTTTCAAGTTGAAAAATCTTTTTTACATAATGTGCATTTAAATTTTTATATTTATTATATACATTTTTTTAGAGTTTATATTGCGCTTTGATAAATGAATTTAATTCGTTTGCACATTCTTGAAAAGAGTTCTTGTAAAATTTTGACAGTTGAAAATTTGCCATTATCTTTCAAAAATTATGCAAACATAAATCTTATAGCCACTTATCCAAATCTCTCGATTCTCAAGAATCTTCGAATCTCAATTTGAATTATGATTCACTCCTCCACCATACCTTCCACCATAATCATCATCAATATCATTTCCTTTCCCTCGTTTAAACTCGAAAGAGAGATTTTTCCAAGGAAAATTACCTCGTTTACGGCATTTAAACCAACGTGTTCACGATGACTAATGCGAATTTAAAACTGTCGTTCGTTTCCAGAATCAAAGGAAACTGTCTCTAATCCCAGAAAGAAAAGGCCACTTTCGGCGGAGAGGGGGAGGAGGAGGAGGAGGAAGCAAAAGCCGATGGATCGACCCAGAATTCGTCCCAGAGATCGCGCGCAATTTCTCAACTCGTCGTAGCTTTCCACGAACCGTCCGATCCATCCTGTAAAAACTCGTGACACGTGTAGGATAGCTTAACGACTGTCCGCAAGAAAACCGCCGCTACGCAATTACGACGGCGCAAAAATGGCCGAGGTAATCCTTTTCCCGGATCCGTAGAGACCTTTAAACTATATATCGCGGAAATCGCTTCGTTCTGATTTGTCCACTGAGCAAAAAGATCACGTGATTACGCGTGTTCTTCGCGCGATGAAGCATGAACAATCGAGCGAGGAACGTTGATGACACGTTGGTGAGAATCGTCGTCAATCGAGTTTCAGTTTTCGAAAACAGTTTCCAAGTTTTTTTCGCGCGATCGAAAAACAGGAAAACAATTACTCTCCATCGACAATTAATCTCTTAATAAATCGATAATTAATTTAATTTTTATATACCGGAATAACGTACCTTCTGTACAGCTTGTCCCTGAGGATCCTGCGGCCCAAGGTAGCGAAAGGGCGCAGGGGGAAGATCTGTTGCCTGTTCCTCGTCATATTCGCCGATCGTACGATCCAACGATTATTCTTCCTTCCCCGATTCCTTCCCAATTATCCATCCATCACGACAATCTATTATCAAATTACTCTCAATCCGTACGAAATATCCATTCATTTGCTCCACCGCAAATGGATTAATTAATTGATCGATTGATTAATTATCAGACGCCTTTTTCTTCCAACCTTTCTTTCAATCCTGGTTGGCGGCTAGCAACGGATCGTAAATCTCGCGCGCCGATCGATTAATCGTGGCACGACGCGTGGCCCCCTTCGATCTATCGATTTATACCGTGTCATTAAAACGTTTAAATTAGGTTTTTCCCATTCGATATATATATATTTTGCTCATGGGAGTCGCTGCGCTCTTCCCTCTTCCTCCTTTCTCCGTTTCTTGTTCCTCGGCCGGGCGCAAGCCTCGTGCCACCTCTCGGTCACGCTTCCACCGTTCTTTTCCTCCAGCGAACTGGTTCGTCCGGAATGGGTATTTTTAGTTGGCAGCCACGCCGAGCCTGTTTATGGGGTCAACACCACGTGAAATACGCGCCTCCGTGCCGACTCAGTGGGATCTCGTCAGGCTAAATACTTGCACGCGAATCTTTGTTCCTTCGATTATCTCGTTATCTTGGATCTTCTGCGAGATTTTAATTCGTCTGACGATTGTTCTTGCATCCACGATAGGTTCTTTCTTTTTCTTCTTCTTCTTTTTTTTTTTTTCTCCTAATAATTTTAGGAGATCGCTTATGTTTGTTGTGTCGTGTAGGAACGTGTTGTCAGTTTCTAGAAAAAGTTTCGCTTTTTGATTTCGTCAATCTTCTTAACAGCTGTACAGGTACACTTTTTTTTTTTGGACACACTTTGTTTTAAGACAGATTCTAATAAGATGATCCTGTGCGAGGCCAAAATGTTTTTTTTTTCCTCTCAAAAATTTCACTTTCCAACACTTTGTCAATCAATTGTTTAAACTTTTTCTTCCAAGTCTAGAACATTTCGCTTTTATACACCGAGTTGTATAACAATTTCTCGCAAACAGCTTTTCGCAACAAACTGTTGAATGCGCGAAGAAAGAATCGTTTCTTTTTTTTTATGAATGTTCTGTCTTCAACTAGAATGAAAAAAACCTGGTCGAAAATTGGAATTATCCTTTGTACAGAGGGAAACTCGACGAAAGGGGAGGGAAGTTTTTGCGGCAGAGATCAGAACGTTTGTTGTCAGAACGAGATGCCATGCTAATGCTGGTTTTCAAAGGTTACAAGGATTAATTGACCGCGCGAATGAAATTTCAAGTGGCTGCAAGGAAACTGCACGTTGCACAGGTAAAAAAGAGATTGAAAAAGTGCGTGGACGGTTTTCAAGAAACGGTCTTCGACGGCTATTTTTCGATATACTGGTTTTCAGTGAATTTTTGAGAATAGGAACGATGGAGATTTAATATTTTTAATTAAACGTTGATATTTTGTCGCGCAAGAGTTATCGAAAAATTAATATTTTACATGTAACATACACATCATCAAGAGACGAAAGAATTTTCGTCTGTCGAATTCTGATGAAAAATAACTTGGAAAGAAGATGGAAAGAATTTAACAAGAATTTAATATTGAAAAAAAAAGTAACTGCGAGTTTAATGTAAATCAACATCAAATTTAATTTAATTTATATGGGCAATATATCGAAATTTAAAATTCTCCTCACAGTTAAACAAATAGATCTCGCAATGAAATTACCGTTCAACGATGCTATTCTACAGATTAGAAAGTCCACCATTCAAAGAATTATTAACTGTGACGAATCTATACATATGCCTAATGAAATTTTTACCAACAAGACCGTGCCATTAAACCGAACGCGTTTTAGACACGTGGAAGAATTTTAAACCAGACGCCTCGTTGGTTGGTTTTATTATCGAACGAGATGTCGACTGTCGTCGTGTTTAGAACAAGAAAGACAAGTTCTCTCCTCGTTCCGTGTATCCGAGAATCTCTGTGAAACGCGACATCTTCGTCGAAACGGGGCCAGGAAAAGGGGAGGAAAATGAAAAAAGGGAAAAAGGGGGAAAAAAAAAAATCTTATTCAACGTGTCGGAACGAGGAGGAATTGCGCAAACAGAATGCAAAAGCGGGAAAATCCGAATTGCAAAACAGCCGAAGGCGATACTTGTGGCGCCAGAAAACGAAAAACTAGCAACGTTCTTCCCTGTCGAACAAATTGGAAAATCAAATGCCGGCATCCCGATAAATTCGACTGAATTTCATCCCGTTTCCCTGCTGTTCGCGCGAATTAGTCGAGGCTGTTCAAAGAATCGCTTCTAAGCATGAATAATTAATGAATCGATCGTTTTTTTTACCTGTCGCAGATTTCACTTGAAAATTCCATATTTCATTCAACTGATTTTCTGAATATATACATATCCATTCTGGATATGCTGTTTTTTTTATACTGAAAAAAAATTAGAAGAGAAAGAGAAGATAGAATTTTTCCATATCAAATCAAATCGCGAATGAATCGAATACAAATTATTTCTCACTTTCGATTTTCGCCACTTCCAGTTGCCAAGGTTTGCGCCAGTGAAATCGATTACCAAATTTTTAAAGTCGAGGACAGACGTTGATTAATAAGATTTCTCCCCTTAATCGTCGAGTTTTCTCTCCGATAAATAACTAACGATCAGTTGAAATCAGTTTTTAATTCTTTGCAAGCACAACGAGAACTCGAGATTCCATTCTAAATTTTTCTCACACTATCGATCCTCATCATCCTCATCATTTGATCACATAAAACACTCAACGAAGAACGAAGCCAAAAAACTTCAGAACAAATTCTGGCAACAAAATTCTAAACTTGGAACATACAAATAACGATGATAATCACATCTAAACTTTTAATTTCACGTTAAATAATTGGTGATGCTTTTTTTCTCAATAAAAATACTCAAGAAGAAAGAACCTTTGAACCTAGCCTCTAACTGTAAAGAAGAAAAAGACCGAGAGTTCAGCATCCAACAAGGCGTTCTCGATACCGTTTTCACTTATCGTTCACGTGGCTTGGATTTCCTTGGATTTCACGTTCATTTTCGCGTACCACTGTTCCGCCACTCGGTCAAGGAAATACACACGCGTCGATCGTTTCGAAGCCGGTTGAATCGTTCAAGGACCCATACGGCGCGTCGGTCGTTCCTCGAATGACAGATATGCCTGGCTTTCCGCTCTTTCTCCCTACTCTACGTGGCGAGAGGGCCACGAGGCGAGGAGACGAGCACGGAGCCTTACGTGGCCCTCGTTCCTTCTCTCCTTCTCGAACGGCTTTCCTATGCGTCACCGGAAAGTGGTGCCACAACACCGCGATCTCCACCCACGTTTTAACCGGTTCACCGGGGAACGCCTCGCGACCTCACTTTGACTATCAACGGACGAAAATAGTACAACAATAATAGCTGATAGCGATGGAAATTGACCAGGTTTGTTTGTTTGCTGGACTCGGGCGTGCTAAAAATAATGGTAAGCTAATGGCAAGTAGAACACTTTTCCGTAGAATACGAAGAAAAATTGTTATTCGCGTCATTCGACACGTGATTTGAATTGGATAAACGTTACTGACTGGGTCTCATTGGTCAATATATAATATCGATATTCTTTATTAAGATTGTATAAGTTAATGATAAAGGGGCAATATTTATTGTAAAATTTTGGAATTAAATGCAAACGATATCATTAATAGTATAAAAAGAAAAGAGAGTCATTGCAGAATCTTTTTATACAATCTTAAAATTGAAAGATACTTTGTTGCCATATGATTGTTAAATCATGCAACTGTTTAAATACTTTTGAGCAAAATTAACAATTTATATATTTTCCAAATTGATCGAAATTATATTTAATTTAAAGGAAGAGAACGAAGAGTTTTTCATTCTTTCGAATTATTAATATATCGGAAAATATTTTTGTTCGCACGAGGTTGCGAATCGCAACCAGTTGAAACTCGCAATTTTCCCCGTATTAACGACCGCGACGAAGGTTATCAACGAGGCGTACGCGTAACTGGTTAAACGTAGGCAAACGAGAGATCAATGCGAACGCGTTGAAACTCTGGTTGCAAATTTATGGGATTAGTTTCTCGTTGATTACGCAGCTTTCCAACGTGTTACAAGGTAAATCAAAGTAAGCGCTCTCGTTAAGGTCAACAGTGGAGTGGAGGAAAGGCTTAATTTCAATGGCCCGCTACGAGCCGAAATCCCTCTCGCCATAAGATTATTAAACGATGCATCTTGCCAACGATGGAGAATTAGAATATGTGCAAACAGGGTGTAAGTTGGATCACGAGAGCCGCGTGATTTAAGACCTCTTTTACCCCCCTTTATCTACGAGGCTGTCTTGCATATAAATTGCAAATTGCATATAATTTGAATAATTCTTCGTGTTATTAATACGTTGGTTGCCAACGTGATGAACATCTTCTTTAAATATTAAAATTGAAGTAGTAAGTTGTATACTCTCGAGGAATCGAAAGAGAGAGAGAGAGAGATTTTTCTTTTTTTTTTTTTTAATGAATATCTTAATTGAAATTATTAATACGTTAAAGATAGATATTTCAACGTATATTCTCATAATTTCTTCTTTAATCTTTCCTTACAAGTATATTTTCTATAGAAATTTAACTCGATAAAAGTTTACGAATAATAATAATAATATATGAATTCAAATTATTTGCAAGCTTCTCGATAATTTCTATTTGAATTATCCATAATTAAGAGAAATGGAAGGAACAGATATATAATTTTACTAATTTTATTCGCTTCTTGAATTATTCAATAAAATTTTCATAACGATTCATAATTATCCTCCTCGCGTTCCATTTAATCCATCTTCGAGCAGATACGAAATTCGAAATTTCACGAATTTTCTTTCAAACTTCTTTCCAACGTCTGAACCATGTTCGCGAACGGGACGGGATGAGAAAATTTCTTGTTCGCGATTTAAATTTGCGCCGATCGCCTCGAGATCGAGAGTGAAAGTGTACGGCATAACAGCAGATCTCGAGAGGAAAAGAAACACAGTGATGCACTGTCACGCTCCGCCGCTCATCAATAATTCACCGTGTGCTCTAATTACGTCCACGCGCAAGGCTATAAATTCCAATTCCGTATAATTGATAACATGTTTATGAATTTTACCAATTTTAACGATCCGCGAATAGACGAGAAACTTGTCATTTCGAATTTCATGGAGCGTAATAAACGGCGAGACAACTAAACGAGACCATTAAACGTATCCACCGAAACCGAGCAAGAGTCAATTTCAAGGAGAAACCTCGAAAGAATAGAAATCTGTCGTGATCTCGTTCTGATCGCACCGTGAAAGAGAGACGTGAATGATCCGAGAATGATGGAAGAAAGCGATAAATTGTCGAGGATTCTTAGATTTTGTTCTATGTATATATTTTAATAAATATTTTTCGATAAAATCTGTGAAAAATTAAAAAGAGTTGGCGTTAAATAAAAACCACGACCGAAATAGAGGATTAAAAGCAACACACAGGTATTTTGAAAGAGAATTTCTCTTGGAACGAAACGAGAATAAACGAGAAACGGGGGAGAATTTTCACCAATGAAGGTGGAAATCTTTCGTTTTTCTCCCGATGCAGCTTCCACTCGTAAGTAACGCGCGATCCCCCGCGTGATCGTTTCGAATTTATCGGGGAAGCGAGGCAAACGAGGATAGGTTGGAAAAACAGGAATCGAGATAGGGGAGGGCTTTGCCACGATTGTACCATAAAACGTACGCGGGTAAACTTGTGTTCGTCTCTTATGGAATTTTTGTTATCGGCGAGAATCGCGCCTTAACGAACCGGGAAAAATTCGCCAATCGACGATTCCGTCGTCGATTTAATAATCGAGCGATACGTTTCAATTCTGGATAAATTGAGATATTTGACCGAGGAATTAGCGATTAGAGGGAAAGTGGAATGAAAAGAAGAGAATTATAAAATAAAATGAAATTTGTTGAAAATTGAAAGTTTGTGAGTGTAAGATAATATCTGTAGAATTGGCTGATTAAAAACTCTCATAATTATATTTAGATCATTAGAACATTTTTATAGATTCTCTGATAAAATTAATAGCTTGAAAAAGGGGGATGAATTTTTAGAAAGTTCGGAATTCTGAAAAATTGGATTTCGATTTAATTTGTAAAATTTAAACGTGAATTGGAACTCGAGTTAAGAAATTAACGAAATAGAATAGTGTGCAGCTGCAAGACAACAGGTGCATCGTCGAATTAATACCAAAGGTGTTACTTTGGCATGCATCACCTTTTCAATTCCTCTTCTTACACATTTTTCCCTCTTTTAGCGGAGAAAAGAGAAGAAAAGCAAACCAGTTACGTACACAACTATTTTCTAACCGACTTGTGAACGAAAACGGTTCGTTCGAATCGTTCGCCAGCTCGATGCAAATTGAATTTCAACTTTCCACGAAGAAGAAGAATTCGAGAACTACTCTTCCCTACCACGACAAACGAAATACCTTCTACTCCTCTGTTTCCACGCGAAACAGAGCATCGAATCCACGATCGATCCGAAGAAGCATCCTTTAACCGATACTCGATAAGACAACGAGGTGAAACACGATGATGATATCACTATCCAACACCTTGCGACAAAATGAAACACGTCAAGGCCATTCTCGGGTATGTATGCATCATTTTTAACCATTATTTTTTCCTTATCCAATTTTATTACACTTTCTTTTCTTTTTTTTATTTCTTTTTCTTTCAGAAATATCCAGATATAACATTAACCAGAGGATAATTCGTGTGGATAAAAAAATTTGTAATTTATATCTGTCAATGATAACAGTATGAAACTATTAAAGAGTCAAAAATACACGCACGTGTGAAATACGAATCGTCCCCCGGAGGATCAGAAATTTTGTAATTTGTACGTGGTTGGATTGTAAAAAAAAAAAGGTAAAAAAAAAAAGTAAAACGCGCAATACGAGATATTGGCCCATAGAGGATCAGAAATATTTATTGAGACGTATGTATCCCATTGAAAGCATTGAAATGGTTAAGGTCAATGACCCTAGAATAACACCGTACCATCATCGATCTCTTGTACGATCTCTTTCTCTTTCTCTCTCTCTTTCTCTCTCTCTTTCTCTCTCTCTCTACGCACTTCACTCACTTTCTTCCCGATTATCACTTCACGCTATCAACTCGACGAATCTTTTTTTCTTTCCTTTTCTTTTAATGTCAATTTTGCTCCTTCGACCGCACTATAATTTATAATATTGTCGTATTATTAGACAACGACAGTTTGTGCAAATTAATAAATTCACTTTTTTTAATTGTAATATATATTTTTACCTTGGATATTTTTTTCACAAAATTTTTCTATTCACATTTAACAAACACTTCACGAGATACAAATTGCCTAAACTTTCCCAGTCTGGCCACTATTCCTTTCTTTTTACCATTTCACACTTTTTGATACGAGCAATCATTACCTATTACCTTCACACACGATTAACCATGGCACCGTGTTTCATTACTCGTTAAAATCACGATTAACATCGATCGAGAATCGCGCGAAAGCGACGAAAGTCACGCGAGTGCGAGGAGAGTAATTCTTCCGACGAGGGAATATTTTCGTTTCCTAATCGACTGATTGAGAAAAAGAGAGAGAAAAGAGAAAGAAAAACGAAATGTACCAATGCCACGAAGCAATCGTAACACCGGTCGATTCTGTTACCACGACGAGACTGCGTGTGCAAGCGGTCGACAAACAGCCTTCGTCTCGTACTTTCTACCTTCGAGGCGATCGAAGGCTCACGTTGCCGGAGACTCTCGCCTCGTCATCAGACAAGGTAACGAACGTCGTCGGCCAAACGATCCTCATCGTCGTGGCGGCTATAGTCTCGGTGCATATATTTAGAGTCGAATGCGAAATATCGATTGTGGGGCTCGGGTTGGCTTCGGCCCGAGAAAGCTAGAGCATTAACTGCGTTCTCTATTTTGAAAATCTTTGGAGGATCGTTTTATTTTATAGAAATAGATGTTTCCCGATTTTTAGACAAATAGAAAAATAACTCTTCTCTCTCTCCTTTGTTAATATAACGAATAATCGATGGATCTATTTCTATTTTTTCTGAATTTAACGATAAATTTTTAATACCTCTTCGATACTTATTTCCATTTATAATAAAATAAAAGACGAAAATCTTGAGATTTTTTTTATTTTAAAATTGCAACGCGTTGATCTTATTTTTCTTGGTGTAATTTTTTTTAATTAAAAAAATCCTCGTGATGATCAACATGATGCCAAGGAGAAGCGACGAAAAAAAGAAAAAGGAAAGGAAAGGAAAAAGTGTTTGAGATCAGAAGGATTAATGGAGAAAAAGTTGAAGATTAAAATATACATCGTAAACGTGTCTAATTAACGATGAGCATACCGATTTCGCAAACACAAATACGTTGCTCGCAAGAAGCATTCGATAAATTGCAACTTTACGTGGGC
>NW_006263351.1:500901-502276 GCF_000469605.1 Apis dorsata | reverse complement strand
TGAAAAAAAAAAAAAAAAAAAAAAGAAGCAGCAATCGTTATCAATATGCTTTACAAACTTTCTAATTATTATTATTATTATTCATTTACACAAATGAATCTTGCCTTCTCACCCAGATACACTCATTGACCGTTTCATTTGCCTCGAATCAATATCATTTTCGAGACACACGCCATTCACATTTCACAAGATAGAGGATCGAGTCCGTTCGAGATATCGGCGTACAACGATTCTTACAACGGCGGCGACAGATACGATCGGGAGTTTTGCATTCGAATTAATTTCTCGGTGTTGAACGAAGAAAATCGTGACAAACAAAAGCGACCAGAAGCCGTGGCGCACGGTATGCGAGGCGCAAACACAGCATCGCGGCCATGCATTGGAACGGAACGTAACGGGCATGACGGGAAATACCGTACGTGTGTACCCTATACCTGTAACCTGTATACGAGTGTGTACGTGTGCCGAGAAAGTGCAGTTGCAACTGCAGCTGACGCCTGCAACTGGCCAACGAACAATTCCCACTGTTTCTAACGCCGGCTCCGTTACAAGAAATTGCAGGAATACTTTCGGATACTCGACGGACTCAACTATTTGAAGATTTTGGCGAAATTAAAATTTTTTTCGATTACAAAAATTTTGTGCAGATAATTACAATGTTGCTGTTTAGTTTGATTTGTTGTATCGTTGCTTTAAAAGTATATATAAGATGATGAATTACGTTGGAATAACTTTGGAGTTATTACAGATTAATTCGAGGAAGCGTGTGAAATTAAAAGTTTTGGAATGTGGATTTAATAAGGAATACGATAAATATATAGGATATATTTGATAGTGAATTATTCGGAGATTGGACGTGGAAAAATACTGGTATTGAAATTTGTAAGGGAAGAATAGCTTTTTTAATTATGAAAATGCCACGTAATTATGACGTGTACATCAAAAATTAATTAAAACGAAGAACAACATGGATTTGTAAAGAAGAAATTACAGAATATTTTGAACGCCCAAGAAATTATTTGAAGATTGGACGTGGAAAAATACCGTGAATTGTACCGAAATTAAAATTCGTAAGAGAATGATATTTTAATTATGAAAATACTGCGTAATTACGACACGATAAATTATTTTTCCGTGTTTATCTTACTCCCTTTACCTTTTTTCTTTAATTAAAGGAGAGGTCTTCATGCAATATTAAAACTTTCCTACGCTCGATATTTTTACTAGATTTACATTTATTTTATTTATAATCAATTTTTATTTCTTCCAAATTTTCCAACGCTGTTTCCATCCATTTGAAGCCTCGAAGAGATCGAATAAAATTTTGTATCTTCAAAATAGAATTTAACTAAATCTAGCAAACGAATACGAGTTT
>NW_006263351.1:498997-500572 GCF_000469605.1 Apis dorsata | reverse complement strand
AAAAAAAAAAAAAAAAAAAAAAAAAAAATACACCTATAACGAAAAATAAAAAACTTAAAAAAAATAAATCGTACGCGGCTTTATACGATTCAAAATATGAAAATTCATAGTCGTTGATGTGAAAAAAGAAAAGGGAAAAAAGTGGGAGGAAAAAAAAATGGGAGGGGAGGGAAAAATTGCTCAAAACGGAAACAGTACTTTTTATATTCATTCGTCGTTTGTCCCGAGATAAAACTGCAGCCACGCGTTCGTTTGTGTTTTCGAATGGCCGTGAATAAGTTAATTAACGTCCGGGAAAAACACGGTCCGGTAAACCGAGTGGTGGGCGTGTGGTAACGATTTTATATGCACGACCCTTTCCCATCCTTCCTTTTCCATTTTTCCACTTTCTCTCTCTCCCCCTCTCTCTCGATGTATATCGGGAAAAAATTCAAGAGGAAATTTATACGTTTATACCGTTATTGTAAAAAAGAAAAAAGGCCTATTCTTTCTATAAACGATTTTTGAATTTTATTTTTTAGTGTAAAAGAAAAAGTTTCAAAATACGATTTTCAAAAAGTTGATGAAGATATCTTAATTGTAATCCTGTGAAACATATTGTATATAGTTCTAAAAAAAAAAAGAAAAAAGAAAAAAGATTCAGATATTGGTAATTTTGATTTTTATATTGATTCTTTTATTATTTTTCATTTTATTTTATAACGTATAGATATATATTATTTTAAAAAATTATTTCGATGGATATAAATTTGCGTATTCTCGAATATTCTCAAAAATTCAAGATACACTCCTCTCCAATTTATCTCGCAAATTACACGAATAAAGAGTTAACCGTTCTCCTTTATACTTCAAATTTCGCAAAATTAATTTCTTTTTGTCGCACACATATTCAAGATGCATCTTTTCAATTTATCTCGCGAATTACACGCGAATATTTTAAGAGCAGTTCCTGTTTTACGCTTCAAATTTTCGCAAAATTAATTTCCCTTTTTAAAAATAACATAATAATTCTTCCCCGATCCAGGAAATCTCAATTCAATCTCAATTACGAAAACGATATTTCTACCTCGTTGAAACACCCACTTCGATTAATCTTTCGCAAAATAATTTCACTCACAAAACAAAAAGCAAAAAAAAAAAGAATATATTATAAAAAAAAAAAATATACTCCACACGAAACCAATCAATCACGAATATAACAAACGCCTCGAAACCGTTACGTTTCAATCTCGTTCACTCAATAATAATATTCTACCTTTGCTCATTACAGATCGCTTCTTGCACCACCATTCAAGGCACACGATTTTCATCTCGCGACGAAACCCTCCCTCCCTGGATTCCCCCCAAAGTTTCACAGAGCTACAAAGTTTGGATGGATCGTCGTGGACGAGGATACACCCGGCACTAACGTGCACGCGAGAACGTTGGCAAGATGCACACGCAACTGAGGGGAGGGGCGGTACGTTGGAGGTTTCACCCCTCGTGTAAAGTCTCGAGGAAGGGAGAGAGAATATTCGTTTCAGCATTGTGAACCCTCCTCCCTGTGACTCGTTCCACCCTCGGTGGAGAGGCAGC
>NW_006263351.1:491576-498736 GCF_000469605.1 Apis dorsata | reverse complement strand
GGTCCGGCCGTAAAAAAAAAAAAAAAACCTGATATTTTTGCCAGGGTTTCGTTCCGTTTTAATACCGATGATTTCGAAAGTCGAACGACGTCGAAATCCTTCGAAACTTTTGAGTTCTCTTGAATTTTGAAACTGGGTTGAAAATTATTACGAAAATATTAGAAGTGTGAAAATAACGTAACAGGGAACGCGATATGTTGAAAATTTTTGAAATGTAATTTAATTTAAGCGGGAAAAAAATAGCAGTTTTAATTTTAAAGCTCGACTTATGAAATGTGTTACGGAAAAATCGAAAGTTTATTACGATGGGGATACGGTTAATTTGATTATGATGCAGAAAATAGAAATTCGTTTAACACTTTCGCGCCTAGTGACGCAAATGTATGCGTCATGGGTATCTTCTATCTCTATCTCTTACATCTTACATCGCGTATGAATCATTGATTATTTTGAAAGAAACTTGGAGCCGGGGGAAAAATTCTCAAGAAATAAAGAGATAAAATACTTGCACAATTTTAAATATAATCTTCCTTCTTCTGTAACAGACGTATATATCTAATTGCAGTGGATACTCATCGATTTTCGACGCAAAGTTTTCCATTGTTGGAAATATGACTCAAGAGAGAAAAATTCTTACGTTTCCCTTCCCAGATATATTAAAGAGGATCGTCAACTCCTTGGAAAAAACGAGAGTGAAACGTTAACATTCGAAAGTCATAAATTATTAATATTCCGCCAACTATAAAAATTATACACAATCGATCGATGCTGCAACGATGATGAAAGGAGCAAAAAGGAGAAATATATATTCCACGTTCCAGAAGAGGATGATTGAACAAGGAGACAAGGATGAATTTTTTTTTTTTATTCTTTTTTCTTTTCGACAAGACAATCGACGACGAAACCGGAATAAAAGCATCGATCGTTGTAACGACTGGGAGGCAGCAGCCCATAATACGGTCGCCATTCGAATGCTAAATACACAGGCGAAGGAACGGTGTGCCGTTAACCTCGGCGTCACGTATAAAACGCCACGAAGTCATAACGGTTACAGGGACCTTTTCCACCTTGTAGAAGTGGAATAAATTCCGCTTCGAGGAGCCACCAAGGGTTTTCAGCCCTTTTTATCTCGGGGAAACAGGAACCGCCTATCTTGTTCTGCCAGTTGCCTTCGTCACTGCTTTGGAAAATCGAGGGGGTTAATATTTTTTAACAATTTTTTTTTTTTTGCCGCGATGTTATCTATAAATACGAATGTATGAAAGCGAACGAACGAACGTCGATGAAAATTAAGAAAATTAAACATTTTATCAAGATTTTCTGTGTTAAGGGATAATAATTATAATTATAACATTGTTACAAGCTTCGATTGTGAAATGTCACGGCATATACAAACGACGACACACACGAAAAGACAAACATCGATCGTCATCGATATCCAAAATATCGATTTAACCGGAGTCGTGTTCCGGACACGGAGCAGAACGAACGTGTTTTGCTTCTCCCAAGAACATTGTATTGTTTGGTAAATTAATTAGTTTCGTGCAAATCAATCAACTATTGTTAATAAAAATTACATTATGGAAGCACGAGCGCCAGAAGCAACGAATGTATTAATAATTATAATAATAATACATTTATTTTTTTAATATTATTAACAAGCTTAGATCTCAAGCTTGAAACGAGATTATTAATTCTTGAGAATTCTTGAGATTCAACCAATACTATTATCCAAATGCGTGATCATTCAAAAATAAATAAATAAATAAAAATTAAACTCTATATTGTAACATCGTGGGAAAATGCATAATTAAATTCCAATTCTAAACTATAACCATAATCATGGAAATTTTACAGAGCTCGAGAAAAAGGGAAACAAATGGCCTGATTGCACGTCTCTTACGTTCGAACACTGGTCATAAGAGAGCGAGACCGATGCGATCGAAACATGTAAATCTCTGGTGTAAGTACTGGCGCGCACACTGTCGTCGCGCGGCATGCCAGACATTGTTAACCGCGGACAAAGCCGTACAACTGGTTCCCTGGAATACCAGGCGGAGAGGACGCGTTCCAAGACTCGTTCGAGCCTCGTAGCGCCACGGTGGCGCGTCGAAAAACGATCGAAACGACCATCCAAGGTCCGCACCACGACCTCCACCACGTAATTTTCAACCTCGTTTAATTGGGCAGGAATTCAACGCCTTTTCCCCCTCTTTTTTTTTCTTTTTTTTTTGTTCTTGGTCCCATCGCTGTTGTGCGTGACGAATATAGAATTTCGTGGACGGTACGTGAAGCTTACGTACGTGGCTTCTACTAATTAATATTAAAAATTGTTGAAACGTATTCGATCCGTAGTTAAATGAAATTAAAATGAATTCTGAGAAGATTTTTATCGTAGATTACATTCCACGTGTTTTAAATTAATATTTCTAGGCCACTATTCATAAGGGAAATACAGTTTGTAGTTTACGTTTGTTCGAAACTGTATTGAATATGGTTATTAAGGAGTTATTTTTATTGAAATTAAACTAAGTAAAAATTGAAACATTTATGTTGTGATTATTATATTAGAGAAAGAAATTCATCACTATTTTGTATATAATTCAAACCCTCGCGTAATTTCCTTCTTCTTTTAAGACAATTTCCCATTCATCTTAGTGTTCCATTTTTCAAATTCATTTTTAAAAAATTATCACAAGCTTTGAACAGTTTTCCAATCCAATTTATCATTAATAAAATTCTCATTCCTGATTTCACATTTACATACTCAAAAATACATTTTTGCGATCATAAGAGGGTTGAAAAACTTAAACTGCTCGATTGCTTCAAATATATTACTATACTTCCTATACCCGATATCGAATAAAAGCTCTGTCGCAACTTTTATTTAAAAATTTTCCTCCAAAGGGAAACGATTCCCTTTGTCGCCTCGAATTTTCCCACCCGCGAAACTTCCTTAAACGATTTTAAACGCGGCGTTGAAGTCTCGAGAACGTTACTCTACTCGCCTCATCTACAATTCAAATTGCCGATACATTGAAATTTTGAAATCCAGTTGGCCAAACTTGTGCCACGTATCGCCGCGAGCGATCGTCCTCGTCGAAACTCGCCGCCACCGCGGCTCAATTCGCGGACAAATTCAACCCTTCGCTGTTATTTTTGTTTCGTAATTAACGCCCAACGGAAACACCGGCTTTTCCGGAAGAGATGGACGCGTTACAACCCGGCCCACCCTGTATTATTTCGCGCCCGGACGACAACTGCATTTTCTCTCACTCGTCGAGGGGAAAGTATAGTTTTATCCTGGATGATTCAGTCTCTCTCCCGCGATAAAATTTAGTTGAAACTCTCAGTTGTGAAACGTGGAATAATTGCCCAACGAATTGCGTTTTGTTTTCCTTTTTTTTTTTTATGACAAATTAAGGATAATTATAGATATTTTTTTTTTTGAATGCATTGAATTTGTCAAGTTGCGAGAAAATTTAAACAATTATACAGGTATAATGCATTCATTGATATATTATAATATATTTGATTATACGTTTTGTGAAAATGATAGGTAATTTAACAGAAGGGTGGAAAATTTAATAATGTTGATTATTTCTGCTATTGATTTATATATAAGGTACAAAGATGAATTTCGATTTATTTAAAGATCATTGGAATACTTTGTTGCCAATGTTTAATTATGAGCAAAGTAATTTTTTTTTAAATTCAATTAACTCGTTAAAGGAAATTATTAAATCGATATAATAACGATTGATTGGACATTATTATTATTATTATTATTATTATTATTATTATTAAAATTCTCTCTTAAAACGTTAACAGTTCCATTGTAAAGCGTTTCAGAATGTAATTTAAATAAATATACTATAACGTTCATTTGAATATTAAAATCGGGGAAAAAGGGAATGGATAAAAAGTGGAACTGCGAGGAGTTAAATTTACTTAAATAGCAAAGCAGAAATTTTTAACCTCGTTTCGAACTTAGATAATCCGCCATCATTGCGATAAATTTAATATTCATGACTTAGAACACGCGTAACAGTGTGAATATTAATCGTTACATGCAATTTTCCATGCAACATTTTCTCGTTCAATGTAATTCAAAATATATTAATCCTTATATAGAATAAAATATATCAATTCTTTCATTCTCATTTAAAACGAAATCAATCGAAGATTTCGAAGAATGTAGAATTATGCTTAACAAAAGAAAAAAGAAAAAAGAAAAAAGAAAAAGAGGAAATTCTAGTTGGCCACATTAATTCATTATGCATGAATTTTAATTCAAAAACGAAAATTACAGGAATCGAAAGCATCCCCTTGTTGGGAAGTCACGAACTTCTGCCACCATGAAAATTCGTCTATTCGGTGAACTCCGTCCACCCAGCTAGAGGAATTTAATTATTAGTTTCACAGCTTAGTTCCGGCATTCTTGTTGCACCCTTGATTCATGTTTATGTATGCATGTCTAATGCAATTTTCGATATACATATATCGTCGAAAACGAGCAACGAGGATACGCTTTCTTGTAAATTTCTTATCTTAACTTTTTCTTCTAGTATAACTTTTCCTGATATACGAAGAAGAATTTTACTTACTAATTTTACTTATTGTTTGTGAAATCTTTGAATGTTTCTTCAACTTTCAAAGAATTCATAAACATAGCTCGATCCTTTCACTGTCAATAATACATGAAATAATAAATACATTTT
Source organism: Apis dorsata (assembly GCF_000469605.1). NCBI lineage: Eukaryota > Metazoa > Arthropoda > Insecta > Hymenoptera > Apidae > Apis > Apis dorsata. Next base: position 494,015 of record NW_006263351.1, on the reverse strand, counting down.
CTTTCGGTGAAGCAGAAAAATTACGCTTCCACCATTAATAATAGATAATTAATAAAGAAATTTTCTATTATCTTAAAATAATTTGAATTATTATGAAGTATATATAATTGATTTTTTGAAAAAGATCAAAGAATTTCTAACACGCGTTAAATAATTAAGTTACATTTGCTATAATTAAGACCATCTTTTTTCAAGATATCAACATAACAAAATTTAAATTTCTTTTACAGATGAGTCAATCAAGAAACTGTCATCGGCCAAATACAAACCCAAATGCCAAAGATACAGCCACGGATTCGTTTGTTTCGTTAAAGGGTAGTTTCAACCCCTGTTTATTTCCAATTAGTTACGCATGATCCATAGAAGGAGCCAGAAAACATGTCCCCCCCCTCATCTTCTGTTCCTGATGGAACAAACCGGTGTTCGCAAATTAATTGGCAATTTCGTGTTGCTTGCCATTCTAATTACTTGCCAACCGTTTATCATACGCTAATAATACAAACATTCGATAATTGTTCGACCATCAACGGCTGTCAGATCATTATGTCGGCCGGGATCATTTCCACGATACTTAAAACACACTTGCGGCTATACGCTGGCAACGATAACGAGAACGATATTAATTAATTGCAGCTGATCGTTAATTTGATATGGCATGGCTCGTCGCGTGCCACGATTCATGGATGTTGGTTGCTAAATATATATCGAATCGATGCTCGTTTCCAATTATACATCCCCATTTCGAATTTTTATAAATTAGCGAAATAACGTGGTTGAAGTATTATTCTTCGATGAATTTAACGATTGATGGAAAAAAAAAAAAAAGAGAAAAATTTTGTTCGTTAGGTTGAAATTATATTTTCATTTTTATTAAAAATAGAATTTTGATAATTTTATCAAGTTTTGTATTTTTGATAAAAATTCGTATATGGAATTTATTTATTCATCTCGCTCGTATCAATTTTTCACAGCTATTTTCCCAAGATCTCGGCTCGTGTTCGATCCTACGTTCGTTTCTCACGGTCTGGACGCTGTCGAGCGAGCGCTTTTAAAAACGCTTCCATCACGAATGTCGCTTTTCTTTGTGTATCAATTTGATCCGAGAGGCGGACAGGGTGTCCCCTCAATGGAGAACCGACGAATTTATCTCGTGCCTGTTCCCTGTCAATTAATAAAGTCCCGTGTGGATCCGACGTCCGGCAATTCGGACGCCGTCTCCCCTTTCGTTTCGTATGACAGAAAATTATATTAAACCGACGTTGCACACGTTTCCTGTGTGCGTTGTTTTCGTGGCAGATGATCGAGATGCGTTTTAATTGTTCATGACAGCGACTCTCCTCCACTGATTTATCGAACTCCAACGATAATTGAGCGTTCTTGGTAAGTTTATCGTTATATTTCGGTTAGTTTAACTCGAAATCGTTTTACGAGTGAAACGTTTTTTTAAAAATTAAAAAAAAGGGAGGGGGGAAAAAAGCATGAATATTTGTTAATATTTGTAGTCATTATTAAAGATACGTATAAATAGATGTTATTTTTCTTTTTTAAAATTGATATTACTCGTGAAACGATTTCAAATGATTAATTTATACCGATTCGTTTTAATTATTTTTCAAATTCATTTCGAGGATTAAAAGTTGGAATCAAAGTTGGATACGAAGAGCAAATTGAACTATGATTAGCAGAGACTGGAATACGTACGTATTTGCGCCGTTTTTGCCGAGGAGTTAAACTAGATCTTTCACTAATGGCCAAGATGTCTAATTACAAGAAGGAAGCGATAAATTAGAAACATTCCCGGATAATCGTCAAGATGTCATTTCGCTGCTTCTAACTTCTGATTACTAGGATTAGTTTGAGCCAAGATTTTCAACCCTCGTTTTCAACTCTTTTTTTCTTAGCACTTCTAATTACATATCGAGCTTAATAACAACGAACGTTAAAATCGTTCCATGAAAAATACTATATTGTCCTTCAAATTTTAAGACAAAGGTAAAATATTCTTAAAAATATATAAAATATATATAATCTATTAAAATTTTCATAACAGAACCAAAATAAGAAGAAGAAGAAGAAGAAAAGAACAAAATTTTAATCCTATAGAGATTTAACTTTGTTTTTTTGATATAAAAAAACGCGAGAAAAAGTTAAAAATTTTGTCATCAAATCTTCTTAAGATATGAAGAAAGCCGTGCCATTGAAGTCCCTTTTTCATTCATCCCGATATCTCAATCCGTTACCGAGATATAAGGACTCAAAGCGCTTAACGTAGCGCAAAAATTATGAATGGGCCAGTGACCTATATTTTTTCTTGGAAATGCGTACTAGGTCCTTCCAGGAATCGCGTCTGTCACTCGTCTGGAGTTTGGGATAGATCAGTGAGACGAGGTGCGAGCGAGAGGTCCGAGTAAGCGATAAGGAGAGAGATAGTAAACGATG
>NW_006263351.1:483178-491412 GCF_000469605.1 Apis dorsata | reverse complement strand
TCTTTACACGACGATATCTCGGCAACCGGAAGTCGTATCGGGATAAATAAAAAAGCGCTTTAAAGGGCAAAGTCCCGCGCTTCTAACGATCGTTCACCGTTGACCGGAAGTCATTATCTTCGGAGTTACAGCGATTCGAATTTTTCTCAATTTTAATCGGGTTTAATAGGGTTTAAAGTAAATGATCAAAAATTATCTTTCCTTTATTCGACGATATCTTTGGAACCGGAACTCGTATCGAGATGAATAAAAGAGCGTTTTAAAGAGGAAAGTTCCGCGCTTCTAACCATCTTTCATTCATTAATTGGGGATCATTATCTTCGGAGTTATAGCCGTTTAAAGTTTTCCTAATTTTAATACGATTTAATCGAGTTTTAGAGTAAATTATGCAACAAATACGTTTATTCTTAGATATTGGAGATTCTGAATTGATTTGAAAAATCCTTTGATTGAAATAAGTTGAATCATTATTTAATCGACTCGATGATTTAAATTGCAGCAAAGAGACACCAGGAAAATATTCTTTAAATTATAATATGTTAAAATATGCAATATAGATTCAATAAAATTTCCCAAAACAGACGAATTTCAAACTTTGAATGCAAAATCACAGCCAAAGGGAAACAAAAATTACAATTCATGCTATTCTCGTAAAATAAAAATTCCCTGTTTGACTATTGAAAAACTTGAAAATGGATTTACCGAGTGGACCATCGGGGGTGAAAGAAACGTGAAAAGGATAGAAGAGGGTCAAGGAAAAGGTGAAATAAGATTTGAAGGGGGAAATGGTCTGCAGAAGGAATATTACTTGTTTTCCAAATTCCTAAAGTCCAGTGTGCTTCGAAAAGTGGCCGTTTCCCTCTGGCCGCAAATCGTTTCCGAATCTTTTCAAGAGATTCGAGGATACGGAATGCGCGCATGCCTTCACGTGCTTGGAAAATGGCCCAACTTCCTTCACTTTTCCAATTTTCCGTGAAAGGGAATAAATTCTCGCTCGAGAGAGAGGACACGATCCCAAAAATTCTTCGGTGTAAATTTTCTGATAGAATCAATAGATTCGATCAACGAGATTGGTTCTGGTTTTGTTACACAAAATTATATGAACAGTGTTAATTCTGATTCTTTAATTGACTAGATACATCGTTTGGCTATATGTATAATATATCCTTTACATTTTTTGATTTTCATAACATGTACGTAATAATGTTAAAATTAAAATATTTTTAGGAGAGCAAACTATAAAATGAATAAAATAACTTTATTAATTTTGAATTAAAGTTATTAAAAAATTCGACTTTGAGAAGTGAATCTTCAAATTTTTGGCAAATTATACGGAATAAAGAAGATCCAAAAATTTTAAATAAAAATCAATGATCATTGGAGGAATGATATTTGGATTCCTTACCTAGCATCGTTGCATCTTTAAATAAACTTTCGCGCGAAAGAAAATCACCAGCACTTACCTGTAACATAAAAATCAAACAAAATGATTAAATATAATAATTCATATATAAAAAAGGAATTTTATTTTTCAGGATATAACGATCAGCAAATCCATTTCTTTTGACATGAGTATGAAAGGGATTTGAACGAATGAATTCGAATCGTTTTGTTATTCCTGTTGGTCGTAATCAGCGATGAGAAATTGATCGAACGTGTTCCAATTAACCAACTTTCGTTGGCCCTATTAATTCCGATAAATGGAGATATTTACTGGCGAAAACTAATGCAAATTTCGTATCTATGTATTATCGAATCGAATTAATCATCACCACTAATTTAAATAAAAATTAACAATTGTATATCTCAAGATACAGAATCGAAATTTAATTTTTATTTTTACAAAACATTATTGGTAATTTTTTTCTTTCTTTCTCAGATTATTTAGATTCATTTGATTATTCTAATATCAATAACAAGCAATCCTTGCGTAGAGATTTAATTTAATTTCGACTTGTGGAATTTCAAAGGATTTCGAATACCTGTTATAAATTTTTCTCCATTTGCCAAACTTCTCTCATAAACAAATCTCTTTATTTTCTCATCTGAACGAAAAATAAGAGAGAATATACAAAAAAAAAAAAAAAAGAAAAAAGAAAAACAGAGAAACCTAACATCAATTTCCAATGCTCGAATAAAGCTCGTTGATTCTGCGAAATTAAAACAATTCACGGGTGAACGAAACGCTGTCCAGCCGATCGAACGACATCAAAGGATGGAAGAGATACGATTGCCAATGAATTTTCCGATTCCATCCATCGACACACAGAAGAACGCCTTTGGGACACGTGTAATTTCGAATGGGGCGCGCAATTAATATCGAGCCACGGTTAAATCAGCGTCGAGCGCGAATTAATGTTAATTTTATTCATTCCTGACTCGGCCTCCATGCAAATATCTTGTAACATTCGTGTCACGGATTTTGCTGCATCTGCCTGGCCGACGACGAGCTTGAAGAATACATCTCGTCGTTTTTCTTTCCCATTCTTCTTCCTTTTCTTTTTCTTCTTTTTTTCCCCCCTCCCTTCTCTCACGCTCGTCCGTCTTGTTTATTTATGACTCGAATGCGAAATGAATGGAGCCCTTGATGTGAATTTATTCGCCGTTCGCGGTGTACAATTCCGTGCTTATGCGAGGATAAAACGTTCCCGGCTGTAAATAAATACGCGCCCCCTCGAAAAGTAGCTACGAATTTGAAGAAGGAATCATCCAAAAGGGTGTTTGATTATTATTTTTATATTTATACGAGGCTAGAAAACTAGAACTTTGATAGATACGAAGATTCGATTTTTCGAAAACTCGAGAGAACAAGTTATTCGATCTTGGCTAAAGTGGTAGACCGTGATTAGAGGTTGGAATCCCTAATTAAAATAGTTATAAAGGTCCGTTTGCCGGGTAATCGAGGGTGCCTCGGCCAACGGAAACGTAAAGGAAAGATAATTGGTTCGAGCCTGGGTGGAATTTAATTATAATTGTCTGCGCACTGTAAACCGTGTGTGTAGGTGGGTTAAACGAACACAGGATATCGAGTTGATTGAATCTTAAAGGAGCTAATTTGCCTGCCAATTCTTTTTTGTTTCGTTAGATCAATTTTTCAATATTATATTAATCCATACATTGAAACATCCTTTTCAAATTCCGTAATTTTATCCATCTTATATATCTTTCCCTCTCTCCATGCTCCACTTCCGCCTGTTCCAAGCGCGAGAATCCAGCAACGTTTATCAACATTCGTGAATAAATCGTGACACGAGGATGGAGCACGACACGACACGACTCGAGGCGAGTCCTCGTCGAGCGGAGGCACGAAGTCGAGGAAAAACACGTGGCTCGAAAGAAATCCCGGTTTATTTTCATAAGGGCAGGCTCTTCCATGGACCATCCATGGAGGGGAGGAAAAGTCGCGGTGTAAAGGTAAACAAGACGTCGCGAATAGAAATCTCTCCCAACGCCTGTTTTCGCTCCCCGTGCAAATATCCGAGGACGAGGAATGAAAAAGCCGACGAAAGCCGATGTCGACGAGAGTTGTCCCAGCCTCTCATAAGACCTTCTTTCGTGGGGCGAGGAATCCTTAATATCGGTGGAAGAGGAACCTTTTGTGACGGTCGAACTGTCAAAACGAAACCATGGAAATGGTGGCTGTTATATTATATATATATATATATTGCTCTGTGCAACTTTTCTTTGTTTCGTTCTCGAGTTTTTGGATGCGTTGGATGAAGATAAAGAAACGTGGCGAGTATTGGAGGTATTTTATCGTTGTAATAAAATTGATAGCTTCGTTTTTGTTCGTATTACGACACATTTGACAAGAGGACGAAACAATCGAAGCGAAAATGATTGGGCTATAAATGGAATAATTAAATAGATAGGGAGTAATTAAATAGATTTCGTTTGTACAAAAATTTGTACAAACTTGAATTAACGAAGCTTCGATCAATATCTTTCTACAGAAATTATCTTGAAGTCTACAATTATTAAGAATAAATGGAAACTGTGAAGAATTTCATATAACAAAGTAAAAAATCGCTTTGTAAAGATAAGTTTTGAAACTTTATAAAAATTTAATACCGATTTAATAATTCACTTGAAAATTAAGGATTTTACAGGACGACGATACACGAAGCAACGCTTGATTTTATTTACGCAAATTGATATTAATTTTATTCATTGAACCGATTAACATGACTCGAACGAACCAATTCCAAGCTGGAACGTACTACGAAGGTCGACGATAAAAACTCGCTCTCACACTCGCTATAACACAAATGCGATTTTTAATTACGTTCCCGATGATTGGCTCCGCTCGTTGAATAAAACAGGTGCATTTCGAATTGCGCAATTTCGTCGACAGCTTGTTTACCATCCTGTTTGCAGAAAGAACTCGTCATCGACCGATCGATCTCGATTATCGTAGATTGTCGTTGAAAAGGCGAGCCACGATAAATTTCAAACTCGAATTTTCCCGATTTTTTAATAAAACGAAATAGACGCGCGAATATGGCTTAATTTAATAATGGACACGTACTCGATTTTTCGATGCTTTCCATTGGCTGGATGAAAATGTCAAATTGCAAAATGATGAAAAGATAAATTGTACACCCATCATAATTATAATTGTAATTTGATTGTGAACTTGGGAAGCATTGACAGCGCTAATTAGCGAAAGACAAAGGTATATTATTACACAGTTGAAAATAAAAATAATCGAGCAAAAACGTTAAAAGCTTGGTAATAGTTAACTTCCTGCTTTTTTTAATTTATATCGACTACCTTGAAAATAAATTAATTGCATAATTACTTAATCATCTGTAGTTTCAGATTATTAGATTTTATTAATACCACTTGTATAATATAAATAATTAATATATATATATATATATTTCGAAAAAACGAGGAAGAATAATAATTATATGGATTTTCATTAATTTGCAATTAAATAACGAAATATATAAATATCAAATGGTGATAAAATATTCGAAAGCAAACAGCGGATAGATAGTATTATCTTCGTATACCGCATTTTAACGTTTCCTTTCGAAGCTGCGTGTTCCGGATAAACTCGATAACGCTTTGTTCCTTTAAAAAAAATGAATATGCAAAACGTGAATTCATCTTGGTCATCGTGGTATCGATGTTTCCGACAATATAAAAAAAAAAAAAAAAAATAAAACAGGCACACAAATTTCAGTCCATGTTTTACGATATCTGTCGTAAGTGGAGCAACCAGTACGTATTTCCTGTTTCCAACGAAGGTAACAAAAAGCGGTAAAAGGAAGTCGACAGCTTTCCTATAACTTCTTTTTACCTTACAGATACACACCAGAGTAGCACGCTCGTTAACAAGTAAAAATTCCGCAATAATGCTTGGAAACGAGAATATCTTTACAAATTCTAGTTCTATATCCGATTAATAAGAGACAAGAGGGTTAAACTATGGACGTTGAAATGAACTGTAGGCCAGCCAGTATTGTCTTATAAACCAGAATGGTACTTCGAATGTTTAAAATTGGATTAAAATTGGATGATAATTTCCACGACTTATGTAACTAATTAAGAAAATTGAAAACAGTGTATAATTTCTTTCTCGCACCATTACGAAAAATGAAGATCTAATGTTCGTAAAGCACAAAAGAAAATATTTGAAAGATATTTGAATTATCGATCAAGAATAGGAATCATGGAGACACTCTGTGTCATCGAACACAATGCGATCAAGGACAGTTATAATTTCCCCGGAAGAGGACTGCTCGGATCGCGCGTTCGCGATGGCCACTTCCGTTTGGCAAATATCAACGTAGTTTCGCTTGTTTGCACGGTTTTCGGTTCGTTACCAGACGAGATTATCCGCGACATTATTCAGAATGTAGACATTAGACGTCCCTGATAGAATATCCAAGGAACGCGTCCTTGTTTGCCGCATGAATTTTCCAACTGATCCGCGACATTTCTTGCTCTCTTTTCACATATCCACGATTTCCACGATTTCGTTCGATGATAAATCGTGTAACGAGAATTTTTCACTTTTTCAAATCGATCGGGAAATGTTTTTAAATTAAAGCGAGGATCGGTAGCGAGGGGATCGAGTGCATCGCGAGTTCAAGTTCAAATATTGACAGACGCGAAGTATTTTTTGAAACAAAGGGATGGTGTTTTTTTTAAATAAATTGAAATTTAACTGGAACAAGTTTTACAACCATTTTGAACCTTTTATTCGAATAACAGAATTTCCGAAATTAATCAACTCTGTCAACCATTCATTCGTAGATAATTATCAAGCCAATTCGCTTGAAATTGAGAATTAAAAATAAAATTTCCAATATTAATAATAATTCCACGGAATACATAATGCTCGAGATTGCAATTATTCCAAATTATTATTCCAATACAAAAACTGGACTCCCATTGCAGTTTTCGAAACAACGTCGTGACGAGAGGAATCTCGGCCGAAACCGAAACCGAAATCCCTTCGTCCTGTCCGGATCTCGGCCGACGACGCTTAACCTTCGACGGGGAACCGCATACGAGCGGATACGCGCGGACCAGTCGTAGTTCACGTTCCGGGACCGTGTTATTACCGTTAACGATGCCACGAAAACACAACCGAGCTCGTAAACGAGCGCGTATGCAAACGCGCCTCGTGATCGTTAGCAACGCCTCATAAAACGAGGATCGTGAGTCCTCGTTAATGCCGAATACTTATGCCTCTTGGTATCAGTAGGAGAGAGGGGGAGAGAGAGAGAGAGAGAAGGAGAGAGAGGCTACCGTATTTCGCGTCTTTATTCTTGCGGGAAATTCGTTATTCTTGGCGATATACTGATCGTGAGTATCTCTCCTTGATCTCGTGCAGGAGGATAGATCATGAGAACAGGATTCGGTTCCTTTATTTTCATGGGTTGGTAAAGTTTTTGTTGCGATATATTGAGATAAAGTAGAAAAATATTGTGTTATGTATGAGTAATGGCTTGAAGCAGTGGGAATGTGGCTCGATGTTGCGTTGACAAACATTGCTATAAATTATCTTATTGACTGTTTAATTTATTTCTTTCTCTCGTATGTCTATATTATAGTTGTTTTAATAAATTTCAACATTTCTTTTCGGAAAAGACACGCATTCGATAAATGAAAGTTATTTAAAGATTTGGATAATGTTTTATTTTAGTTTCTAACTCGTAGCTAATTATTCAATGTGCGTATCGATCTGAATAGAATTTTATCGATTAAAATTTTTTTTATCGAAGAAGTGGTTTTAATCAATTTTATTGTATTAGAATTTATAGAGGGAGGGAAAAATGAACGGTGTATCTTGGCTATTACACAAGGCTTAGGGAAGATCAAGATCATTTTGAAGTGAGAAGAGGTGGCCCTCCTGGAGCTTTGGTAAACTGTTACTAGGCTAATCCTAATAACACCCTTGAATCACGATTTAAGACAGGATCTCTTCGAAAGTATCAACCGTTATACACTGTAGATCCTAATAAGAACGTTTAATTCACGTAGTACATTATCTTTACGTTTTATCTCAACGACTTATTTCTTGCAATAGAGTCATGACGTTGCAAACATTTTTCAATCAGATACACATATTTCACGAGAATAAGTAATTAACCAATCCAGATTACAAACACTCTGATTTATGAAACAATGCTCTGTAACTATCGTTAATAGGATCAGAAAGATCTATTAGGAGATCATTGTTAGACTGTTATATTTTCCAATGGTGGAAAACATCGTGGCGTTCCGATTATTACGATTATCGGTTGCAAGATCGAAATCAACGGAAGTTGAGAACCGGGATTCGTAATCAAAGCCTCGATTTTTGCCTCGATCATAAAGGAATCGAGTCACGATATAATACGGCAAACACGTATCGAATAAAATATCTCTTGTTGCCCGAATAACTACCCTATTTTTTTTTTCAAATAAAATACGAAGCACACAGATGGTTAAATAAGATTAATCTCGCCGTTTATTATTCCTCGTAATTATATATCTATTAATAATAAATAATATTCTTTCCTTCAATTTATTAGTTACATTTAGATTAGTTACATTTAAATATTTTTATTAGTTTTTTATTAGTTTTATTAATTTTTTATTAGTTACATTTAAATAGTTTTTCGATGAACTTGAGGAATATTATTATCAAATTCCTCAAAATATGTAAAAAAAGAAAAATGGAAAAATATTTGTCACGGATATAGAATCGTTTCCTTCGCGCGAAATATTATGCG
>NW_006263351.1:480731-482962 GCF_000469605.1 Apis dorsata | reverse complement strand
TTTTTTTTTTTTTTTTTTAATCCTTCGAATCGAACGTTTACACGTTCGATTTCCACGCGCAGATCGTGTTATACAGAACGATGTAATCATTGTTGAAATTATTGCGAATCATGTTTCGCATTAACGCGAATATCGGTGATCGCCACTCGTAACGACCTTTCGTTGCATCGTGACGTTTATATTTTTCGAGGCTTATCGATTATCGATATATACTCGCAATAACGTATAAAAGTCTTTTTTTTTTCTTCTTTTTCTTAATAAATCGAATCGGAACAAGTTTGTGCCATCGAATGGCAAAATCGAAAAGGAAAGAAAGAAAGAAAGAAAAAAGAGCTAATTTATTTTGCACATATATATCGTATATTTGATATTTGTATTGAAAATGGATGCACCTCGAGTGGAAGTTTTTAATCAATAAATAGCTGGATCAAATATTAAACTTGGCAAATGGTTGAAATTTATTTGACAGCCGTTACCGTAAAAATGAATCATTTTATTTGCTGTTATGAACTATAAACCGCAAAATTAATGTCAGAAAAATATCGATAAATTATTGGTTTGGCCACAATTCTATTTCATTCGCTGGTATTTCATTCGAGATTGGAACTTTAAAATGTTAAAATTATATATTTTTTGTAATTAACTAGGAACAAATATTTTTTTTTCCAAACAATATTGAAATATACATATTTTACGAATCGATCAAATTTCCCTCTTGAAATTTGAAAAATATTAATCCTAGTACAAAAATGCTTTTTATTTTATAAAAATAATACGAAATTTTTAATTAAAAAACTTATTTATTCCCTTCCTCGAACTTCCAAATTCTCCAAATATTATTAAATATCTCCTGGCAAACGGAATCTCATAAAAGTTTTATATTCCAAAATATACTACCGATTGATCTTTTTCCGGAAGCGAAAATTCGTCTCATCCAATCCTTGTTATTTCCTAACCAGCCCGACCATTAAAGGAACTTTCGAATAATATAGTGTACCCCAGAGCGGAAGATTTCTATGACCCAGTTCGAGTAGTATTCAAAAGTATCGTCGGATCCTCCGGCCAAGAAGAGCAAACTTTTTGCAAAAGTTTCGACCGTTTCGTTTACGAAATATCTTCCGATTTACGACTTATCCACCAAGGTCACGGTCGAAAAATACCAAATAAATTATCACTAGAAAACCCTACACGAAAACACCGAAACTTATCGCCATGGGAGGGCAAGATTATTAATTCTCTTGTTGGAGCGAAAGGGGAGAGGAGAATTAATTTTTTTACTCTCGAGAGAAAAATCTATTCGATGAAGGAAGAGGATCCGTCGATTTTCATTTTCGAGTTGCCCCCCTTTTTTCTTTCTATTTCCCCGATTAAACACGGGACCCCGCCATTTTGAAAGAAGAGACTTTCGTCTCTTTATTTCTACTCTCTGAAGTGCACTCGCAAAGTTAAGCAAGGAATCCAAAGTGAAACGGAAGGCTCGTTTCGTGATTCTTCGCTTCGAGAGTAAACCGAGCCGCATCCAGAAATTTCAATCGCGGGGAAAATGCAACCGACTTATGTAAATTTGCACGATGTCCGCCGCGGAGAGTGTTTACCCTAGGCTCCGTGCAACCAGACTATCTCGAGAACGCGTCTCATACATCGAGCATATTTCTCGAGAGAAAGTGCACCGATATTGACGGTGGTAGACAACGACGAAACTGTCTCCTCTTCTTCGCATTTAACTTTTTTTAAAAAAAAAAAGTTATCAAGGACTATATGATTATTAATTATTCACTTCAACATCAAGATATAACACCAAAATTAAAATCTTGCCACGTTTAAAAGATTTCCAAATTTTATTGGATCCTTACGTTTATTACATCTCTAATTGCAAATTTAGAATTTTTTTATTTGTAAAATTAGTAAAATTATCGAGATGGCGGATTATCGATCTCTTGTCACGATTCTCGTGACAGTAGTCGTTGCGCCTTTCACGACATCGTCATACAGTAATGGTAGTAGTAGCCAGCTTTGCGGTCACCATTATCGGACGAAATATCACGAAATATTTCGCAAGCCCGGGAGGAGCAGCTGTGCCCGTGGAGATTGCAGGCCAGTTTCACGGACACAAAGGGGAATTTACAGGAACGGAGACGGTCTTTTCAACATCTCGAACTGTTATCGCACGACGAACCGTCAATTCCTCGTATAAAATGTCCACGATCTCCTTTTTCTTTTACAACTTTCAT
>NW_006263351.1:478858-480570 GCF_000469605.1 Apis dorsata | reverse complement strand
TTTTTTTTTTTTGTTTGTTTTTTGGTATTCGTGATACTACACCACGAATGGAAATCGAAAGCTAGATTTCTAACCGTATTGGAATTTGTTTCAGAGATTCGTTTCGTTCGTGAGAGAAAAAGGAAAATATCGATCGATATCGTGCGATTCGATAGAGTCGTTTTAATCGAGCGAAAACCATGTCTGGATTGTGCTGCCCTCTTCAGTTAAAATTTTCAACTTAGTTTTTTTAAAGAAATACGTGAAAAATGAAATTATGGAGAAAGGGTAAAACAAGGTAGGATGGTTTTCAAAAATTATATGAAGAATCAGTGCGTGAATGTGAACATTTTTCTAATTTTCACGATTTATCTTGGCGATGAAAAGCTATCAAAGCGATCAAGATATAGTTTCAAAGCGAGACGAGAAAAACTTTAAAATTCACTGTTACAGACGAATCGCCAACTTGCAGAAGGGGAGAATTTTTTGCACCGTGAATCCAAGAAAATATCCCCAAGATGGCCGCCCTTACTTTTCAATATTTCTCATCAACCGTGCGCCATCGACGATCGTATAAAGGGAGGATATAAGAAACCGCGATTGCGAGAGAGTGTTGGGGAGAAGGGAGCCCAATGGTTGATGGCCCTTCTATTCTCACGCGACGGACCAACTTTTCTCGTATCAAAGACACGGAACTTTCTTATCGGTTCCTATCTTCTTCTGATTTCTACATCACGCTTGAACGAACGTGTTAGAGCCACATCGAGATTAATCCGCGATCTGTATTAAACTGGCTGAGAGAAAAGAAGAGAAAAAAAAAATTGCTTCGTAAAATTCGTGTAATTAATTTTTCATTATCAATGCAGCAACTTTTAAAAATCATGCTCTTTAACATAACATTTTTATATATAAGATAATTTATTAAATACGAAATTCATCTCTTTTTTTCCATACCGCGAAAAATTAATCACGTGGAACATTTAAACGAGAATTTAATAAAATCATAACAATCGATAACGGTAATCCAAGTAATTATAAGAGAAATTTGTTAACCAAATTAATCACAGATTTGAATAGAAGCCAGCCCGCCACGAAAGAGGAATTCTTACATTTCATTCCTCCCCTATCTTGCACAAACGATATGTCAAAGATCTTTAACGAGACGAGAAGCATCAGGATAGTGATGGTCGTCGTCGAGACGAAGAAATCGTGGTTTCCAGTCGCCATCCTCGCGACCGCGAAAGAGGAAGTGTCGCACGCGATGCTATGCGGCCAGGGACGAGGGGAGGGGGCGTGAGGGTACCGGCTAGACTCACGGTACACCGGCCCAACAATGTTGGCAACCGACCAATAATGTAAATCACGATGTCGGACGTGCGTGTCGCATGCAGCCGCTCGAAACACGCGAGCAAACGTCCGAACGAAAATCGCGTATTTTTTCCTCCCCTATTGTCAATCGTTTTTACCCGCCCGAACTCTGCCCAATGAACTGTCCGATTCGTACAAACGTTGCCCCCTAGTTCCGCCACGAGGAGAACGATTTTTGTGGAATATCGCCGTCCTGGAAATCGTACGTTGTCAAACGTTTTTCGAGAGATTAAAGATAAATATTTCAATTATATCTGTTACGATAGAATTGAAGATTCTTTGGAGAAAAGTAAATAAGTAAATAGTTAATAATAATAATAATAAATAAGTGTTGAATAAATAGATATAAATAAAATTTTAATCCA
>NW_006263351.1:477450-478658 GCF_000469605.1 Apis dorsata | reverse complement strand
AAAAAAAAAAAAAAGATTCTTTATTTCGTACGGAAATATGATTATTTTTGAAAGTATAACAGTGCAAACGTTTAAACATTGCAAAATATTCCGTGACTATCGTGAACGATAAAGTATCGCGTGTATCGCGAATTTTTTTTTATTTATCGCGAATTTTCGTCACGGTTGTTTGATGTATAATATTATACGCTATAAACATTTCGAATGGAATTCGACTGTTCGTGGATAATACAAAAATTGCGCGCACTGTGACGTGGTATTTTTGAATAATGATCATGACACTTGGGGAATAAATATTGGAAATCTGTTTTTACTCGTATGGAATCGTGTATCTATCGTGTTTCATCGATATTATTTTATTGGAATTATAAAAATTTAAAAATTAAAAATTTTTCAAAACGCCAGTAACATTGAAATCATTAGCGAAAAATATAAAGATTATTTATTGTTCTTATCATTGTATGAAATGTGATAAAAAAAAAAATTATCAGAATTTATCGGAATCTTCATTCGATAAATATAAGATTTATATACATTTATATGGCGTCTAAAAATTGAAGGATGACGATTATTGATTTTCGATAAGTACAGAAGACGAAAGAATGATTGCGCGCATACTGACGACAATATTTGCATCGAATGCACGTATATGTAAAAGAAAATCTGGATAAATGGAAAGCTCTTTTTTCCACATTTGAAATAAAAAGAAGTCCATACAACGGACAACAAATCTAAAATTAATAAATCGATATTTTTCATTCGAATCTTCCCATCAAGATATTACGAGTATATATTATTAAAAAAAAAAATAATAATAATCGAATATCTGCAAATGGATGAATCCATTGAAAACAATTCAATCCCTGCAAATTGAAGGATTTAACGCGTGTTCGCAGATAATGGAAATACATTAAACTCGTTTGAAGAAACCAATAAGTCACTGTACCCTGCAACATGTTATTACGTTGGCGAACAACCATTCACGTTTTTCGTTATTCAGAAATAAACGTGCATGCACGTGTAAATAAAGAATCTCGAAAGGAAATGATCAAGCGATTTTACAAGCATGATACAGAGCCCATGACGTAAGTGTAGACCTCGCAAAGTTATCGTCGACTCCTCTAATTGACTTCCCGCTAATTGCGCTTATTTTTTTCTTCTTCTTTCTTTTTTTTTTCTTTTTCAAGAATGCAAATCCGCTATACGTT
>NW_006263351.1:474078-477428 GCF_000469605.1 Apis dorsata | reverse complement strand
GTACACACGATGCTCGTGAAGCAATAGATGATGCATCTTAAAAAAAAAAAAAAAACTCGAGCTCGATGTTTCTCAAGTAACACGGATTTCTTAGGCAAGCAAAGAAACATGTCGCGACATGTACATGATTCTTCGATCGATGAAGCGAAACGTAAACCTTGTTCGATTTTTATTAATTAACATCTCATGGAAGGAATTAATTACGCAATTTCTCATTACTTTCAAGATATTTGGCCTAATTCTTATTTCCACAACGATTGAATTCGTTGTTTCTCGCGAAGAAAATGGTAAAAGCATCGAGAACGCGATATAATAGAATTAGCTCGAACGTGATACGATTAACAGGAGTGTAAATTTCACCGTGGTAAATTGCCCGACTCGATTGCCGGTGTTATTTCTTACCTAAGTTCGAGCGAATTCCCCCAGAATCCAGGTAAATCCAATTTCTTGAAATCCGGAACGATTCCTTCGATAAAGTTAATCCCGATGACTGGCTCCTCCCCAACTTAACTCGGAAATGGAAATCGCATCACCCATCGAACGCAGCCGTTAATTGTAGCAGTTTGATACACTGTTCAAAATTCCAAATTCGGCGTATCGACATCCTGTTGACACACCTGTCGCAACTTCCCGCCAATTTCAAATTGCCACTTACGCTCCGAACTAAACCACATTCGCGAAATAACTTGGCCGATTTTTCCTCGTTCAAACAACTTAACTTTCCCGAGATTAATCAGAACTTTGGAAAACATGGAAATGGAGGAACACGATATGGAAATATTCAAATTTCAATATGTATTCGCGATACCCAAGATCGTTAAAAAATCTTTGCAAAATAATATCGCGACGATTCATCTAAATTCAACTTTTAACTTAAAATTTTGTCACGTAGAAAGAAATGGATATACAACACTTATACAATTTATAAAATCTTCACCAGAATTAATACTGATTCTTTCCATGTTATATGTTTCTCAGGTACACGTGCACGTTGCTTTATTCGATTCACAATACGAAGAGTTGTCATTTATTCGAAACGTTGTAGAGAAAAGAAGAACTCAACGGGAGATATAATACTGATTATCGAGTCGCTGATTATCGTCATTTAATCGATCGATTGTTTCGATTTTGTACTAATTATACTTTCATTTCAGGTACACTTGGGAAAAAACTTGCTCGACGATCGAGAGGGATCGGTACACAAGAAGTCTCCTCCTCGCCCCTTCGACAGTGCATCTCGCGTGCAACGAGTGCAAGGCGACTTCCGCTCGGCCTCCGCAAATATTGACACCGTCGATATGCAGGTGCACACACGTGAGTTCCCTTCTGTCTCTCCTCCTCGGGTACAACTGATGCCCGATTCGAGTGGCTTCTCGGATATTAATGTGGGAAAACAGGGTTCCCACTCACTGAATGCCGAGTTGCATTCGCGACTTGGTTGTTCCAGGATGCGTTTATTAAAGATCGAAAGCTATATCTTTCGGAAAGTTGAACGACGAAGAGGAACTCGAGAGAGAGATTTACTTTGCCTCGTCAAATGCTTTGAGAGAGTATAAAATTGCGTGGATATTTTTCGCGATAACGATCGTTTATCATGTTGGATCATCTTGATTGTCAGCTGTCCTCATCAACACCGATCGTGCATCCTCCTTTTCCACGAATATTCATTTTAAATATTCAAGTTAATATTCGAACATTGAATGTTCAAGAATAAATTGTATAACAAATCCAGTTTACAATTCAATTACGTTTCAGGATCGTAAAGCAAGATCAAAGATCGATCGAGTGGGGTGTAACGAATTCCCTTATTAGAACAACCTTCCGCTTCTCAGAATCGCGCTCGCGATAGAATTGAAAACCTTCCACGAATTTTCCATACTCCGATGAATCGAGGGTAACGAGATGCGATACGAATAATATGAAATACACGATTTCCACGATTCGAATCAGAGTTAATTCGTAATTCGCGCGCCAAATTTTCGTATCTCTACGAGCTGTGCGCACACACGAAGTCACACGCGAAGAGAGGCGAGATATCATAAACAATATTCCAACAATCCAATATCGACATCCGCGTTACAAATTCCATTCCACGAGTTGCACGAATTCCGTCACGTGTTCGACCGGTCGAAGTTAACTGGCGCCGAATTTCCACACAAACTGTTGTATCACTGGTTGAAAGACGCCGAGGAAGGCGTGAGATTCTCGAGGGCAGATATTAATGCGCTCCTCCTTGTCGCACCTTGGCGCTCTCTCACCTTCGGCCTTTGTCTTATCGACGACGAGCGCGCTCGCGTTTTAACGCGCGAACGAGCGCGAGAAAAAAAGAGGAAGGCCGGAGGAAGAGGCGATCGAAATGGAAAAAGGGATTATAAGGGAGAGGGGGCGAAAGGGGAACGCGAGAACGGGTCGTGGAATGCGTCGTAACGCGCGTGTTTCGAGCGAATAAGAAGGCTACTCGCTCTTACCACCTCGCCTGTTTTCCGACTCGCGCACAAACGCGCCTCTTAACCAGAGAAATCTGAAAGCGGGGAGGGAGAGGCGATTACGAATGCGATCCACGTCGCGTGCACCACCACGATACCTCGAGACTTCTCCCTTCGATCGATGGAAGAGAATACTCTACGCTTCCCTCCACTTTTTCTCCGCTTCCTCTCCGCGGCATTTTCTCATTTCGCGGGAAATTCGATCGAGCTGCGTCTCACCCTCTTGTCACGCGATCCCGCTTAATTTTCTTTGCGTGGAAAGAGACGTTGGATAAGAAGAGATTCGATTTATGAGAAATTAGATAAGAATAATAGGAAGTAATTACATTGTTTTATTTTTAATGTTTAAACCACGGGGCCTCGTTTATTATATATCGAAATTATCGAAATTCGATGATAAAATTTGTTTTTTAACGATTTTATACGGGAAAAATTGGTTGGATTAAATCTATGGAATGGATGAAAATAAATTATTCAGAAATTTGTTTATACGGTCAATAGTTACGGTTTTCCTTCGATATGCCAATACTGATATCAATGAAATTTTAATAATTTAATGCATCTAATATCCACTTATAACAGATCGCGTGACGATCCAACATTTCCTCGAACAGATAAATATCTTCCCATAATAAATCCTCCACGAACGGGAACGAAAAAAGAAAAAAAAAAAAGAAAAAAGAGGGGAAACCGCAAATCGTCCCAAAGAACGAGCAAAGTGAAATAAAGGAAAGAGTTTATTACATTTCCCACAAGAATTCATCAAACCGTGTTGGAAAAAAAATAAAAGTCACAAAAGACATTGCTTATTTACCGGCGTGCCAGACGATAGTCACGGGCGAACCATACCGGGATCGATAACTT
>NW_006263351.1:462795-473811 GCF_000469605.1 Apis dorsata | reverse complement strand
TATATATATATATATATTTCTCAGTATATCGATATACTGTAAGAATAGCAGGAAGTCGAGAACCACGACGACGGTCAAATACGAAATACAACGTATCCGAGCATAAATACTTTACGCCAGATGATAAACATTCCAACGCGTTCTTTGAATCACACGTAACGAAGAACACGTATGCGGCCGTTTCCCTTCCATCGTCATCCCTCTTCTCCCCTTCTTCCGCTTACGATTCCACCGCTTTTCGTATAAAGATGCGAAACCCTCGTGTGTGATTCGAAAGGTGGATGGCGTGGTTTTTTTTTTTTTTATTCCTTGAGAGAGAATTTATTATCCGATTATTTATCATAATTCTGAGGGAATTGAGACGAAATTGGATGGATTTTTTATTGTTCGAAGAGTTTAAACTTGTGGCGAAATGATGGAGACTAGCACTAGGGTCTTGTTGTTTGTTCAAAGTTTTAAAAAATATTTTCATAATTGTGAATAGTAATGAATAGTAATCGTATATAATGTATAAAATAAACGGGGAAATAAGTGTTCGATAAGAATAATGGATTCGTAAACGAAATTATGATCGACACTTGATTGCGGAAACGTATGAATCAACTGATAGTTGATGACTCATCCCTCCCCTCCTCCCCCTCAATTTACGAACTCCTCAGACACTTTGGTTTTAATCAGCTACGTCACGGACGTCAATTACTCATCGTTTATAATAAAGGAAGAAGATAATGAACAAGCAACTACTTATGTACATACATTCGGTATTCTTATTGAAGACAATCGAAAGCGATAATCGAGAATGCAAATATCGGCGCCATTTCCAAGGGCGAGAACGGAATCGAGATTCCAATTCAAGATTTTCATTTGTCATTGGGAATCCAATTGTTTTATTACCAGAAAATCTCGTTACTTTAAAAAAAGAAAGAAAAAAAAAATAATCTCTTCTCTCTTCGAATTAATATTTTTATTATCATCGTTCATCCAACGTTTTCGCTGTAATTCATTACGATTCCATTTTTCAAGAAGAATATCCAGTATTTTCCACAGGGGAAATGGATTAAAATTAGAAGGTCTGAATGAAAGCAAGGCGAATGTTAACGGGAAGGCAGAGGGATCATCTTCCACGGTGGAAACGTTGTTTCTGTACCCGTTTCGCGACACGATTCGCCACAATATTGCACATTAATCGCATAACCGTTGGTTGCGCAACCATGGCTTCCATTGTGCGAATCGTAAGCGCGCAGACACGATCGGCGATAATAATGGTCTTTTGTCTTTCTTTGGCCAAAGGACGCGTTAACGACGCGCGACTTGGATGCCCGGCTAAAGATCCACGTGTCACGTTATTTGTTTCCTATTGTGCCGTAAATAACAGAACCGGAGACGCGATGGCAATTCTCTCGCGTGGATAAAACCGGGCCTTGGAGAAGATATGGTTAACTGGCGTCAACGTTATTCGATGATATATCCCGTGACACGATTAACAAGATTTCGAATAATATTTCTTGGGATGAAATACGAATATTAAGAAATAGTTTTGTTGCTGTTGATATTGAGGAAAATCAAATTATTAATATTAATATATGATGGAATAATTTCGAATTATTCATTTAATTCTGTGAAACTCTATCACAGGTATCCAAGTATTGGGATCAAAAATTCAGGATTAAAAAATATACTTTTTAATTTGTGATAATTTAATAAAATGATTGATTTCAAGTTTGAAAGAATTATTTTATTCAAGACGCTCTTTTATACAATTTCGTGCGAAAAGGATGCTCATAAATTGCTCTTGTTGCATCCTAACAAAGTTTCGTTGAATTTACAGGGGGGGGTTTATTTCCTGGCAATTCCAGTTCGCTGAACAAGCTGTCCAAGCACGGTTATGCTAAAGCCAAATCAGAATCATCTTGCTTCTGACGAGGGTTAATTTCGTTATCCATCAAGTGTTTGTCCAGTAGAGTCGTTGTCACGGGGATGAACTACGTTCGAGCCAACGAAAACAGGGTTGGACTTAAGAGACTTAACGTTTACCCACCCTCCTCCGGGTGATTACAACGTATCAATCTATCGAGGATCAGATTCATCAACCGTGTGAATGTACACAAAGAATAATATTTCTCTTATATAAATTGATGAACTCTTTCTCCGTTTAATTTTCAATCTTTTTCAGAAAAAAGGATATCAGGAATCGAAACAAAGAAATTAATTTTTCTATTTAATTTCTCCTTTTTATTTCGAATCTATCATCCATCTTGCTGATTTTCCACGAAACGCACGAATAATTAATTTCACGAAGCAAGAATTAATACAACCATAGAACCGATGGAATCAAACGATTCAATTGATCGAGCATACATATACATACTTTTTTTAAGGACAAACTTTTATCGCTTTGCAATCAGCCTTCAATTAACAGCGATTCACGATACGAATACCGTGGACACTAAAATTCGATGGAATGCCCAATAAGATTCTCTTCTCCTCTCGAAAAGGGACCAAGTTCTTGGCGGGTAAACTTGTTTAATGAACGAACAAGGGACGTCTGTCCACCGTCTGGCAAATCGTCGGCGAGCCACCCCTATGTGAGTCAGCTCTCGGCTGGAACTGCCAGCAACGAGATTTCGCTAACTTGGCGCGAATCATAGCCCCGCCGAATGGATCTTTTCATCCCTCTCTGCCTCCACCGCTATTCACAGCTATCCATGGTACGTGTCGCAGCCGTGTCTCTCTCTCCCTTGTCGACAACTACGAGAAACTTGTCTAACGTAATTTCGGTTTCACCAGGCTAGAGGTGGTATCGAGGAGCTAGAGGTGGCGAGAATGGAGAAACAGTTGTCTAGTCGTTTGTTGGACACGTGTAGAGGGAGATAATCTTGATAGATCGTGCCGGGAAAGGTAAGTAATATCGTCGTTTTATGTGGACATTCCTTTTCTTTTTTGATATATAAAGATAAATGGATAATAATTCCTTTTGAAAATTTTTACATGGATCAATACTCTATCGTCTAAAGCCTAATCTAAAGTTAATATTTTAGAAAGAATAAAGAGTATTCGATTAATGGAAGAATTAATTGGGAAAATAGAAATAGAGGGGGTTGGAAAACTCGTATCAAGCATCAGAAATTGCGAAATTTTCATCGGTCGATGCACGCAACGCGGGGGAAGAGGAATGAGGGAATGACCACGATCCTTTGAAGCCTTGTCCGGACTGCTTTTCAGATTATATACCAAAGAGAGAATGTTTCAAACGAATTCTCTTTTCTCCAGTGACAAAACCAGAATAACGTTTAACGTGGCGTGTTTATGGAGGAGGAAAGGAGGTGAGAGGTCGACGGGAGCAAGGGGGGAGGCTGTCTGCGGCAAAGTTCTCATTTTCGCGGGTATCAAAAGGGCCGCAGGTGGTGTCTGCGCTCGTCTTCTAGCTGGCATCGACAGTCAGGATGATCCCTTTGTTTCTCGATATAAATCAATATATCCTCAAATTGCTCCTGTCGCGAGACTTTCAATCGTGACAGATATTATCTGATGGAAAGGCAATATCCGTAAATATTCATTTTCACGAAAAAAGAAATCTTAGAGAGGGGAAAAAATTCAATTCATATTTTCTGATCTTCTAAGCCGTGTTTCGAGATGAACGAAAAATATTGATTCAAAAGCATTGTCTTGAATCCGTAAAAAATCGTAATTTTATCCAAGTCTAATATATAAGTCATATATATATATGACTTGGTTTTAAATATTCCTTGTCGTACCAATTGTACGTTTATCTTTTGCTTCGTAACAGTATGCATGGTCCATGATTTGATTGTCGTGGATTTTATTCCGTAAATCGAGGAAAAACGCAGCTGGAGCTATTCCATATTGACAGACGAAATACATATATATAGAGAAAATATACGAAAGAGGATGATTATATAGAAGAATCAATAACAGACAATCTTGTCAGCCTTTAATCTTTTTACCGTGAATATCAATTAAATCCTAAAATAAAGAAGTTTAACCACGACTTCGATGTATCCATCAAGAACGTTTCGCAGTGTTGATAATTCCAAGAAAGAATTACTGGAAAGGAATTTTTAGTCGAGTTCTATCTTACGTGACTTTTGCCTCTGTTTTACTTTATCTTCGAGTTAACCATAGTTTCGAAAGGAATAAGAAAAAATTTAAGAATTAAGAAAAATAAGGAGATTTAATGATTAAAATTAGAAAGGAATCGTTCGAATATCTTGATACGATATTCGAGAAAATGGGGAATGTTAAGGGGCACAAGAGGCGTCGATATTTCATTTTCCAGGCGATCGGTAAACCAATCACAACGAGGCAAACTACCTCTCCATCCTTTGTGTCGCGATCTTGGCGTAACTTGTTAATGAACCACCCTCGACACCCGCCGCAGCCATAACCGCCAACTTTGATCCTATCACTCGCCTTTCTATCGCGACGATTATGGCAAATCCAAGGTTCTTTCTTCTTTTTTAATTTTTTATCCCGCCTGTAAACGAGGCTGTTAACCATATTAAATTTGCCTCATTAACTTATGGAAGCATTATCATAATTTAATAACAGCGAAACATTGACGTGACCTCGTACAATTAACTTGTAACTAAGGTAACAAAGTTTAATTTGAAAAAAATATTTCATGTATGTATTCAATTGTCGTTTGTATGACGTTGATATGACGTCATGTTGATAAAAAATAAATCAAGAAATTTGTTGAAAAGTGGTAAAAATTGAATTATCTTCGTAAAACGAATCATGTAAGGTACTAATTTCGAATTATCAAATAAATATTGCGCACGTTGGGAAGAAAAATCTAATAACCTGATAACATTGAGGAATGTGGTATATTTCAAACCACTTAAGCAAATGGAACGGCGCTTGCCATTGTTTTATATATAATTCTTTGCTTATAGTATTTCCATGACATCTTTTGATAAATTATAAATTAAATTGCAATTTAAATTTACCATTCAATTTTATTAGTACTATTTTACACAAGAAATAACTATATACAATCCAACTCGTCCCAATATACCCAAATATTCCAGAGGATTAATATACAATTTACGCTCGACGCGAGAAGATCCATTGTTTGCAAAGCGACCAAACAAAGAAATCGCTATTTAAATTTTCCATCCTCGATCCCCGAAGATTCCAGGCGGAAGAGGAAATGTACCGGTTGAATAGCACTGAGGATTATTTACACGACCCGTGAAAAATCCTCCGATCGGATGCAACAAACTTGTTTACGAGCGGTTTGAGCCCCGATACGTGTCGATCGTCTCTCTCTCTCTCCAACCCCTTTGTCCCAACTCCAATCGGGATCAATATGTTCCCCGGTCGTGACACTGGATCGTCGTGAAACGTGGTGGAAAACTCGCGGCGCCTTGCACAAGGTAAGGACGATAAATCTTGATTTCGAGGCATTGATATGCCTTGCCTGTGCCTCGAGGAAACGCCGTTGGAGGCGCGACTGAGATCGATGGATCCCGCTTCACGGGGGATAATTTCGAACGGCGGATACAATTCAGGGCAGACGATACTGTCGGGATCCATCCACTTCCGGTGCCCCTTCCGGTTCCGCTTTATCTTGAACCGTCCCTCGATTATTGACTGGTTTCGAAACGAGGCGCCATTTGCGTTTCTATACGCGATCGATAAAGGGGTGGTTTTTTAACGAACGATGATACGGTTTGATAGTGTTTGAAATTTGGAGATATATATATATTTTTTTGTTATATTATCATTTCATATTTGAGTATTTCTCTAACATGTTTCAGTGTTAACATCTTGAATTATTGTAACTCGATATCTCAATCGTTGTATAAATTATATCAATTGTATCAATTGTGGGGAACATATTTAATAAAGAAAGATATTATCTCGGAGTCGGAAATTGATGATGATCGAGATGAAAGTTGTTTAATCGAAGGAAAATCCTATACGATAGGATTTGGCAGACTTCAAGTGCCAGAAACGTTAAAGTGGAAATCAAGTGGAATTCAAGTTGATCTTGACCTCGAATTCAACTATTTTTAAAATGCAAATTTTTCTTACGATAATATAATGTACACGCATAGATATGTAAGTATATTTTGCTCGTGAGATAATTTATTTTCAAGACACGATACAATAAATTCAACATTTAGCATACATGTGTATTCGTTTTACATGAATGTAATATTAATCATAACTTCTTTGAAACTTCTTCTATCGGTTTTATTTATTATACTTTTTGAGTTATTCGGTTCAAAAATATTCAAGGTTAATCGAAACACGCAAAAGAGAGTGAAATAGCCTTTAAGGATGACCTAATTCTAGACAAACTATAAATATAATAGAAACGAGAGAGTAACGAAAATTTAATCGTTTGCTAAATAAATAGCAGATAAAATTTAGTAATTATTTTTAACAACAATAAAAAAAAGATAATAAAATACTTAAAAAAAGGCTGAGTCACTTAAGAATTCTTTTTGATAAAGAATGTCATTTAACTTTGATAATGTTAACAGTCAATCATTTCAGAATATTGAAGAACATTCATAAATATCATTTAAGACGTAAAGATTCTGCTGAAGCTATTCGAATCTTCCTGCATGCAGTTGAAACATCAAATGATTGTATTTCAACGAATCACTTGATGAAGAAACTAACAGTAATACTAAAATATCGAGACATAATTCCTCGACAATTCCTTACATTTGTAAGCTTTGAATTCTTCACAATTCTTTATTATTAATTTAATCAAAAGTATTTTTATTAATCAATGGATTTTAATTTAAACAAATTCAAGAAACGAAAATTTGTTAAAAACTTTAATTCTTCTTTAAAAAGAAAAGTTCTCAATTTCGAGAATCTCAATCTCGAAACAAAATATTCGAATTTTATGTTTCTACGAATTTAAAAACTCAAATCCATCCCTAATTCCAACAATTCTACTGTGTTCGAGAAAACAATAAAAATTTTATTATTCTCCGATAAAAGACACTCGTAGAGAGGCGTATTAGAATATTTTTCCATTAATATCGGCGAGAATAATAAGCGGGAAGGAGAGCATATGTAGCCTCGTCTAAGGGTGGTTTCGCTGTGAACAATTTTCCACGAAGGGGGAAGGCCGCTATGCATCGAAGAATAATGGATTTTCCGGCGCCAGATGATCCTCCATTCATCCGAACGGGTTAGGATTTTCCACAGGCTTCTCCAAGAGAAAAGCCCCGCGAATTTTTATCTCCTTCTTTTTAAACGCGACACCCTAGAACCGTCATTGTTTCCTCGCTTCCTGTGAGGTTTTATTCGCCATTCCTCTTCGCCTCGACGCTGTTGCAACGATGACGCCTTCTATTTTCTAATCCTCGGCAATTTTTTGTTGTTGCTTCAAAACAATTCAAGCCCTGCGACGATATTTTTTTAAAAATCCTCGTGGATCAAGTTATAATGTTGAATAAATGTAAATTAGAAGCCAAACATATATGATCTCGTATGGTGCAACGATGAATTTAATCTCCGATACAGATTAAAATTTTAACAGATTCCTGTTTTATATATGACAGCAAGCGAGAAATGGCCAGAATAAAAATAAATGCGTTTGGATAAATGTTTGAAAATTTGTACATTTTATTTGCGGAGCATATGAATTAATTCTTTTGTTTTGTGAATAAAAAGAAGGAAGGATAAATGAAAGAAAAAGTATATAGTTAAATTTCATTTTCAACAATAGGAACGATATCGTTACGAGATCTTGTGCAATATTACGGTATCAGTTAGCGGGAGGACGAAAGAAGAAGGGACGAAATTCCGAATTTTACCTGGGAATAAATCCAAAATAAATTCGCGTTCGACGTAACGTCGATAACAGGTGAGTTACGGGGTTTACAGGTGGAAAAAGATTAATAACGGAAGTGGTAAACGGTATACGCGGATATTTGGTTCTATCTCGTTTGAAGACGGGTCGCCAGATGCGACCAAATATATATCTCTAGATGTGCCAGATCGATACCGGAGGTACCCGTGTATTACGTAAGCGAAATTGTCGAAAGCCAGCAAGCTCGCTCGTGACCCAGGCTTTGACCTTGGCCTGCATTCGAGACCGCCGCTGCAGATGCACCAACACGAGTGCAGTCGGTTACACGTCACTGTGTCGCGCATCTGCTCCGATCCGTTGTGTGCGCGTTATTTGTCGGAAAGGAGTGGGCTACCGCGCGTTTCAAAACGTGAAATCCGTCTACGTCGGATGGTTTCGTAGACAGAAATGTATACATTGGTAAGTTTTGATTATTTTTTTTATTACTCTACTTCATTTGCTTTCAATTTCTAATATATAATTTGAAAATGATTTAATAAAAAATATAATAAATGATTTTGTAGTTTAAATAAAAAATTATTATTTTTTTGTAGGGATATTTTTATTATAGAGGACCTTTGCGTCTTATCACTCTTGCCCCGTATACATCCCAAATTTCGAATTCTTTAATTTTACAATAATTATTGATTAATTACGTTTAGCCTTTTTTACATTTTTTTGAAGTTACTTTCACTCGTTAAAGTAAAATTTTCATAAACGTGAGATTATTTCTGAAAACTCCTGTATATCGAAAAGAATAGAGAGTTTTTCTAAAGTTTACGTGCACAAGCTGTGTGCGTATATGTGTGTTTAAGCACACGTGCGCGCGTCCCGTTCGTGGTTGAACAACTGCATCCGTGCCAAGAATTCACTTCTGCTTTATCCCTTTCGAGGGGGTGAGGTTGACCCCCTATATAGCACTTCTTTCACAAACTACTGTGCGCAAACCTGTGGATATATTCTCAACGCGGTAGAAAGTTTCCGACTTCCTGTTTAAGTAAACGTTCCCTAAATACCAATAATACACAACGATCCTCTCATCGTTGCTCATCCAAACAATTGCGTTGATAATCTCACGTTTGTAT
This sequence comes from Apis dorsata, assembly GCF_000469605.1. NCBI lineage: Eukaryota > Metazoa > Arthropoda > Insecta > Hymenoptera > Apidae > Apis > Apis dorsata. The sequence continues at coordinate 464,883 of NW_006263351.1, read as the reverse complement.
ACCGTTTGAACAGAACGATTTGCTCGCCACTGAATTCCAATCACGGTTGTTCTCTTAAACATAATCGCATAAACACATTTTTGTGTACGATAATCCGTCGATGAAGAGGAGCTGATATCATCATTATCGATATTAATTAATGACCGGTGTTGTACAACAGAGATAACTGTGCTTATAATATTTACATGCGCTAAAAAATTGTATAGAAATGTACATCGCTGTTGTTAGATGGCAGCACAGGTTTGAATCCAGTGAAAAAAAAAAAAAAAAAAACAGAGGATCATCAGTGTGCAGAAAAATGTAGATGTCGTATTTAAAGAATTTCAGACGCACTCTCTCTTTTATTTCATCTCTTACGTCATCCTCAATATTGGCGTGTGAATATTACAAATTTCGATTGGAAAAATAAATTTCTTCCTAAAAAATCCATCCACCGTACACAAACTGCAGTATAATTACACAGTGATATACGATTCCCTTTAAATCCTTCCTCTGCTTGTCTCGCAAAGAGAAAAATGCATGAAAGGAAAACGATGGAAAAGGTGCAACATCAAACGGCATATGCGATCGGCGTTGCAACACGCGCGCAAATATAGGGAGCTCCAGGTGCCATCCAGAATTTATTGCGCGTTTAATGAGCGTCAAATCCTTCCGTATGAGATATACGAGGATTAGAAAATCATAATTCTCGGCGATTAAACGGGAGATATTTACAGAAAGGATTTCTCTCTCTCTCTCTCTCTCTCTCTCTCTCTCTCTCTCTCTCCCTCGTACAATCTTAATAACGAATTTTCGTTTCCCCGATAGCGGAGCGTAATTAATTCCCGCAGGGGGAGAAATTAAACTAATCCACCCTTGCTCCTCTCACGGCAAAAACATTTGCTCGACAATTTGGAAACGTTAGACGAAATCCCTGCGTGCGTACGGGGCTAAATGAAATTCGAATAAACGCCGAAGCATCGCTCCTGGGACGGGCGAGAAACTCTGGAACCGTTATTTCCCTTTGAATCCTGCACAATCCTTGCAAAAGCTGAACACGGTTGGCTCAGAAATTTTGATGTTGGAGTTAAGTTTATTATTTTAAATCCGTATTCGTGCGAGTAATAGAGAGAGAATTTATCGCGAAGAATAATAATTCGAGGGATAATAGTTAATGTTTTTGAATGAATTGTGATTTTTATCATATTTGGAAAAGGAATATTGTGAATTATTCTTGATTGAAGGATAAATACACGGCTTCAATTAAAGTGAAATTATTATCCATTTGGATACATTTAAGCGTATGTGGATTTATTGCAATGATAAATTTAATTGTAATATTAATAATTTTGAAAATTGAGAAATCTGAAGCGTGATTCTTGATCGGCTCTAGCCGATCATAGGAAATGATCCGTTTCGTTTATTATCGCAGGGACGAATTTATAGCACGATCGATTCAATTTTAACTTCTCGTTGTTCCGCGTTCCTTGATTGTTTTTCGGTAATTCGAGGCAAGACTGGGAAAATACGAGTTGCATCAAGAAGAAAAACAAACGGCGCCAATGGGGGGAACGATTCGATAAACGCAAAGGGAGAAAGCGGAACGTTAGATTGATATTTACCCGGGTCTGTAGCAACAATTCCGGTGTCGTTTAAACATCGATTAACTCCATCAACACGAAAGAACTTTTAGAAACATCTTTTATTTATAGTTCCATTCCATTCCAACCTTTTCGTATCCCTTTTGTAATAGGTAGATAAATATTTTAGTTGGCCACAAGGAAGAGGAGCGATGTTTGACAAAACATCTACAAACTACAAGCTATTGTACTGTATTGCTTGTCTCATTTATTTATTGAGAAAATTAATCAATAGGAATATTATCAAGTCGGCACGGCTTTGAAAATTCATGGCGAATATTTATTTTCAAATTGCTTGGACTTTGAACCTTCGATCAATGCAGATCTCGAGTCGTCGAGCTTCCTATACTCCCCAAAAATATTCCAGATTGTTATTCAACAATTTTAACATTTATCCTCCACGATATTCTTCATTCTATCCTCACAAAATACAAAATCTTCGCAATTCTCAACACAGAATTTCAACACC
>NW_006263351.1:458278-462644 GCF_000469605.1 Apis dorsata | reverse complement strand
AAAAAAAAAAAAAAATTCATAGTTTTGTCGTAGCAAAACAATCCTCATTTCCAAGAGAAATCATCTCTTGCAATCTCGAAGAAGAAAGGGGAGGCTGCTCGAACTTTCAACGAACTAAGTCGAGTGCTAAATAATTATCCCAATTCCGCCTAAGGTGTGCGCGACTCTCCCCATTTTGGCCAGCGCCCCGTTCAACCCAGGGATAAATTACCATCCTGGCGTAATGGTTCCGGCTAATTTACGAAGGTGGAAATTAAAGTTTTTTTCATAGATCTCCGTTGATGCTCGTAATAACTCGCCGTCCATACCTCTAATTCTCTTCCTCCATTTTTTTCTCGCTGCTAACCCTCTGAGAATCGAGAAATCCGATTTCTTCGACCGGGAAGAGGCTCGAAACTTTAAGGAGCAAGAGTAAGAAGGAACGATGGAGGAACTAATCGCACTTTCGACCGCTCCTTTCGTGTCCTTAAATATTGGCCGTCGATATTCCATCAAGCGAGGAACATTCATCCCCTCGATTCAGACGCATCCAAAGCATCTTTGAGAGATATTTTCTCTTCGATATTTCCTTGGACGAAGTGCCCTAGCAAGAAAGAGTGAATTCGAATTTATATTTCGGTATCCTGTTGCGTGGATGTACAAGGAAACATAGTTTGATACGTGAATTGATATATCGGAGCAATTCTTAACAGGATGGAGATACAATGAATCAAGAATCTAATTTGAAATTGTTTTGGTACGTTTCAAGCGAGTATTTTAACAAATAAGTTATTGGAACAATTTTACTTTTAAAATATAATGAATCATGCATGGAGCAATACTTTTACATTAACAGAAGAAGTAAAACTTTAAATGTGTAAAATATTTCAAAGCTCCTTGCACACCTATATATAACTATCATGATTGGATTTTCCATAACTTTTGTGAATTATATGTCAAAATGTTTCAATCATTTCCAAACATAATACAATTCAATTACGAATTTATAAACGAAGTTATAAATGCCCAACTCACACAAGGATTGTACACAACGAGAAAGACAGTGTATGAGAAGCAACTAGGATCATTGAATCAGAGATACCTGGAGGGGTGTATAACGTGTCCAGACCAATTCTGTGTCTGGCAATAGGGCCGATTCGATAAGCCCTTAATCCATTGGCAATTAATCCACACAGTGGGCAACGCAACCCCTTCGAACCCCTACAGTTAGCGCCACCTACGTGTAAATGATCGTTGTCTCTGTCTGCCTTCAACGGTGAGCCGCTCGCGTATTCCTCTTTGTCGCTCGTTAATTCAACTGCCTCTGTGACTATGCAATTAATCGATGGCCCGTGTATGTTTATGCACGGAATACGTCTGTTACTTGTACGTGGTATTCACGGTGGTTGTGACGATAATGAACGATTCTTTGGATTGATTTATATCGAGCGAAGAGTCGTAGAAATTTTCATAAGAATATTTTAATTAAAAAATATTCTTTCTTTGGAGAACAAGAACACGTGAAAATAATAAAATATTGTCCTTTTTTTTCGTTAATACTGCTAATTCTAATTCTTAAAACTGTGATTTAATACAATCACAATTTATAAGATTAATATTATATCAGTTTAAATTGAACGCAGTCTTTTCAATGATATGACAAACTCCATTACCGTATAATATTCCGTTTATTAGTAGTACGAGCGCTAATTGCAAAATTGCTCGTTAATTATGTAAATAAACAAATATTTAGTCCAGGTACTGCAATCCATTAACAGTCAGATTGTACTGGATCGATTAATTTTCTACTAGTTTCATTTCGGTATGGTACCAAGGAGTCTGAACACTATGAAAATTTAACAAAAATTTAACAAAAATTTAACCGCTTTCTAATTAATTAAAACGATTAAAACAAGAAGGTTACACGATAATTAATTTTCAATATAAATTACATTTCAATGTTACATTATATGAACAATTATATTCGAAGAAACTTGAAAGCAACACGCAACATCTTAAAATATCTGGAGCGACTTAACGATGAAACTAAAAAAAGAAAAAAGAAGGAAGAAAAAAAAAAGGAACATCACGCGACGTTCGGATGATTCGTTTCAAAAAGAGGCGTACGTGACATTCTTTTCATGGTTTCTTATTTTTCGAAGCGAACGGAAGAGTTTCCGCGGGGGAGAGGAAAGGCGACAAAGAGATCATGGAGCGAGAAAGAGAGAGAGAGAATGGTTCGAGAACAATTGGATGGAGGAAGAGATTTGAAACGAGAGCAGCAACGAGGAGAGGGCCCTGGTACTTTGGCCGTAAAGAAAGGAAAGCATACTTTGAAAGAACTCACCGTGATACGTCCTCCTGAGAAACTGCTCGTGGCGTGGCCGCTCCATGGAGAGCAAGAGAAGACGCGTGACGTGATTCTTGTGAATACGGCAGCGTCGAGTTGTTCTCCAGCGCTGACACGGAACCATTTTGTTTTCCTGTTCACGAGAGAAATGAATGAAAAAGGGGCAGTATTGGGTAATTTCGAGGATGATGTAGATTTTTTCGATTAATTTAGTTTTTTAAACGCGTGAACAAATTGAGGAAAAAAGGGAGAGTGCAAATCGAATTTTGAATTTTTATCTTTTAATTATGGTAAAAAATGTAATGTAAAAACAGTTTTGCATTCTTTGGAATTTGATGCAGATTCCCTTTAAAAAATTCATCGAGACAAAGAATTATCGATTTAATAATTGCCTATTGCATGAAATATTTTTTTAAATTTTTAAAAATCTGCACTCCTTTTTAAGTTTTAAAGTATTTTGTCGTTGGTTTTTTTCTTTTTACACAACAATAATCATTTAAACAACTATTTTAAATATAAATTTTGTACAAAAAATATATGTACATATAACGATATCGTAAATGATATTTTTCGTTCGCAAGAGATTAATACCGGAAATCCGTCGATTAAAGTTATCAGCATATAAATCCCGAGCAAAGATAACACGTATATAGAAATATAATTGAAACATAACTCGGATAAAAACATATATGATGCTGTTTCCGCAATTTTTGATCGTATTCGAGCTGTTTTACAGTCTCTCGTGTGAAATGTAGGAGGGTTTACGAGCTCGACTTTATGAGCATCGTGAATAAGTTACGCTCGAGGATCGTTGATGTGGACTGGATATCTGGAGAGATCGAAAATTCATTTGGATGGAGGGGATGGAAGAAAAATAGGTAATCCACGTGTTTATCATTCGCAAGTGAGACCCTTGAGAATTTACGGAAGTGGATTACGTGAAAAATTATTAACGAGGAGATCGATCGATCGTGAATTATATATCTTTGGATATACACCAGATAATTTTCCATTTGGATAATTATTAATTGAGAATACGATCGAGAATTCTTTTTCTTTTTTTCTTTTTTTTGGAATAAAAAATTAATAAAAAAAATAATTGCACGAAAATTATTACACGTATCTATAAATATATATAACGTTATAATTGTTTTTATAGCTACAGCGTGGAATGTTATGGCGATATAAACCGCCAATATAAACATTGTCATTGATATTCAAAATATATCGATTTAACGATGTCGTGTTCCGGACACGGAGCAGAATGGACGTATTGCTTTTTGCTCCTCGTAAGAATATCGTATTATTTAATAAATTAATTAATTTCGTGTAAATAATTGCAAATTGATTAATCGTAATTATTATAAATATTGTAAATAAAAATACATTATGGAAGAACGAGTGCCTATCGCAATAATATTATTACACATAATATATTTCGTATTTTTCAGCCGAATTGCGAGTATATATTTTATATAAAAAAATTTGTTAACCCATTGTACAAAGTTATAGTAAAATATTAAATATAATTTTAATATTTATATAGAAACAAAATCTTATTTTAAAATAAAAATTTATGTATAATATTTTAAGCAACTCTTATGAATTGGAAGACATCGTGTAAATACAAATAAAAAAAAAAGAAACGTTTCATATTTCTTAACGAAGAATCTGCTTTATATTATTTATATTCAAATTATATTCAATATTTGCTTATTATTATCTTTGTAACAAAGGGTTTATAAACAAACTTTGAATAAAATAATAATAGGAAAGTGAAAAAAATAGCCTGTGTAATATTATATTCGAGGAATATTATTTTAATATCATCAGAGAATATTAATTTATTTACTTTATATTCCAAATCGACTTTACATACTAGGCTACTGAACATTTACATACTGTAAATTTCATATAGCTTCCGTAACTTGCGCATTATTCCACTTCTATCTCCATCATAATGCATATGCGCGATATGGATACGTGTGTAATAAGATAAATTCATTTTTTACGACTTCTAGAAAAGCATACTTCCAC
>NW_006263351.1:447562-457301 GCF_000469605.1 Apis dorsata | reverse complement strand
CAAAAAAAAAAAAAAAAAAAGTGTTTAAAAAGAATCGATCGAATCATTTACAAATTACAACATTTAAATTAAGACACAACAAAAATCGTTCGTATATTCAAAAAAAAATTGCATGGAAATAAGAATAATAAGTTTCACAATTTTTCCAAAATTCTCGCGTTACAATCTAAACTAAGGAAAATCACCAAAAAAGCAACGTATCCGTTCGGCGAAAGAAAAGAATTTCGCGAGTGGAGAGAAAGAGAGAGAGAGACAGAGAGAGAGACAGAAAGAGAACCTCCACTTCCGGTGGGCACGAACAAAAGTGACGTTTCTTTCGCGTTGCGTGAAATATTCATTCGTTTTCCGGAGGGCGGCGCCATGAAAATTCGGGGAGAAAAGATCCGCCGAAAATGTGCACGATATAAGGAGGGGGAGGGGAATCGTGGACACGAATCTAGCGGGTGGTGAATAATATATGTTCGAATGGGATTGCAGGGCTTACGTGGTTGCGGCGAGAGCGAATTGTCCGAGGCTATTGGGGGTGGTGGCGGCGGCACGATTCCGGTTTCCGGTTTCGCCACGAGAAGAACCACGCGATCCTGGGTCGCCTTGAGCGTCGCCACCGCTTCCTCGTGCGTCACGTTCTCCAGGTTCTTGTCGCCCTGCTGGAATCAAAGGAATCCTCTTTTTATCCTCTCCACTCGAGTTGCTCCACGATACTACACACGACACTACAACTCGATACCGTTGAAATGCAATTTAATTTCATTCGGGACTTGCCTTGAAGCTAGCTTTCCTCTCTTTCGTTGGCTTCCGTGTTTGATGACCGGCGTGGGTTCAAGAAATTAAGGTCAATCACAAACGATCGTTTGCGATCGTTTAAGAGAGGAAAAATATCTTTTCGATTCTTTAATTCGAAATTTCATTTTATTTTATACTTTCGTTTTTAATAAACTATTAATGGATTTGGTTATTGAGGATTATTAAAAGGTGTTTTTGTGTACAGGGTGTAGGTAAATGTTACGTGTAAATAAGTGATTGTAAAAAAAAAAACTTTCGATTTTTCCGTCTGATTTTTTTAATTGATTAAATTTTGAAAATGGAAAGATTTTATGCGTGACAACAGATGTCGAAAAATAAAGTAGCTTATTGTAAAGTAGCTTATTAACGAAACAGATGTTTTTTTAGAGTTTTGAGAATTACAAAATCTCGCGAATAAATTAATCGTTTAAAAATAAAAGCGAATAATAATTTAAGCTCGACGAATGCAATAAACTCTATCGTTTATTGTCGTTTTATTTCTAACTATTAAATCTTCTGTTTCAGTTTTCCACGACGAAAATGGATAAGAGCGAAATCGACCAAGAAAAAACATAAAAAGTCGTTCTCTTCTGGAGTATCGATCAAGATATTTCAATAACGATAATCGATTTTCTATTCAATTTCTCTTGTCAATCATCGTTTACGTTTTTACACCTTGAGATGGATTATCGAACAAATATCGCGAGAGTTGTGCATTCTTTACTCGTCATCCTTATTAAGGGATGAAGAGCGTGAAACGTCATCAACGATATCTCGTTTCATAGATAAGGAACGAGCAGAGAAGGATAAAAATAGAGGGATAAAAGATTCGGTGAAGGATTAAAATTTTATTTTATTCTGTGTATGAATATTCCCAGTTTATAGGATATTCTGTAGAAGATAACAGGGAAGAGAATTAATGTAGATCGGATTGTAGATTTTTTTCTTTTATCTTGCGATAAATTAGAAGAAGATAAATATCCAAGCGACTGAACAAACAACGAAAATAAATTTTTCAAACGTATCTTTTTATTCCTATATTTTTTGTTGCAAGTTTCTTTTTTTTTTATTATACAATAGAAGTTTGTTCATATACGAATTTAGTAGAAAATCTGTTGATCGTTATTTTCTATTTGATAAAAAAATATTTCAAATATACATTCTTTCAAAATTTTATTTTTTAAACATTGCTTTTCAAAGGTGAGAAACAAAGCAAAATTTTTAAATGCAAAGGATTTAACTCTCTCTCACTTTACTATTAAAAAAAATTCTCAAAAGATGGAAGAGTACTGAAACTTTAAGATCTGTGATCTTATCCTCTCAAAAAAAAATTGTTTCATTTATAACTTGCTGTGCTCTACGAATTTCCATTAAAAATTTGAATTAGATAATTTTCTCTGTAAATGGAGCTCGTCCAAAAACCAAGTTTTCGAAAAATAGAATCGTAATTATTATAAAAATAGAATGATAATTATACGAAGATGATACAAAAGAAAAAAAAAAAAAGAAGGACAATATTGAAGTTTAGTGGACGTGTCATAAACAAGTGACGAACTTTCTGCTCTGTTCCTTGTTCAAATGTATGCGCAATCACGCGCAAAGTTAAATCGACTTGCGATCCATCCTGTCTACCGGTGTCTACGAAAACTTTGGAATAAATCGTTCCACGAAACGAGTCGAAAGAAGCTCAATCTATTCACGACAGGCCTTGTCGTTTCTTTTTTCTTCTTCTTCTTTTTCTAAACAATTTATCGCAACTTTGCGAGAGGCGCAACAACGATAAATCCAAGATCGGCAAAATAAGTGATTTCACTTATTGAAATGGTTTAATAATCGTCGCAATTGCGATTTTCTTGGTCCATACGAAATGCACGAAAGACGTAGAATTTCCAAGACCGCGTCGTGGTCGCATTGAGGTCCCTGTTTCGCGATTTTCACGATTCACGAATCAACGAGGCCGGGTGTAACCGCTTTAATCGCAGCTTTTTCGACCAGCCAGCCTCTCGAGAGGGAAGCTCGCGAAGAAAAGAGAGCTCGTCGATGCGAAAAATCGGGAACGAGGGCTCTCTGCACTCGCGACCGTTGCAACGAGCCGTGGATCGTTGATGGAACACCTATCAATTACTCGTCGCACATCAAAAACCACTCCGATCTATTTTTCACGTGACCCTCTCCTCCGTAGTTCCTCTGGTGGACAACCAGGATGGATTTGGAGGATTTTTCTGAATTTCGACTTCAAAAATTCGATTCGAAAATTCAAATTATTTGAATTTATGAGACAGATTTATCGAATATTTATCAAGTTTTTTGAAAAATCTTTGGAGGATTTCCTTTTCTAAAAGACGTTTCTCCCTCGAGGGGATTTTATTATTTTGTTAGTGGAGATAAAGTTGGAGATGAAGTTGGATAAATTGTGCCCCGGCTACGAAAAATTACGCGATTACGTTTCTTCGCTCGAGTGAAGAATGTATTTCTTCTTTGTTCCCGGCAAACCTATTTTGCATGAAGAATCCTCTAATCAAGAGCACAGTTCCTCCTCTGGCCGGACCAGAATGGCAAAAACCGTGAGATCATCAATCAGATTATAAGAGTATAAATGGCACTCTAACTACGATTGATCTCGAACTAGTACTCTCCTGAATATTTTACATTTACCTTTTAATGTATGAATTTTTATCATCCATTATAATACAAGATCTTACAGCCTTTTGTATAATTTTTATTGAAAAAAATCTCTTTAATCTGGAATATAATTTCACAATTATACATATTATCACGAAGAATTAACTTGATTCCAAAGAATTTTAAAATTCGCATCTCGAGATATAATAAACGCGCTTAAGTTACGTAATACACGATTCAATGGCAAATGACTAATTATTAATTCACGGAACAGAAGGATTCGAGGATAATTTTATTATTAGCAGGAAACAATGAAAGGAAGATGGAAGAAGTATATAATTTTTAAACTCACCAGGGCATTCCTGACGGCCACCAATTTGTCCCCAACGACAAGACGGCCATCCACTTGTGCGGCACCGCCCTCCATAATTTTCGTTACGTAGATCCCATTGTCGCCAGGTATATGCTGATTGCCGATACCACCGGCGATACTGAAACCGAGTCCCTTGTTACCCTTAATTAGCTCGATTTCGATCAGCTGCGTGTGTCTCCGTCGGCGTACGTACTGGAAATTAATTGAAATAGCCACTTACATCATCGTACATAGATACATCGTGAAAGCAAAAATCTTCTAAAAGCGAAATATTATTTTTAAATATTTTTTCTCTTAAAGAGAAAACCTCATGGTCATTAAGAACAAATTTGACTGGAAAATATCTTCGACGCTTAGAATAACGTGACAAAATTTGGAACGAACAAAATGGATTCAACGTGAAGTAGATCGATTCCTAATTCATCCCAACATTCTCAAATCTATTATCGAAAGCAACGATTGACCGAGTCAAGACAAATCGCTAAGAGTTTAGAGATCGAACGAGCTCTGTTCGAGAATCGTTAACTATGCGGCCATTAAATTTCGAGAAATTAAATGGAGCGACGCTGCATAATTAAGATTTCACTTTCACGGGGTTGGGTTCCGTTTACAGCGGTGCGCCTAGAAGCTGCACGACATAAATTTAATTAAAATCGGCCCTGTATACGAAACGCAGTTAAAATTTCACTTTAACCTTAAGCCTCCTCTTAAAGGCCGCTTCGAGGATATTACCAAGAAGGGGCGAGATGTGAAATAATAATATCTCGGCCCGTAAACGCTTTTATGCTTGCCCTGTGTGCCTATTTTTTCGCCATTCGAAAATGCTTAATACAACGCAGCTGCGACTCTACGAGAGAGAGAGAGAGAGACGAATTGCGTTTCATCGAGTTTGAAAAAGGAAAATACTACCATATACTCATTCTTTATTTTCTTTTTTTTTCAGGATCGTTCAATTGTGACGGTTGGAATATCGCAGATCTTAGGAGATATCAAGTACTAACGCAAGTATTATTTCACAAAGGAGTTGAAGATGTTCTCGGTTTTCAAGAGATACTGCATTATTCCACGCAGAACTTGTCAGATAATAATTGGACGCCAAAAACGGATTGTTTTCCGACTAGACGTGTTCTTCACTGTCATGGAGACGTTTCAAATCTTTCTCCCACTTTCTTTAATCGATTCATGAATATTTAAAAAGAAAATTATTAGATATAGATAATTCCATTCCGATTAATAACAATAATAAGAACTATGGAAATTTTATAGGAAAAAATGAAGTTGTACACGGATGAAAATATTATGGATATAAATTTCATTTGGATTAGTAATTGAGATTATGAAATTATGAAATTTTATATTGATTTTAAGCATTACTTAATGGAGAAATGAAATCTGATTTGATCAAGAGAAATTCCAACGGAACAATCAATGAACACGAACGTCGTTGGTGGTAAAAGAATAAAATTAAAATAAAATTTTCAAGTAGTTGGTTACGCGTTCTTTGAATCCTAATAATTTCATGGAATTTCTACTCGTTAAATAATCGATGATACGTCGCTTTCATACGTGAATTCATTTTTGAACATAAAAATATCCGACGGGATGTTCCATTAGATAATTGGTTATACGCAGATTCTCACGAAATTAAATGGAAAATTTAAAAATATGACGATAACTCGATGTTAAAAAAGTTAATAGAAAAGAAAATTCCACATTTTCGAAAACACTTTACGTTAAACATATTTTTTTCCACGAACAATGTGTTGAACCACAGCTTCTCTTCAAAAATCTTAAAAAAAAGCTCCTTATCGAAATCTTGGAATTGGACAAGAGAATAAAAATCTGTTCGAAGAAATTCTGCGTCGTGCATAAACGATCCAGGTTGGATGATTGGAACAGAGAATAAACAAAAAAAGAAAAACTCACTAGTTTAACGGTGTTCCCTGCCCGTTTGAGCGCGTCGACGGCAGCCGCGTGTGGTACGTCGACTACGGAAACGTCGTTCACCTGGAGTATCGTGTCGTTGACGCGTAAACGGCCGTCAGCGGACGCTGCACCGCCGGGTATAAGTTTCGTGATGTAAATGGCAGTGTCGTTGCCGAAGTGTGGATTGTCCGTGCCCCCAGCGATGCTGAAACCAAGCCCGGCGCCACCCCTCTCGAGCACGATCTCCTCGTACTCCCAGTCATCGTCTCCGTTCACCTGTTCATCAAATCATTTTTTCAAAACAAAATAATCAAATATCATCCGTGGATATTTAACGAATGAAAAAAAGGGACTTAAAAATATAACGATTCTATGAATTCAAAAGATTGAGAAGATAAAAAAAAAGGGGGGGAGGGAAACAATTTGGATTTAATTTTCAGATAATAATAATGGATAATTAAAAAAAAAAAAAAAGTTGTAACGTGATATGAAAGATGTATCGGTCAAGTATTATATCTATCGGTGCAGTTATCTAAATTATTAACCTGGCTATGAATCGTAATGTAAATATCTTGTCGAGATATGTTCAACACGATAAAAATGATCCAGATTGTTGGAGTGCGAAAACGTGGCGCGAAGGAAAGCGATTACATAAGGTAATCCGGCACGGGTCAATTCCTAATTACACGAGGGACTAAGCTCTCCCTGGAACGAAGGAGTTAATTGATTTTGAGACCCGCAGAGGAGTAGATTAGGTCTCGAATCCAGATCGATTGTGCTGGGTTATATATATGTTCGTAGTTATTGCTGGAATGGATATATCGATTAATGATGCCATAATCTGTCGTAATTGCGAGATTATCACGGAACAAGATTGATCAAGTGAGCGCGCGTCTAACAATTCCTCGGCCTGCATTTAACACTTGATTATATCAAGTATATTCAACCACGTGGAAAAAGAGAATACAACCGTTCTTCTTCTCACGGGACAAATGGAATTAGCCAATAATTGCTTCTGATGATCAAATTCTCTCAATTATAATAAAAGATAATCGTTCCTTGCGATTAAAAACAAATAACGATACGTTGTGTCGCAGCGTATGACTCATAAAAGACGGTTAATTATTGCGTGATTTATAGTGAAAATTAAATTATTTTAATACACCCAGAAGAATCTATAAAATTCGAACGAACCAACGCTGTAATTGCTTGTTCGAATCAACTCGACAACCATAACCTTCATCTTTAACGAGCTACAACTCACGTGTTCCAACGTGAGCAAACAGAGAGCACACACGCTTTATCAACAACTTATCGATCAGTGAGAATAAAAAGTCTCTCTATCGAATCTATCCAGGAGGGGGAGGAGAAGATGGATGATAGAACGGTATATCGATCGAAGGAATCTTCAAACCACGCAAACCACGACGCGTTCCCTCAACAAGCGCCAGTTGGTGCATCGCGAGTGGCCCAAATACTACGTACAAACACACGAGAGCCGTACGATGGATAGATTTGACGAGGATGGGTGCATCGCCTGCGGAATCGTAAATTAATCGTCCCCGAATTACCATTCCATGGAGTTGGTACACGGACAGATGGAGCGGCCGGCTCGTTAACCGGAAGTCCTCGTTACACCGGCGGAGTAACAGAGTTGTTCGATCCGGGCGGCACGGTTGACGTTACGATGCAATTATGGTAGCCGGCTAATCGACGATTGGCCAACTGAGTCGAGGTGAATCGCATCCATAATTAATCCGAGTTGCGTTCCGAGGTTGGAAGAAGATCTGAGGCGAGGTGATATTGCTCGTGATGATGGCGATGGTGCGCGATAATCGTGAAATATCGTCGCACACCTGCCGCGTCTCACGTGCGTGAAATGACGAATCAGGGAAGTGACGTTTCATTGGGTTTGGAATGGAATGGAAGCGTGTTCTTTTCACCATGTCGGGCTCGAGAGATTATTACTCGTTTCTATTCGAATTTTTTTATTTCATTCTGTGGAAATTATAGAAGATATAGATGTGTGCATTTTCGTTTGTTAATATTTGGTAAATACTCGTGCATTCGTCGCGAATAATCTGGCAAGTTTAAACTTGTAAACTCGTTCATTTTGTGAAGCATTAGTGCCTTAAAAGATGCTTTACTTAGAGAGACTGCTCTTAATGAACGGCTTACTACATTTTTTGCTATATATATATTTCAATGATATAGAAATCATTTCAATATCGTGCCATTTATTTCACAATCAAGATTTCATAACCAAGAAAATTTGGATTTAAATTGAAGAAATTGTCGATTTACCATTTTATATGATCCGTTCACCATGGTGGTCGTCATCGTGCGCGTCGATCCAACGTGATTGCCAACATTTTATTTTTTTAAAACACCACTAAACCAAGAAAAACCGTGCCAAAGTTTATAGACCATCGAATCCGATACAACTTTTTGTCCACATTCGCTCGAATCCGCTCGAACCTCGTATATATCAGATATATATATCAGATACCAGATATCGCTCGTTGTATCGCCGCGCTTGTATTTTTATCGCGCTTTAACGCGAACGAAAATTTCATTCACATCCATCGAAGGCTTATATAGCCGGGGGGAGGGGAGGGAAAAAGACGTGTTTCACTCCGGGGCCTCTCCTGGAGAAAAAAAAAAAAAAAATGGTCGGGTGCTGTTCCTGCCCAAGGGAAAATAATGCATAAATCATGCGGATTATTTACGACGCGGCAGCACGGCAACGTATTATCAAGTAATAATCAGTATCGGAGCGTTGCGTAATACCGTGGAAAATTCATGTTGGAAGCGGAGATTAATACGGTGTTGACGGTTTGCATAAATCCTCCCAGTTACCTTAAACGTGCCGCGATACCGTGATCGGATTATTTTTCGTCCTGGTTTATTCGAAAATTTGTTCAAAAAATATTATTAGTATCGAAATTTAAAATAATAATAATGAAAAATACAATGGAATTTTTTTATTAACTGGGGATTTCTTAATATTAAGATATTCGTTTTGTTTTGGAAACAAGAAGATAATTGAAAGGCAAGATTTATTAAGTAATCAAGAGTTTTAGTGTCTTTTTGAAATAACTATTCTTTAGTTTTCGCTTGGGGAAAATATTATTAATAATTTCGAGAGATAAAAATTCTTTTCCTTCTTCTTTTTCTTTCCCTCTATTTTTATAATTCTATATGAATACGATTGTATAATAAGTTACACGTACAATAATTTCAAGACAAAAAGATGAGATCGTATTCTCAACGACGATATTTTCAATTGATTCTTTATTTCCTTTTTTTTTTTACCATATATATTTTTCCAATTATAAAAGGATATACAACATTTTCGATTATCCTTAAGGATATAAGATATTAAAATTTAACCGAAATTTAAGAGAATACACAAATGTGGAATACTACGGCCAACACAAACCGCGATGGAAAATGACAACATAGATCGTCATTGTATAATCAAAATATCGATTTAACGGAATCGTTCTCGGGACACGGAGCAGAACGGACGCGTTTCTCTACCGTTCCTCGCAATTAATTTCCCTTCAACAATTACAAACCAATCAAATACTATCATTCCAAATAAAAAGCATGGAATGCTAACAAAAAAAAAAAAAAGGAATACACAGAATCTCAAAATTCATCTTATTATTAATCAAGATTCTACCTCGATCAAACACCCTTCAAATAGAATCTTAAAAAAGAATCTTAAGAAGTCACCAACTGTGTATCGAACAACAAGTAGCCACTTGTACCGCGAAGAGGCACGATGAAGCGGATCACGAGGGACGGGTCCACGTGATTTCACCGCGTGATTGCACAATCGCGTGGGGCACGCGATCGATCGAAGCAGCTGCTCCACTACGAGCAACGATCACGACTGAAAACGGCGCGAGAGTTTCTCAACAAGTTCCTCGAAGGCTGGGAAACGCGAAACTGCGACGAGTTCCGGTGACGACGGGCAGGAAGGCAAGAAGTAACGTTATCCGGTCCCGTTCCCGTTCCTGCGGACAC
>NW_006263351.1:440790-447394 GCF_000469605.1 Apis dorsata | reverse complement strand
CACACGCAACGAAACCGTCCACCGTCTCGCCACCGTCCGACTCTCGACTGCGCTCGCCCGCTCGCTCGCGCGGGCTCGAGCCACGCCAGTCATCGCTATTATAATATTAGACCAGTGGCCGGCTATTTCCAACCGACTGTGAAAATATACCCGACGGCACGCGTGCGGGAGACGGATTCGATGAGACGAGCGATGGTCACTCACATTCAGAGAGGGATCAGAAGGGGGTTGGGTATCGGAGAGTCGGGGGATGGAAGAAAATGATTTTGCTTCAACTTCTCTCCTTTAAGAAATTTTAAATTTTCTTCTCTTGGAGATTCGACGTGTCAAATCATTGATTTACATTTTTTTAAGGAGATTTTATCGCGTATATTCCGATGAGTTATTAAAATTTTGAACGATACGGATATTTAAGATAGGCGTAACAAAGAAATAAGATTCCAGGAATTCCTTCGATTTTTGACGAAGAAATTCCGTGGTATCTCGATATTCGATCCCTAGATTTTGTGTTTCCGGTGTATGTTCTGGATTATGGGTTTCGGCTTTTTTTTCCCGAGAGTGATCGGTACGAGTATTTTAAGACTAAGTTGAGTAGAGATAAAAATAGAGATTGGGAATTGTGTGCTAAGGGAGTTGTTTCGTGGTGATTTGTTCGGTGAGTTTGATTGGAGATTTTTCTTTTTTTAATATACACGCTCCGTTATCTTTTTTAAAAAAATCACACGAATCTAAAAAGAAAAAGAAACTTTAGATCTACGTTGGCAAAAGCATTATATTTTTCACGATATAACGGAGAAGAACAATTTAAGACGCGATTCTTTTTTATTCCACGAATTTTCGAAATATCCTATTAACCAGAATACAATACCTCGAATCGATGAGATTGTTATTCTTTCGTGCGTCAACTCGTTAACTATACAACACAGAGCTGAAAATACACGAGAGATTAAACGAAAACGTTAAAACGATCCGAACGATTTCGGTGATCGCGCAGGGGACGGATTAATCGAGGCACGCCTGTAATTCAGTTAGACAGAATTCGCGGAAGTTTCGACGGGGGTGGGTCTCCACGTGGATCCACGACGATAGACACGGTGGCCCCGGAATCTTGGCTCGAGAAACTCGACTCGGATCGTGTGCCGTTCGTGTTTCGAATTAACATCGCGGCTCCGAATCCACGGCTATATTCGTTGGCCTTTGTCGGAACGCAACGCCTCGATGGAACACGGGTAAAGATAGCCGCGTTTCGTGGCAAATACTCGTGGTTTCGGGCCACGCCGGCCTTGAAAATAATTATCGACCATTGCGCGAATAGGTGTGAGCCGATTTATATATTTCCAAAGGATAAAAGTAAGAGTTTATATATTCTGCATCGAGTGAAATTTCCTTTCGATTAAAATAAATTTAACTTGTTTCGAGCGACCTTGAAAGTAATTATCGACCGTTTACGACGATTTATCACGATTTTATTTTCAAAGGAACGTCGGCGTGAAATACGTGAATGAAATTTTTTTTTAAAGAGTAATTAAAATAAAAGATTTCGACCGTGAAAATAATTATCCACTCGTTGCAAGGATATATATTTTCGAGGAAATATAATATGTCACTCTGTTTCACGGAATCTTTTTTCATCGTTGTTGATTCTTATCTTTTCTTAGAAGAATAGAAAAATTCAATAGAACGAACATTTTTCTGTTTATTCATTATATTATGTAAAGATTCTGTGTGTTGCATTAACAGTTAGACGTTATCACGACGAATTATACGAGATTTTCATTGATTTTTTTTCCTTCTTTATTCGAAATCGATCGACCATTTCATTTACGAAAAGATCGAATTAATTCCATTTTTAAATTTTCCAGAATATTCGAAGATCGAAAATGAAGATTTCTTAACGTGCTCTAAACTAGTTACTAAAAATATTAGTTTCATCGGGATATAATTATCACAATGGTATCCGTTGCGATCATCGAATTTCTTGCAAAATTCCAACGGATAGTTACCCTACTTAAACCTGCTGAACATTTAATTAACCCGGGGGGGAAGCTTTTCTCCTACCTTCTAGTGGCTGCCATCTTGGCGAATAATAAAATTTTCGTGAAACTGGGCGGAATTCCTGTCGCGCCGTATCCCAAGTCCCTGAAAAGTTTATAGACACAGCGTGGATTCTAGAGTGTGATTCAACGCAGGGAGCAGGGTTTAACGACGAATGAAATTACCGGGTGTATCCGACAGGAATGCCTCTGGCCCTCGGCCCTCGACGCCATAAATAGCAGATTCACCTAAAAAAGGGGTTGCAGGCTGGCAGCCGCGTTATTAAGGGCGAGATGACGAGCTAAAGACCATCGACCTGCTCAAGCGTGGTGCAGCCTCTGAAATCTTTTAATACTTCTTCGAATAATACACGGTTTGATTTCTCAAAATTAATCGTAAAGTTAAACCTCTTCGATTTTCTTTAACAAAGATTTTTCTTTCTTCTTTTTTTTTTTTTTGTTCACGTGTAATTACTCTTTAGATGTTTCTAGGAAAATAGAGAGAATTAATAAGTTAAATCGGGGACATAATTCAAAATTCATGAATTACATTCGTAAAATCTCTCGTCTATATATTTCTATATGTAAAAAATATACGGATAAATTGAAGTATAATTAAAAAATACACGTACAACCTTTGTTATAATACAATATATCATCAACGAATTTAACGATTTTAAGATAGAATCTTAGGAAGAATCGATCATGAAGGAAAATATCTCAACATTCAAAGAATTAGCAACGCGTGAATTAATTTTCGACGATCGAGACAGGTTTCTCCGTTATCCACAATGAATATCACTATGAAAACGCAGAACTTGCTCGCTTGCTTGGAATATTAATTTCACGCGTCAGAATAAATTCAAGCGACGAGAAATTTGCTTTTAAACTTAATACTTCCTCCTCGACGAGGGGGGAGGAGGAGGAGGGGAGAGGAGGTTGGCCAAGGCGGGAATATATATTACATCCTAAGTAACGTAAGCAAGCGCGAGCGCGTAAGGTGCGTGGAAAAGGCGAGAAACCGAGTCGTGTTAAGCGGAATTAACGCGAGAGGTAACTCGAGCCGCGGCGCGAAACACGCAGCCACCTTTTGTCTTACGAAATTAAAACTCGAAAGGACTCGTTTCCTCTTGTATTCCCGGCAGAACAGCGTAAAAGCCGTCCGCTCAAAGTGCCGCGGACATTTCATACCCGCGAACGATAGTCAAAACTCGATAACTGACCGATCCATCTCCTTATTCCGATTGAAAAACGTCTATAATTCCTCTTCTGAACGCAAGAGCGAAATTTCATTGCATCAAGAGAGAGAGAGAGACGCGATGTAATCGTAATAAAGAACGATTTTATTGAATTTAATTTAATAATTCCACGGGCGAACAGCGTGCGCGTATCTCGTTCGATCAACATTCTAGCGGTTTCTTCTGCTAATTGCTAGACACACGTCCTCGACAATCATCCAGACGCGTCGTCTCGTGGACGGAAATGAGAACGCTCATTTAAAAATAAATCTACTATGTATCTACGTTCAGATACATTTCAATCTTTGCATTAATCCTGCTCCTCTTTGTTTCAGGATACGATACGTATGCTGATCTCGCAATTTTTCTTTTGTTTTGGCGAACGGAGAAATTTTCGATGGAATTATGGAAAACGTATATTTCTTCGTGGTGGAAATGTAGGAGGATTGCTAATTGCATCCTCTTCCATGAGGATGAATCGAGAGAAAGTGGCTTGGAGCCAACTCATTCCGTGAGCAAAATGGAAATCGTAGAGGAATCGTATCTCTGAATGAAGATCGGGGCGTTTCTCTTCTCTGACGGAGACGCGTAAACGGAAACGTTTGTGTGTAAGAAACGCGGTAGTCACGTGCAGCATGACACAACAACAATGACGCTCGTCGTTGCATCAATATTAAACATCTGCCGGATCCGTGGCACGCATCTCCGCGAGGCAATCGGCTGCTTCGCTCGCCCCTGCACTTGACACACGAGAGGCTTCGAGATCAAGTGGTTCAAGCGTGGTTCTCGCGTGTAATTCCTCGAATATAATAGCCCTCGACGTGCTACGTATGGATTACGAGTATAATCGGCCGTGACGATCGCGCCATTAATGCGAGAACGCGAATTGCTTTGTTTCCATTCGTCGAACAAACGTTGGTTGCGCGAATCCATTTTTTCTCCCCCTCCCCCCTCTCTTTTTTTATTCCACGAAGTGGAATAATTCTTCGCGAGCGTTGTTCGTTTTCTTTTTTTTTTTTTCTTTACGACTTGGACTCGGTTTTCAATTTTCCAAGAAAAGGGCGCGCCGCGAATCGAAACACGCCCCGGCTTCTGTTGTATTTATTCCCCATGGATGCGGACGACCGGAAACGATATACCAGAGCGTGTCATTGTTTCGCGCGGCCCATTCAAATATGCTCTCCTCTTTATTCAAAAGCGTAGCGCGCGTGCAATTAAGAATTGGGAATGTTGTAAGTTGAAAAGTTATTTCGAAGGGATATTTATAATCCGGATTTCCTTACGTGATCCAACGTGATAAGAATTAAATAAGAATCTATCTGTTATATATAGGATATCGAATATATAAAAATTAATTCTCTAGCACACGAAGCCAAAATTATATAGACGTTAATCATCATTTATCGTTTTTAGAACGTGTATAATAATATTGCTATACAATATTGTTTGTTAAAACTGATTCTGATCGGTCAAACAGATCGACGAGTCGTTCAAAATCATTTTGTAAACTATCAATCGAGTTAAAAATAAACGATTCGAGGTGATTTGATTTTGCTGGCGATCCTATAGCCTCATAAACAATACAAAGGAAAATCTTAATCGAATGGATTTGATTCGAATTCAAAGTCTCGTCGATTATTTCGAAACTTGTGAAAAGTTCTTCATTTTCCCATTTTGGAAGAGCGATTTCGGTCCATTAATAGCGGCGAAAGGTCGAGCACGAAAATGTTCACGAAATGTCCGGCAAAGTGCCAGATAGATTCGGTCGAGAGGATCTTTCTCGGCTGGTATATAAGCCGAAAAGTTGTCGAGTTTTGAACGGATCCTCTGACAGACAGCCAAGGTGAGAGGCAAACGAAGTCCAAGTGCAATTCTCGAAACACGAAACTGCCAAGTCAATGGCTACTCCTCCACCAGAACTAACGCATTAGTAAAATTGGAATAACTCCAATTGCGAGGCGCTGGACTTCGCAAGTCGAACCATTCTTTCCCTTTATCCCCTCTTTGTCCCATTCTTTGCTTTAAATGAGAAGCTTCTATCGTTTATCTGGCGCCAGAAGAACACCACGGCTAATTGCAACTTAATACCTTAGAAAAATCGTAGCTCGACTCTACCTACTCTACGTTCCTTTCGTTTTTCTCGCCTTTTAATGGAAACCACCACGAACCTTCCTAATTGTTGGTTGGTAAAAGTTGAATTTACCGAAGATCGTGGGAAAATAAAAGATGGCTTGGAAACTGGATGTTTTTACTGGAATTTAACGGTATCGTACACCGTGGTATCGTGTGAATATAAATGGATGGCTAGATTCCATTATCCGAATATCCTAATCGAATATTCTATTATTCGAACTCGTAACAATGAAAACCTTATCGGAGCAATGGAAATGGAATTTGATCCAACAACAAATAACGCCAAAATCGAAGATACTGACGAAATTAGAAGTACAAAATTGGCAAAAATATCCACAGATTATGATAAGATTATGATAAATCCACAAATCGTTGGCGTTAAAAAAGAACGAACGAAAGAATTATTTAACAATTATTTCCTTCGTGCATCGAGAAATTCGTATACCCAAAAACATATGAATTCTACAAATCTTATAAACTCGATTGAAGACGAATTTCTTATATTATTTCTTCGTACAATGAAATGCGTGATTCTCGAGTGGCGCCTGTGCGAGAGAATAATGGATATAATTAAAATTAGAATGATATAAAATCTGTGCGATTATTAGAGAGACTTGGCACGCTCGCGTTGCAATCAGACTGATGCGTCTCGGATAGCAGAGCGTTTTGCAAAAAGTTTTACACGCGGCTTGGCACACGGCGTTCGTACCACGCCGGGACAGAACGATGGGCTGGCAAACCCGCATTAATATCCTAATGGCCATTTCGAGAGAGATCTTTTGAATCATCAACGCGAATTTTTCCCTCCTCCTCCCCGCCGCGGATATTTTGCCCTCTCGCGAAAAATTCGAGAGGAATGCGCGAGGATCGTGGACGGACGGGATAAAAAACATTTAGAAACGAGAGAAGACCGTTAAAATTTTTACTTAACGACGCAGGTTTCCGTAAATGATTTAATAATTTCCTTTGTGAGAGCGTGGTATTTTTATGTCCCGTTTTGAGCCAAATCGTGAATATTTAAAGAGTTTCGGATAAGCTGCGAGATGCGTTTTCGTTGTAAAATAAATCTCAAACCAAAGAAATAATTTTATGATATAAGGATGGTGTAAATGGTGCGATTAATTATTTTATGAGAATTTTATGTAAATTTAAATGCATGGGATGGCGAGGTAAAGACTTATTATGAATAAACCGGGAGAA
>NW_006263351.1:439052-440538 GCF_000469605.1 Apis dorsata | reverse complement strand
AAAAAAAAAAAAAGAAAACGAATTTTTACGCACGCGTTTAAAGAAGCAAAGCTCATTTCTCGAATATATTTTGAATATTTTGCATAATTGCATAAATATCCGTGGATATTGCTATTTATAATACGTATAATATTACTAACGATGTACAAAATATAATTGTCTCTGTTTAATATAAAGATATTTTAATATAAATCGTGAAACAATATTCAAAAGAATTTCAAACGAGAAATCGAAAAGATCGATGGACAATAGTTATGTTAAATGCTATATTATGAATATTTACATTATGAATATTTATAATGCGCGTATATTTGAAATGTAAATTTTCAGCTAAAAAAAAAAAAAAAAAAATGATCGAAATAATTTCTTTCTATCCGTGATAAGCTGTTACGTATTTAATAAATTCTTTTGCGAGAATGTATATTTTACGCAGGTGAATATTAAAGAAAATTCCGGAGTAAAGCGTGAAATTGGAGGAATTGCTATTAAAAGTATATACGAATTATAAAATATGTTAAACGTTACAAAATGAAACGAGACAAATAGGAGGATTGTTATTAACTGTCCCACTGTGGATTCTACTAAATTGATATTTACCTTAAACGCGGTTTTTCGACGCGGTTAACCACGTCGAAATTAAATAGCTCGTTTATTGTCAACGCTGTGTGCATATAGCCATATTTACGCGAATATCTCGCTCTTCCTTCGTTTCTCGAAGCGAATTCAATTTCACATTTAATTAAGAGTATTCCGAGAATGGAAAATACGTATACATATNTATATATATATATATATATATATATACTTTTGATCTTTTCATCCTCATGTGAAAATATTATTTTTTTTCATTTAGTTTTATTTTCAAACAGTTTTTGCAATTTATATATTGCAATTATTATAAAGCTCGATATTTCTATTCTTTATTTATACTTGCAATACACATGTTTGTGATCTTTTGTAATTGCCAGAAGAAGAGAGGGAGGAAGCTATATAAGCTAAAAAGACGCAGAGGATACGTTAAAAATAGAATAACAACGATCTGAACTGCGAACTCGTGTTATAATATTTATATAAATTAAGAGTAGTATAATATTTTGAGCGTGAAATGAAAATTCTGATCACGTTCTTTTCTTCACGTATCTGCCGCATGGATGGCCTCAAGAATGGTACATTCGTAATTTTTTAATTTTATAGACAGATATTTATATACGTCCACGATCGACATACGTGGAACATTGTCTTACGATGAACAGGATTTTAGAATTATATTACAAATTTGAATCGAAGCCACGATTTGGCGGCTCGCCAGCATCCGTGTTCATCAACCGGTTGCACGGTAACACAGGTCCTCTGCAACCGAGGAGTTTTAACGATCAATTAATTCTTAATCGTGTTAGTGCTCGTACAATCCAATTTTCCATCGCGGGAAACCGCAACCCTGGACAGAAGTCGATTAAAAAAATTGGATCGTTGACACGAGCTTGTC
>NW_006263351.1:437152-438793 GCF_000469605.1 Apis dorsata | reverse complement strand
AAAAAAAAAAAAAAAAAAAAGAAATTGTAACAAGATTATAAAAGTTATAAATTCTTTTTAGAAAGATATTAGAATATATTTTCACGCGATAATTAATAGTTATTGAACCAACAAATTATATCTCTATTTTTAGCAAATTTTTAAATTTGAAATTGATTCCAATTTTTAATAAAAATGTAACAAAAATAACTATCTTCTTTTGGCAATAAAATAGAAAATTTATCGTTTAACTAATCAAACGTTTATTTATCAATATCTACAACAAATAGTATTTTTCTTTAGACGTATTATTCAAAAAAAAAAAAAGATTTATTCTTTCCGGTTACAAGCAGCTCGATTAAAACACTCGCAAAAACTCGAAAATATCATCGATATATTCGTTATGGTCGGCTTCTCTGTACGTTTTTGGGAGACGGAAATCCGGTCGACCACGATCGGTTCACTTTATTCACGCATCCCACCGACTGTCGGATGGGGTTTCGTCGTGCTTTCACGCGTGCTTCGGCTATCATTGAAATTTACGAGCCGCGTAACGTCGGGTCCATAGGGCACCACCCACCCAATGCTAAATCTCCTCGAGTTTCGCAAATTAAACGCACCTGTAGACCTGTAGCGAGCATCGTATATAATCGGTCGAAGCGGCAAATCTAGCGTTATAATAAACGCGATTTCCAACCGTTTCCAAAGCAGAGTCCTGTGCGGAGTCAGTAATTAACACCGTAGCGGAATTAATTCTCTGTAAATCATTGCGCCCGCGTAAATAAAGTTCGCCAACATTCTACAAGTGTGTTCAAGTTGGCCCTGTTGGAGAAACTAGGGAAAATGTTGTTGGCCCGTTCATTTCTTTGTTATTTATTTATAAAGGTAATAAGAAAAGTGCTTCTTGTTTTTTTATAAGTATCTTCAAAATTAAAAAAAAAATTATGGTACGATTTTCTCTCTCACGTTTATTATTATATATTTTTGGGATTATTAAATATTTTTCTAATTTAATTTTAAAATTTTAATAATTCTTCTTTCTGGTATTATCTTACTTTTAATAAAAGTAAGATAATTGTTACTGAGATAGTTTACAGCAATTCTTATTATTATCGAACGAATTTATTTTAAATTGCAATTAAACGAATAAATTTGAATTATTTTCCTGCCAATTGGCAGGACCACGAATATACATATTCTAATTATAAAATAAATATACGATTTCAGAAAATAGCTGTTATCGCATTTGGGAAGTAAATATACCTCCCACTGTTCGAATGCAGCTTTGGAGTCTAATAACGAATGCATAGGAAAAGGGGGAGGAGAAAAATAAATCCTTGGGGGGGAGGGAAGATGAAGAAAGAAGTGTTGGAAGAATTCGACTGGACGGCATTGATTAATTTAAATTAGACGAAATTTCCAAGAGCGGTCCATTGTTCGCCGCATAAATAAAGATTAAGACGCGAGAATCCAGGATTAATTTATTCATAGATCAATTAAGAAACGCGAGAAATGGGGGTAAAGCGGAAATAATTCATCGGCAAAGGAACAAAAAAGCATGTTAAAGGATAAAAAACCGGGAAATGGTTCCGGCGAGAGAAAAGAATATTAATCCAAATGGAGTTGTGCCGCATAAAAACGAATATTTCCACAATGCTTGCT
>NW_006263351.1:421482-436845 GCF_000469605.1 Apis dorsata | reverse complement strand
AAAAAAAAAAAAAGAAAACGTTAACGAGAAATTAAATCTTAAATAACTGAGAGATCGAAGGAACAGAAAATGATTTGACAAAGAGTATTCATTTCGAGCAAACAATTTTCTTATCAATCGTATCATTCGTCAATTTCAATAATTTATCTATATGATAATATAATTTAAACGCAAATTTCCAATATTTTTTTGTACTTTTTGAAATATGCCACAATCAAATGAAAATGAAAACGAGAAGAATTCGAATCGAATTTGGATATCTTTAAAATAATATCTGAATTTATAGAGTTTTGGATATCCTTTGAAGAACTCGCAAATGTTTTTCCAAGATTTCTACGATAAAGAAAAAATGTTGGAAAATATAATTGGAGAACTTTCTTTGTACGAATCGCGTTAATGATATAAATATTCATTAACGGCGTTTCGGTGTTTCTTTACGGTGTCCTTGTTACGTGATAATCCGAGCAACTGCGTGGAAAAAGCAAGGCGAAAAATGAAAGCGGACGAATCATGGCCTAGCTTTGATGCTTTTGAAAGGGGGTAAAATTATACCGAAGCTCGTGTACGAACGCATTTTTACATTGGAGAAAAAAGGGAAGGAAGAGGTGGAAAAAAAAAACGAGAAGAAAACGGAATATCGTGGTGTTGCATGTGAATTCAAGTGAAGTTGAAAAAAAAAAAAAACGAGAAAGGAATATCGCAAGTTTATATTATAATTTTCAACATAGTTATTATTCGATTTGCATACTCTCCAACAACTCCCTACTAATTAATAGTAGTAACTTTAGCGAAAGCTTGATTATACATTGCAGATGTGCTTTTTTCCCCAGTGACTCCAGTTTCGGATTACACATGTAAATGCTGGATGAGGAATGGAACGAGATTATGATGGCGAATTTTGAATAGGATCCATAAAGCTAGTTTCGGAATAATCAACTTAACTTTAACGCAATTGTGCAAATAACTACGATTTGCCAGATCGATGATGCTCGACGTGCCATCGTGAATATTTTAATTTCAATTATTATTGTCATCGGACAATTGCGATCTTCGATAAGCTTTATTAATGACGTATAATTTCAACGATTCTCTTCGATGATTTGGCAATGATAGATAAAATGGGAACTAGTAAATCAGAATAATTTTTATTTTTGAACTAATTGAGGAAAGACAAAGGATAGAGTTTGATGAGTTTAAAAATGTTAAAAAATTTAACTATTTTAAAATTATGATCGTATCATCCATAAAATAATTATCGAGTTATTTACTTTATGTTTACTAATTTACAGAAGATTCTAAAGAAGTTGAAAAGAGACAGAGTTTAACTAGATATTGTAAAAATATATCGAAATTCTACTTTTACAATCGGATAATATTATAAATCATTATAAATTAAATTGTACAACGGGAGAAATACGGGAAGCAAAATTAATTACAATGTTACACGTCGTGTGAACGTAATATGAAATTCCTGCCATGTAAAAGCATCCTAAACATTATAACGTCGGTATTAAATTCCATGATGAGCGAAACCTTACGTGAAAATCTCTCTTTATATACAATGTTAATTTACGATACGAGCTTGATTAAAATCCATTTTCTTTTAATTCATCGTATAGAAGAAATTTCCCGATTAGATCTCTTTCATACTCGTCGAAGAAATTTTTCTTCTCTGTCTAAAATTTTTATTCGGATAAGATCAATTATTTTTGAAAGTATAATTAAAAAATAAATACGTGTAACGAAGATATACTTTTGAATCTTATGATATTCGAGCACATCGTCATGAACATTTAACTAGTTAATTCCAGACCCAAAGGTAAATGTAGTAAATGAACTTGAGCATAATTACCAAGTCACTAATCAAAAGCCATCAGAAGCATATACGATTCCCTGAGAAACACGTTCTGGAATTAATTCACGGTATATTGCAACTTGTATCGTAAATTATTAATAATCTGGATTCATAGAATAGATTACAATTTCAATTTCTTTCCAAATCCATTCAATCGAATAAAGAACTCGTCGAAAATTTCTCAATTTCTCTGAATTCTTATTAAAAAGAAAATTCGAAAAAGATTTTCATTTTCAAATCAGATAAGACACTTGCCATTTTCCTCTCGTCAAATAAATATTTCCTATATATAATTTCATAGTGACATGAAATATTCTTCTCCATCCCTTGTTTCCCCTATGTAATCCAATGAAACCAGTATCGGGGTGGAGATTTTTACGCGCGAAAGGAAGGTGAAAGCGAGATTTGACAACCCCTTCTCGAGCGAGAAGAGGGATATAAAGGGCGATTGGGAAGGGAGAAAAATCCAAAAGAAAACCAGGCGGACGTGATCGGCATAATACAGAATTCGAATTCTTCTGGAGTCTTTAGAGGTGGTAGTGCACGCTGCTGACGTGGACTACAATCATGGAATAAATTTACAGTTCCATCATGGTATTCCACGGTTAATACCGTGCTTGTCTTATCTCGTTGGCAATTTCGCTGGTTTTCCAAGCGAACGAGGCGATAACCGTTTCTCATTCCGGTTAATGTAGAGCTTCCTGGTATTTAGAGAACTTCTAGAAGGGGGTGGAAATATAATTCGTTACAGTCTCAGGGCCAGGTAGTAAACTATTATTTTCAAGCTTTGATCATATACCTCCCTATTCACAAATGGAAAAAACGATGAATTTTAATCAAGATTACACTTTCTGAATTTATAATCAAGATTACAACTTTCTGAATTTATATCTTTTCTATTTATATTTTATAAAAAGAAATTACGAATTAATCACTGATATAATGTAAATTTTTCCTTATCAGTGACGAAATGAGAAAATTCATCCTATATTCCATTATCCAAAAATTTCCTTCCTCCCCACCATCTTGTTTTCTATTAAATAGAGATTCTCCTTTACCTCAATCGTACTTCAGTTCAACATCTTAAATCAAACAATGAAGTGCTCGAACCCTCTTTCGTCCATCGACGATGAGATCGATCCTCTTCCTCTTCTCTCGATTCAACGAACTTCATTCCTGACACGTACCACTTACGGTTTATGTTCGTAATTTTATGATCTTCCACTCCGTGCTGAAATTCACACAGCTACAGGTTCTGCCTCGAGGTATTCGAGATGCTTTGGGTAACGAGTCATCGCCAGTCTCGTGTCACATTGTGCTAAATAGATTTTCGACGATATGGGATGATGGCCAGCCGACTGACAAATACGAATTGATTTATTACTCCGTGAATATTTCGTCGGAATTCCATTGGACGTTCGCAGCAAGGGATGACAATTATTTTCTAATTAACCTTTTGCAGCATGGTGTTTAAACTCGTCGTATTCATATATCATAATTTTTTGTTAAAATGAAAATGATTATTCGTGATCCTTTCGAACAAAATTTCTTTCATAAATGTAATGTATTTATTACATTTTGTTTTTCAGATTAGAAAGAAAATATATATCGAAGGATTTGATCTTCGAATTTTCGTGTCTCCATTTCGTTTCAAAAATTAATTAACGTTTCAACAAAAACCCTATGCACGGTTCGTTTCACCGTGTGTCGAGAAATAGGCCAATACACAAACGAAATTTTCTACTTCATTCCCTGTGCGTCGTAGGGAAGCAATGAGAAGGAAGGACAACAAAGCGCCCATTCACGTTTAAATAACTACTTGTGGGTGAACATCAGGGCGGAATGAAAAAGTCAAAGCTGTACAATTCGAGTTAATCCAGCTACATTTACACATAAGAAATTCCGTAAAATTAAATAATGATACTTTATTGATTCTTATTTTTGTCATTATTATTAAACACAAATAAGCATAAAATAACAACATCTTTTTCGTTTAATAACTTTTTTCTTTTCTTTTTTTTTTTTTTTATTCGCCAGAATGCTTTCATGGAGAGGAACTTTTCACCGGTCCCCAATAAAAAAAACTTTTGTTTCAGAGTCAAACGTCCCCTCCTGTCCACTATTCCACTTACAAAGCTCAATTTTTGAAAAAAGTGGTTTCAAAAGGATGCAAAAAGTGCTCCTTGCAGTTTGCAAATTGAAAATCCGACAGTTGAGATCGCAAACATTGAAACGAGAGAGAACATCCACACTCGAGGGGAAGATAAAGAAAATTGGAAGCGCGTTTTCAACCGCATTTTCAGATAAGAACCGAACCCGTGCCGGTCCCCGCAGAGAATTAAAAGTTAACAGGATCGGAAGTTTGAGCAAACGAAGGGTCTGCTCGAGTAAATTAATCACGGCGGGTCAACGATCGAGAGATACGAACGAAATGTAAATGGATGTGGTATGAATGAAGTAGAGGTTGCCTCGAATTGCCTCATTTTTCACGTAGGTACAAAAATTGCCGGGCTACTTAAAAGGGAGAGGTGGCGCGGAACAAAGTTCTTTCAGGGTTTATCTTGCCCTTAAATGGCTTCCACCAGTTCCAAAAGATAAATTGGCTGGAATTGTTACGCGCTTTTTAAAAGTTGTGCTCAACTGCGAGCACTTAGGTGCCATTTCGTGCTGTAACTACGGTACAGAATGTTTCCTACTGTTGTCTAATTTTTGGATAACTTTTTTCTCTGAATACAAGTTTTTCAGGTTACAATTCTTGATATCCTTATCCTAACAAAAATCTTAATTTATTTTAAAAGTTTTCTAATTCAGATTATTTCAGATATTTGTCGATTTATATTCCAAGAGTTTTACGAAATTTTACGAATGATTGAAAATTATTGAGATCTTTGGCACTTAAGAAACTAAATCTCTTTTTTCGTAACTCTACATACATTTCGAATAAGATAATGTGTATTTAATATTTCATCTTTAAGAGGAGGAGCGAATAAAGATTGAATTGAAGATTAAATAATAATCAAAACGAAAGTGACACAAAATATGCTCCAGAATATCTCTTTCGTATAATCAAAATATCAGAGATCATCGTACGACTTTCTCAAAAATTCCTTACAATAGAATCCAAATGTTAATGCAAAATGGAATCTCCGAATAATATATTTCGTTATCATACTGTAATTTGGCTTAGACAATCGATAGATATGAATAATGGAAATTGGAAATTATGGAAAATTAGCAACGCGACTTTTCTCGCGAATTCGCTGTGTATCTGGATGCAACAACGCTTTATTTGCCTTGTCAAAATTGATGCACCTGTGGGAATCCGTATATATTTGCATGCACACACGAGGTTTCGACAAATCTCGTCTAATTCGAATACAAATATTTCCCGCGTCATCTGCCTGGTCTTTCATTTCGTTCAATCAACAATTTCGTTACTGGATCCGTTATTGCCGGAAATATTGAATTTCGATCGAATCGCCATGGTTTATTTAAACGTCATAGCCGCGATAATTCCTTCCTAGACCTGGAAATATCGATAATTTCGATAAGTAACAATTGGCGTCAATTTATAATCGATCCATAAATCGCATATATATAGCATACACAATATTTTAATATTTTAATATTTAAATACGAATTATCTATACGAGTAATGATTATTTATGAATCGATACGAATGACGTTTCAAGGAAGAAAGGACAATGCAGGCCGGTTAATTACCTTTTGATGGAGATTATTGCATTGCGCAGAGCGTTTCAATGGACGGAAAAAACCAATTACTTGTAATGTGTATGCCGATAACTATTAATATTCATTCCTCGATCCCTGTAACCGTAACTGCGTATTTCACCAAGCGAAAACAAGTTGGTAGTTAATTTCTATTAGAGTAGAACAATTCTGCTTTTTCCATTTTAATATTAAACTTAAGTGATTGTAGTAGATTGCGCCTCGATCGATAAACAGATATTGAAAGGAACCTTCAAACTTTAGATTGGATCGATCGATTTTGGGGGATCCAATAAATGTGCGCGGTAGAGCCTGGTTTCCATAGAATTGGTTCTAATAAATTTATTGACAGTCGAATCTCTTGGATGATAATGCAATTTAAAGAATGAAGATATAAACGAGATTATAATTTAATTTAAAGAAATATACATATATATATATATATTGTTTCGTGAAAATTTTATTTTATTTAACTATATCTTTGATAATGCTGTATATTAATACACATAAATCTATTAAATCTATTCACGATTCATATTAAAAGAGTTGATATGGCGAATAGTGTATTTCAAAGCATGGAGATTAATTTGTATCCTCTAAAATGTGTTAATTACATGTTAGACAAGTTGGATGTGCCCTACAATAATTATAATAACGTATACTATAAGATGATTAAAAAATTCATAGAAATGTATTATCACATTGTAAGGTAAGTTTTCTATTGAAATTAAATTTTAATCCTTGAAATATTTCTAGCACTAGAGGACGGCCACTAATTTACAATCAGATTCAATCTTGAGCATCATAAAACCGTATTGCAGGATGACGTTCGTTTCCGTTAATTTAACCAGAATCGAAGGATATCCCATAGGTTGCCCTTCGAGGACCGGAAACCTCGATCCAACCGACATAATCTCGACAATTCGAGCGAACGAGGGGGGAGGGGACACGGACACCGATGCTCGCGTCATTCCTCGCGTGATTTATATGACACGTCCCCGTTATAATGCCGCTCGACCGTAATGCAATTTTAGGGGCTGGAAGCGCAGGAAGCGACGTGGAGAGCAACACACCACCACTCCTATCAGCGCGGATCGTATCACTGTGCTGATAGGCAAATAGCGGCACAGTTCCGGGATAAAAAATAAGCTGGTGGAGAAAAATGTACTCGTGCGAACGAGCTATTAATCATTTCGTTCGGAATATATTTATATTGCAAAAATATTTTGATAATTTTGATAATCTCGCTTGAATGCGATGTTGAATCATCGAACAATGAAGAGAATATCATCGTGAGTGTAATATCTATTTTGAGAAAAGTTATACAATTTACGATTGTTGTAACATTTTTGGAAATTTAATTAATTTGCAACTTTTCGTGGAAAAGTATAAGTATTTTACTAAATGTATATTTATTGCAATAATACACGAGATAAATTGAATTAACCGTATCCACTCTAATAAGATAAATCGAATGGAAATGTCGCAAGGGCTATAACAATCGGTGTTACCTGAATGGGGAACAAGCGTCGAAAGAGAAACGATGGAGGGAAACTGGAAATCTAATGGAATTAGGATTCCGATGAGCCGAGATAATGCGAAACAGGGGTTTGTTTCCTCAAGGGGGAATGGTGGAAGCTACGTGGAATTCCAGATTTCGGATCCCAGGCCAGAAATCAAAATGGTCCCACGGAGAATATACCTAAATCTTACAACAATTCGCGCAACAATGAAATTCCATTATAGATCTCCATAATATTTCGATACTAATGTCAACCCTTTCGCCGCCAAAATCTAATGGCCAATCGCAGGAGAACGAGCGACCTCGATAGAGATCGTCCCTTAGCGTGAAATTGATCTCATTTCCGTGGAATTCCAAGCACGCGAGAGAGGAAGGGGATGAATGGAGGAGCAAGAACCAGAGGAATAAGAAAGATAATCGGTCGGCATTCCAGAAAGTTACAAGAATCGGAGTTTACTCGATTTAGCGGGTTGAATACCCCTCGCGTTTACCCCTTTAATCCCCCTTCTTAGACTTGTGCACCCTCGTTTCCACCCTTTGCCACGATCTACGTGTAAAATATGCATCGTCTTCGTCTTCTTGAATTTCTACAACGAATCGAATAAAACCCCTTCATGAATCTTTTCATTCGAATAGCGTGACGAGGATGGTGGAAGGATTGGTTGTCAAGTTTGCTTGAAAAGGGCAGGTTACCCTCGACATTTGAATGACGTGAGTGAGAGGTGATCGAAGGAAGCGAATCGCGATACGAAGTGGAATAGAAAATTAATGAGAATTAATAAGGGAAATAATAAATAGAAGACGGATAGTGGTTAATTAATCCAAATTCGCTCGATAATTGTGCAATTGGTAATCATTAACGGTAATGGGTCCAAATAATTATCCACTGCATTTTCTCTGCGTGATTCATCGAACAATATCCTTAGGGAAATTACGTGTAAATGTATTACGATAAGTTGAAAGCAAATTATCGACAGGTTTATCGAACCTTAAAATCGTCTAAAATTCTTTGAGTCATTTACCAGGCAAGAATATAATTATGGTGCATATTTCCTGAAACCAATTTAATTCTTTAGAGAATAGAATCGTTACTCTGGTTTCAACGTGAACATAATCAAATATATCTGCATAGATAATCCGATCTAATGTGACGATCTATGGAAATCGATCGATGGAAATGAAACTATATCAAGAGGATCGATAAGTGAAATTCTGATCGTGCTTTTATCGTGTAAAAAAAGAAAGAAAGAAAGAAATTTGTTTATCAAAACAAAAACAGAGTATCGAAACGAAGAACCTAATTCGTTTATTGGGAAACGAAACTTGAACGCACAATTGAACTATAATTTTAATCCTGGAAAAAAAGGAAAGGCAATTTGCGGGAATTCGAGCTCGTGAAACGCGGTTAATTGCAAAATTATACAGCTCTCTGGATGTATAATCGGATATTATTGATGTTTAATCGTGAATTTGTTCGGTTTATTCGAACAACAAGGGACGAAGAGAAATACGATACCGGATCGAATGAATTATTTTTCGACAATTGAGCGCATATTGAGCATCGAAATGCTTCGAACCGTTGTTATACAGACACAAAAGGAATATTGATTAGAGTGATTTATGAAATTATTTGTATATTTGTCGTGAAAAATTTTGACGATACGATGTAATGTGTTACGTGGAAATTTTTCAGAATATTATTAGCACTGATAATTAGAACTATTATACGAATAATTAATTATTACATCATTGCGTTGTATTATTATATTATAATTTAGTTAGTTATTATCGTTATTGATTATTAATACGATATATTATTATTATAATCCGATTAATTAATACCATATTATTAATGTCACAATAATAAGCATTCATTTTTAAAAGAATAAATATTTTACGATCTTATGTATCCTCAAACTTTGCATTCACAGTGCTAATAACATTTTCAAGAATATTTGCTACAACGCAAATATCGTATTCGTGTAAGATTATTTATACTCGAGTACTTTTCAACGAATCACAATACATATGTCCAATTATTATGAATAACATTGTGCATTGTGTTCCTGTTGTGTTCACACCATCTGTTTTGTCTACTTACGTGTCTCGTGTCAGCCGCAAGTAGGGGCGTGTGTGCCTGCAACAATGAGTGCCCAGAAAATTAGACCGTGTAACCCCGAATGGAATTGTTGTTTGCTTTCTAGGGAGTTTCATGCTTGAGCAAAGACTCCGCTCATTCGTCGCCGAGGATACGAATTCCCCCGGCTAAAGCATGCTATCATGCGAAAACACGCGTCGGGAAGGGGTCATGCAAGAGGAGTAGTAAGAGTAAATTTGCCTTGTAATTTAACAGCGGCCTTTCCAAAATACTTTCTCGTCGATGGAACGAAATATCATCTCTCAAATCTCTCAATTCCTCAAAATCTATGAAACGATCATTTTCCTTAACTTTTATTATTGGAATTCAGGGGTAAGTACATTTACTTAAGATCGGAATTTTAACGATTTTTAAATTGTAATTCGACGCATTTATTATTGATTTAGGTTTAAGTACAATTTTAACATTAATAAATAATTATTAAAATCGAAAATTGGGTAAATGATTTTGGATAAGAGATGTAAGGATCGAAAGCATGGACAGAAGATCTATTATTAGTGATAAATATTTTATTATTATTGAAAATCGAAAATCAAATAATACCATATATTCTGGGTACAGATGTAAGAAGAATTGAAAACAGAGAATGCAACGTTGCACGATATCCACGTTATCGTATCAAATTTTAATTTAACGAGGTTGGCCATTAGAAAGAAACAGGATGATAAATCGAGTAACAAAATTTTATTTGCCTCTCTGTGACGAAGAAGAAATTCCAATAATTCGAGAAGGGATGTTCGTTTGTAGTCTCTCGAGGATCGTGTGATCACGAAACGATTTTATTCCCGGTAAATTTTCCGGACGAGCGATCCGTCTATATCCGTGGTCTCGGCTTGAAATCTTGAAAGTGGAAAGAAAGAAAGAAAGAAAGGAAAAAAAGAAACGTGGATTCCCCGTGGAATACCAATCCCTGTGAAATTATTTCTGTGTCGTGAATTTATCAGATGCCATTCGGTTTACATGCGCGAGACGGCAACGGAAAATTCCTCGAGGAAATTTAACATTTTAACTCGAAAAGTAAAAAAAAAATTGTCCTCTTTTTGTGTGTCGTTTCCATCAATTCTTCAAAAAAAAAAAAAGAAAAAAAGAAAAATCGATCAGAAAAATCGGGCATTCTGTAATTTTTCGTTCCAATGCACCGTGTAATTCGAGCTGTTTATATTCTTTTCTCATCGTTTTAACTTGGAATTGGTTTAATTTTAATGGAACTTTGTCGCGTGCATATGGAAGAATAGATATGCACATGTACTTTCGCTTATCGATTTATCCTTGAACAGCCACGATACAATATGTCGCTTGTGCACGTATATTTTTCCACGTCATTTTTAATTGTACCATCTATCGCACGTGTACATCACCGGTTCATTCGGTCGAATGGGAAATAAATGCGAGCCTAAATCCAAAAATTTTAATGAAAATTTTTGTCTATACATAGAATAACAACAAATTGCATTATACGGTGCAGCGCGTCCAACTTTTGAATTTACGTTCTCATTTTTTATAACGTAATAGAATAATATATTTAAAATTCTGTTCCATCAGAAAGTTATATTTAATTTTATCCTCAAAGAAGTTATCATATTCGCAAATTATTCATTATATAAAATTATCATCGAATATAATAACACAAGTTGTCGAAGAGCGTTTCATAAACGAACGAACACTTCGAAGAATTACGAATTCCAATTTCACTTCCCTTTCTTTCACTTCCTAAACCAATAGCCTCCATTAAAGACCTTTTTCTCTGATCGATGAGCCCGTCGCGAATATATCATTCTTCGTGTCGCAATGAGGGAATGATCCCCATCAACGTGAACGAGGAAGGATAAAACGGGAAGGTTATATAGGTCTCTCGTTAAAACCGCGGTTAGAAAAAGGGGGGGGGGGAGAAAAAGAGGGAGAAGTTGCACACCTTCGACGAGATGATCGAAATGAATCATCCCCCTCCTCGTCGTTTCCATCGCATTCCTCTCCGCCTTTCTTATTTCCTCGTCGTTTCGTCTTTCAATTCTAATCGAAATTTATTGAAACTTGGAATCGATTCCGCGCTCGTTCCACGGGGAAAACGCGGATGTCTACGAGTCCTTCGGGTGCCATTGCAGGGAGAATGCATTATGCGCTTGGCTGTATGCAGGGCATTCAATTTGAACCCTCCCCATTATTAAAACATTTACGTTACGATCTCGAATCCGACAATGGATGTTTATTTCGAGCGTGAAATGATACCTGCATGCTCGCATTCGCGACAATGTTTCGATTGATTTCGAATTGATTAACGTCGTCGAGTTGACAGAGGTAGAAAGAAACTCTTTAACTTTGAATATTCTTTCCGAATATTGATTTTCGAATCGAGCGTTAATTAATTAATTAATGATTTCGTTCAATTGATTCATGCTTCACTTTCAAGTCCGTTCGCAAACACTTTTTTGCAGGAAGTTTTGAAGGATGATGAAAACAATATCTGTGAATCGTAAGTCGAATCGATTATAAACAAGCAATTGCGAGACTTTGCCGAGGTTTTGAATTCGATCGTGACGATAAATAAAAGTGGCATGAAATAACAATAGAAGGCGAAGACAGCACACGACGAGTAATTTCCTTCGTTGCCTTTCTTACTTTGTAACGTAAGTAAGAACGAATGGAAACGTCTTGCAACGGATGGAAGATGGCCCAAGCTCTATTCACCCTTTAAGCTCCCTTTTTCCGTTCGTCGTGGACAGAAACGACGAGGAGGCAAGAAAATTCCGATTCCCGGGGGAATAATTGAGTGAAAATAAAACCGGACGATCTTCCCTGGAAGTCGTGGTAATCTCTGAAAAGAAACGGGGAGGGGAGAGAGGGGGGAGTGAAAGTTCATTCAACAAGTACTCATCGATCGTGTGGAAGCCGATGATGATGCAATTGCTTGGGATGGAATATTTTTTTTTTTCTTTTTTTTTTGTTATTCATAAATCCAACCAGACTGGTAAACCGAGTTTTACCGCCATCCAAACACACTTTTCTCGATGTGTTTAAGCGTGGAATGGAATCGAGCGGACATCGAAAATCGATGGAACACGTTACAAATTGATTTTCATTGGATTTAAGAGGAAGAGTTTTCTTTATGAGGGGATGGAACGATTTTAAGGGGCAATTTTAAGAGGAGAAATTCTGAAAGGGAGGATGTATCTGAAGGGGAAACGTGCGCTAACGTTGAACAGACACCTCGTTGGAGAAGAAAGTCGATAACTAAAGAATTTTACGACGAAATCCCGTCGTTCTTGTTATTCATGGAGCTGCCATGGGAAATATGATTTGATGCACTCGAAACGCATATAAGAGACTACTAGGCACGTTTTTGCCTTATAAAAAAATATGCAAAATCGTGGATAAAACTGAATATGGAATTTCGTATCACACAAAAAAGTACAAGTTATTTTCCTATACATATTTTCTTTATTTATTTATAAATTATAATTATGCGTAAAAGGAACGATGAAATTACGTTTCGTTAGATTGAAAAACGATTATTATTTTTTTTTTTTAAATTCTTATTTAACTTTTCTTTTTCTTTTTATAAAAATAATATATTTTTAACTTATGAGTAATTTATAGTTAATTACGAAGTGAATATATGGCAAGCGAATACATGACATACACGGAGTTTCTTCGTGATATTTGAAATTTAAAACCTTCATATTTTTGTACAAGTTTTTAATTAACTTTTTTTAATTACACGTTTGCGAGGAAAAATTTTGAATTTTAATTAGCGTTCGAAAATTGGAAGTTTTCCCCAGTTTTTCCACATCGCAACCATCGAATTTAAATTGCAAACAAAAATTACGGAGGATGGAGATCGGCTTTCAGGTTTGAAAATTTCCGTAAACCTCGTCATATTTTTTTCGCGTAGTTCTCGAAATCCGAATTTTCCGAAATTTCTACAATTTTTCAAATTATACGCGTTGCTCGAATAATATTTGTGAAAAGGGAGAAGAACAGATTCCTCGAATCGAATCGAGATTTCTCTCCGTAAAAGACACTCTTCGATTGAAGAGGAGTATCGGAGTACAATCTTTGTTTTTCAATATTATTTATCCTGTTTTTACAACGAGTGGAGTACAGAGAGTGAAGCAAACAGGAAGTAACACGTTGGTACAACGTGTCTTGTAAACAATTCAGTTGACTGTCACTTTGTTTCCCTTCAGACGATTTAACACGATGATTCCATTGACTGTTCGAATATTTCTGTTCACGTTATTCCTCGTATCTCACCGATGAAATTCAATCTTCGGATTTTTCCCGTGGGAAAAGCGCAACGTTCCAATAGTTCACAGATGTATATACAAAAATAAAATAGAATTACCGTGAGAAAAAAAAAAAAAAGTATCATTTGCTTGCATCAATCGAAGGAAAAAAGAAAATTTTAATCGAATTATTCTTTTAAAATTTTACTACTAACAATATTATCGGATTCTTTTTACTTTTCATAAGACGAGAAGAAGTTCTCCATCTGGTTTACTCTACCATGTTAATTCCATTTAATACGAAATAATCGAGTTATTCAAACAATTTGCCCTCCTTCTCGAAAGAAAATTAAGTTTGTCAGCAAGCAACTTACTCTTCTTCGATTCATCTCCATTAACTAACTGAATTACACGAAACGCTGTGTCATCGTTGCTTGTTAAAAAATCGTGGACAAAAAAAGAATTTCCATTCGAGGAAGCATCTGGCCACACTCTTTGAGAGTGAGAGAAAAAAAGAAAAAAAAAAGAATGAAAGGAGGCGAGAAAAATTTGAGGATCTAGAATGCGAAGAGGAGGTGCGTGCGTCCCTTGAATGGTAATTAATTACCAGAGAACTCTCTCTCTCTCTCTCTCTCTGGAGAGAAGCTCTCGATTCGCGATACGCGGTGGAATATGAAATTCAATTAGCGAGCTCACTTCCGCCGAGAGGCCACGAAATTAGAAGGTTCGCCCTTTCGCAAGTTTCTTCTTCCACGATTTTCCGAAAAACTTTTTATCAACCTGGCGGCCATTATTCCACGAGGGGAATTAAACCGAGTTCCCTCGAACATTTTTCTTTGTGTAATTAAGCTAATTTCTTGTTCCATCCTTCCTCTGGGACGGCCAATTTATTTCTATCGAGACGCGTTTGTTTGATGCTGGACGCGATTTATACTCGTTTATCCCCGCGAATTACGCTTGTTTTCGCGATACGATGGCGGAAAATTGGTTTTGGTTCTGGTCCAAGTCTTGGGAAAAAGGGTTTTTTCGTTTCGCCTGTGTAAAGCCCTCTGCTTCCGTCTCCGAAGTTGAATAAAATATGGGATACGATAAATTTGTATCGTTCGCGATAAAAAAAACAAGCGAAACACGTGGGAAAATTAAAATATCAATCTCTATTCAGATAGCAATTATATCGAGAGAGTTGGGAATTTCAACCAGTGTGAATCATATTTTCTGAAAATCACTTATACTGTTCAAGGATCTTTTTATCGTTTAAACTTTTAGCTGATAAGTCAATTAAGTATTTTAAGATAATTTGATAATAATTTTTGACTAATTATCAACTTGCAATGTAATGTAAAACGTGATTCAAGACAAGTGTCATTTAATAATTTAATTAATTTAATAATTACGCATCGCATAATTAAATAAAATAATTGTTAAGAAATATTTATCGAATCAAAAATTAAAACTCGATATTCAATCATCAATGTTTCGTTTCGCACAAATATTCACAATAAATAAATATATTTAGGATACATTGACTGAGGAAATTATCGTGTTTTGCCTCTGATAAGCATTAGATAAATATTATCTCGTATTATGCAAACGATAAATTATACGTTTTAAAGATTTCCGTGGAAACCAGTTTAATCGCAGATTAGAAATATAGAATAATAATAAAAATCATATACAGTTATTTCTATAATTATAACTCACGACTTCGCCTCTTTTTTTCCCTCTCTCTCTCTCACTTAATAATTTCTTTTATTAATTCTTAAAACGTTTCAATCAATCATTCTTCGTTAAATATATCGATGTATCAACGTCGATTTAACTTTGACAAATTTTTAATTCCATATTTATTCTAAACGAATAAATCAGCAGAGTTTGC
>NW_006263351.1:409843-421233 GCF_000469605.1 Apis dorsata | reverse complement strand
TTTTTAACGTTTCATTTTTTTTTTTTTTTTTTACAGGGAAAAAGAAATTGTGGCAGAAAATCTGGGAATGCAAACAAAAGGGAGGAAACCGCAATCGTTTCATCGTTAATACAGCTTTGAAGCGCCTCGGGTGGAAAAGTCGTTTCCTTAGAAAATCGAATGATTCGGATTCGGCTACACATTTACACATTTATGGAATATCGATTTCCTCCCTCGCAGTGGAGGAAGACAGTCTCGAAGCTTTCGTACATTCGCCGAAGACTAAATTCGCCGAAGGGTTGCCATCGTGTCAAAGCCATCGAATCGCAAATTTTAAATTCGATCGAACAGATAACGATACAATAGACTCTTCTTTCTATCTCTTTGACGAATTGATAATATCAAAAAGTTTATATTTTATATATATATATTTTTAGCAATAAGATAAATTTAAAGATTTAATCGGAAAAATGACATGTGTAAAAAATCCAAAAAAATTTAAGAAAAAGGAACATTGCGTGAAGAAAATCCACGTTGTTCAATTATATTAAAAAAGTATCGAGTTCAAAGTTTTACGCAAGACATTTCATTACGCGAGATGAAACGTTGGATATCGAAAAATTCGCGAAAATTCATAAATTCTCTAAACGACTTTGCAAAATAGTGAACAGCACCAGCTGTGCTGACATCCGCAAAGCTTTTGATCGGATTTAGAGGTTGAAGAACTTTCGCCAAGCTTGCGGTGACGAAAAAGTCAAAAAGTACATCAAAGACGAAACGAAGCTTTGGTCGGAGGAGGTTTTACAAGTTGGTTTTTTTTTTTTTTCAAAACGCGACAAAAAGAATGAATAACGCGTAATTAAATTTCTCGCTGGAAATTTTAATCGTGAAAAATTGAAAAATTGTGTTGGTAAATTGATCGAAGAAACAGATTTTTGCGATCATAAAAATATTAATCATAGAATTTAAAGGTCATCAAATTGCTGGAAAATTTTATTCTTTACTTTTTTTTAATGAAATTTTTATGAAAAAACGTAGCTAGTAATTTATTGATGTGTATATTTGAATTAGATATAGAATTTTAAAAATTTATACAATTTTGCACACGTGATTCCCTTATTCTGGGAAAGTTGCATATGCAAATAGCATGAATTATTAATCGTACATTATTCTAATAGATGTTATCAATATTTCAGATTCCTGGAACTGGATTGCATGACACTGTCAGATAAGAAGAAAAATAACAATTTTTATTATACAGTACAACACGCATATAAGCTTAATCTCTGGATGATCCAGGATTTACGTAAGATTAACGTGAGATAAAATCCTAGTAATTGATCGATATTTTAATGCCGGAATTGAAATAAAGTCCATCAAATTATTCTACGTACTTAAACTAAATTTTCAATGGAAATGGAAGAAAGAAGAAACAAATTTGCTTTTGAACCATAAAAAAAGGAAATTCCACCTGAAACTTTCGTTCAGTTTCGTGACAAAATTCTAACCATGACAGGGATAAAAAAATTGAAGTAGAAGGAGAGAGAATTATATCCGGACATTTTTCAAATCTACACCAAGGATTTAGCTACGTGCCTTTTCGAGGGATGAACCATATTTTATTCCCGAACTTGTTCTCGAGTTTTAAAATCTTTCTTGCACACGTACGAATGGCGCCAAGAGTAGAAATTTTGCGAAAATTCGAGAAGAATCTCATAATTTTGTTCCCTATTTTTTCTAAAAAAAAAAAAAAAAAAAGAAAAAGTTATGCAAAAATAAAGGGCAGATAATTCTTACGAATCGTATGAAGATCGATAACTAACTAGGCAAAGTTATTTTATCACGCCACGCAATCAGCCAACGATGGACAAAGATAAAAAAAACTGTTCCATTAAATTCATTCTTATCGCCACTCAATCCGCGATAAACCGAAAGAATCTATCGAGAAAAGACTCGAAGAGTTCACGAACGACCACGATCCTTGTCAATTATCGGGAGAAAGGAGATGAGTTAAATCGATTAGAGTCAAGTCGGCCATCCTAGACGGTCGCCATCCTCCTCCTCCCTCCCATCGTAATTGAAAGTTTCCTTCAATCAGCGATACAGGAAACCATCTCGATGAAGAAATCATCTCGCCGACGTTACGTTCGTTTCCATCGGTTTTCCTCGGCGAATTTTCTTTTCGTTTTATATACAGGGAGTTATCCGTTCTTAATCTACAGTGCCAAGATTGAAAGAACTCGATTTTACGAGAAAAAAGAATGTGTTTTTATCGATCGCATTACTATTCTGTATAGAATCGTTATTTATAGTATAATATAAAGTTAATGAAAATATAAGATTAATATTAAAAAAAATTATATTATATATTAAAGAGGAAAGATCGAATTTCGTTGTAGAATTTGCACTTTGAGAAATATATAACTCTGAAAAGATTAATTCAAATGTGAACTTGCATGTGAACAACGACGAATAGATTCAAAGAAAACGATAGTGGTTTACCATAAATAACGGTGAAAAGCTATAAATGGAAACGACTGGCTATCCGGAAGCAGAGTTCGAACAAGTCGAATCAGTAATAATTCCTCTTTTATGCAACCGATTTGTCTCTCCATCACCTTGTTCACGAGCAAACAAACAGGCAAAAACAGAGAGAAAATCAAACGAGATTGTGAGCAGCCAGTATTCACAACACAATTGTCAATCGTTGCTCTTTAAACAATAACGAAATAAAGAATCAAAGGAATTTTATTCGATTTCAAGAATAAATCATCTCTCGTCGATATATCATAAATCAATTGGATAATTATCATTAATTAATTTGCCGATAATTAATTTTTCTTCGAATAGAAACTTGTAATACTCATAAAACGAAAAACCGATATTAATCACCTCGATCTATTCACGCATACACACGTGTGAGAAGCAAGAGATAAAATATCCGGCATCCTCGCGACAATTGCACAATTTAATCGAGTTAATTTAATTCGATCGCCATACCGATCGATCACCTTTTTTTTTTTTTTCGTTCGTTAATTATGACAACACACCTATACCCGGATATCGAATAAACAATTCGATATTTAATACTTTCACTGTACAAAGGATTTAATTCTCGAATAGTCGACAAAACAAAGGATATTTCGGATATACCTGATTTCAATGAAATTTAACGGATAATTGTATACTCGCAATAAACGAAATTGCCAGTTTAATCGCAGAGAAAAATCTTTGAAATTTGGAAAGCATGCAACGGTATATTCAGGTAATAGTATCTTCTTTTTAATAGTAGAAATCTTTTTTTCTTTCCTTTTTTTCCCTCTCTTTACTCTATTTCCTTCCTGCCAATTTTTATGAATTTTATTTCTTTCCCTTTAAAATTATATTAATCGCGCGTTTCCTTTACTACAAATCATACTATAGTAATTTTACATTTTAAAATTCCTAAAACAATTACACGGTAACCACGATAACCACGACATATCCTGCAGAATTTCA
This sequence comes from Apis dorsata, assembly GCF_000469605.1. NCBI lineage: Eukaryota > Metazoa > Arthropoda > Insecta > Hymenoptera > Apidae > Apis > Apis dorsata. The sequence goes on along the minus strand of NW_006263351.1, from coordinate 417,756 downwards.
TTGAAATCAATCTTCTCGTAACCCCTGTTCCGCGAGGATACATTCCTTAATCCCCCTCTCCCCATTATCAGGACAACAGGGGAAAATTCAAGCGGTATCATTACACGAATTCCAATGGATAGTTCGACGGCGAGCAAATATTCCTTCTTAGAGAAACGACTCGGGGATCGAGGAACAGGTCCGTGAGAGATAAGTTCCCTGTTACAAGTGGATGGTTACGGAACAATGAATGCGGAAGGAGAAGGGCAGAGAAAAGGTCAGAGAGGCTGGTATTGGCTGCTTTCGAGGTAGCAGCCTGGTCAGTGTCCGGTGAAATACGTCCGTGAATACGAACGGCCGTCCATTTGTCGCTTGTCCGTGCGTCTCCCTGTTCCGTTACCCCCGAAAGCTGACCATCGAGGTACGAGCGCCTTCTCCGGGGCTGCCAACCAACCCCCGAACTGGCTGCTCCCCCCTCTCTCCATTTCTCAGCCGGTTCAATTTAACGAGAAACTGGGCTGCCATGCACACACCTACGAAACCATTCATACGGATTTACCTCGGTTGTCGATAACCATACAAGACTCTCTCGCAACTTTCGCACGGCTCGAACGTGTTTTTCCTCAATCTCGAGGAAGAGTTCTCCGCGGAAACTTGGGGCAACGTTATGGAAACTTGGTTCTCGCGGTCGGCTTAGAAAATCCACGCTTCTTGCCACCATTCTCGGCGCTAAGAACTTAAATGGCTCGCGCGTATACGCGTTTCTCGATAGGATTATAAGTGGATTATAATTTGCAAGTTTCGTAGCCTTTAAGTTTTCACTAGGGTGTATAATTATTCGGTTTATTTTCGGAGTTTGACGTTTCTGATTAATTATCGTTCGATTCGAACTGGTTTTTCAGTTATTGGTGAGGAGAGAGAGGTGTTTTGGCAAAAAGTGTTGATGAATTAAATAATTCACGAATGCATTAAACTCATATACATATAAAGGTTTCTTTTTTGTTTCAGTTAAGGGTGAATGTATTCTCGTGGAAAGAATGGGTCGCGTAAAATCGATGGGTTGGTAATATGTTAACAGTGGAACTGAGAGAGTGGAAATGGACGATTGTGAGAGGAGGTCTCGATGCCAAACGGAAGGTCCAGCGAACGTGGTGGCTTAGTGGCTGTTTCCTTCATCCTGGCCATTACTCAACGACTTAGAGCTTCTTGCATTCGAGCAATGGCTCGTCTGCTCGACAGTCGGAAAAATAAGTTTTATCGATATCGGTGAAGAGACACATCAAACTCGTTCGAGCGTTACTTCAATAGGATTCTTTAGATTTTTAACTCTAAAAGCTTGACGGGCTTACTTCGAGCAAATAAAATATCGCGTGATGTTTTTTTCTATATTTCTATATTACGTAAAAAAGGAGAGAAAGAAGAGTGAATTTATCACGGCCAAAGAGAACGAATGCAATTGTAACAAGAAAGAGCAGATATATTTTTAAACGTTTTTTAATTATTATGTTTTAAGTGTAATGTAAAAGTGTAACAGAAAAAGTATTCTACGTTGCTCGATGCAAGTTTTACGCAGATTGAACGAAACACGAGCGATTCACCTCGAAAAATTTTGATATCTACAGAAAATATACTTTTCAATTAATGAAATAATAAGTCAATAAATTATATTATATTTTACGTATTCATTGTCGATAAAAAGTATCCACTTTTTCAAAAATATGAAGAAATTGAAATAAAACGGAAGTTGATGAACACGAAGCCTGTCTTTCGTGATTTCCAATTCGTAATCTACAATAGTTTAAGTATTAAAAGCGTGTAATACGATTTTTATTTAGCAAGAATTAAGCGAACGAGGAGAATCGTCGTGAACAAAGTCGAGGACAGTGATGTAACGCTTTTAGACGCGCGATAAATTGGATCGTTTTCCCTCGGAGACTCTATCTTGCTACAAACTTGACTTTTTTCTCCCTTCCTTTGCCCCTCGAACTCTCAAAGTGTGCCTGGGAAATGTACGGCCCTGGGAATCGTCCCGTCACTTCGCTACTTGGAACGCTAACGATCCAAGCTGCTTGTTGTCTAAAAGCAAAACGATAATCGTAAACGGCACCTCGATGGAATGTGACCAGACTGCGCTTCCATTCCTCGTGTCATTCGATTCCAATATATATATATATATCGTAATAAAAACTCGATAAACTTAGAAATTTTAATTAATATCGATGTTTTCAACAGAGCTGAGGGAAAATTGGGACGTCCAAATTGGGCGAGTGAAAGCGTAGGTGTGCGAGCGACAAAAATTTTTATGAGAAGAAGGGGAGAATATATGGAAAAAGAAAAGAAAAGAAAAGAAAGAAAAAAGTTGTTTTTCAAATTAGATTAAAAGGAAAAGAAATTCAGAAAAGTTAAGAAAGGCTGAGAAAACATAAGAAGACAAATAAATAAATAAGACAAAAAAAGAACATGAGATAAGAAAAAAAATATGAAACAGGAGAGAATATGATTTAAAAAAAAAAAAAAAAACTAAGAAAACACAGAGATGAATTCACGGATAAAATGATTTGAAAAATTGAACTTCTTTGAATCGATGAAAATTTCTATCGTGACCTGATAGATAGAGATCATATATCGTTGTACGAGTTATAACATTAAAACAGACGCATCATCGGCTAAATTACGATGCGCATTCAACGCGAAATAATGGATAGAAAGTTGCTCCAGCTAGACCAGAGGGTATACAATAGCATTAAGATTCAAGTGGAACAGTTTACGGAAACTCTCGGCGGGCCAATCAGAAAATAAGACATAACGGTGTCGTCGTATGTATTATTCATAACGTCTCTTCAGCGATTGTAACTGCGCCCCATTGAAAATTCAAGGCGATTCATGAAAATACACTTTCCATCGGACATTATCATCGATTCAAAAGCATCGTTTATGATAACCATATCGCGGCAGAATTCGTTTAGACAAACCGAGAAAAAAAAAAAAAAACGAAAAAAATTTACATAAATTCAATCTAATGTGAATTTAAAAAAAGAAATAAATAAATAATAATCTCGTATTCGAGTCATGCAAAATCGAGTCGCAATAATGCATATGGATAGAATATTGGATAGAGAAAAATAATTGCAAATTAAGGAGAGGCACGAGACTAAGGGGTTGCAAAAGACAAAGCGTAAGAGAAAGAGGTCCGCCACGATAGGGATGGAGGTATAGAGTGGCAAAGACAAAGCGAGGCAATGGGGGAAGTGGAGAAGGGGAGAAGGAAATAAGAGAAAGATCGTGCACGAAACCTATGGAGCCGGCAGCCTGCCGTGAAACACTCCATTCAATGGCGGTTGGTCCTCAGCTGGGGGTGGGCGAAAGATTCTTAGGGTATGGAGGCAACGTGTGCAAGTATACGACTCAACATTCGGCGCACACTGCTCGAGCCGAGGTTTGCGGGACAACCTTCACTTCCAACCACCTCCGGAAGGTCGACCAAGGGAGGTCCTGTATTTGACGGGAATAAGAGAAGCGTCAGAAGTCGGCGGTTCTCAACCGGACCATTCGGTATCGTCTTTCGATAATCGTTACATGTAATGCGATCAGCTTAATTATTTTCATTCGTCAATGATGGATCAAAATACTTTTTGTCGCTTATGATATTATTTTATGGAAGAAAATTTTATAGATAATAAATATACATCGATTTATAATATAATTATCGTGAAAAGAAGAATTTAAATTAAAAATCAGAGAGGATTTAATAAAATTCCGGGAAAAAATTATTAATTCTACAATGACAGAGATTCTTCATTACAATTCTTATTTAAAATTACTGTAGATATAAAATGAATGATTATACGTGATTATAAATGAGAAAAAACTGACAATGAATTTTTTTTTAAATAGAAAAATAAAAATCAAACGTTATCATATCGAAGATCGTTCGCTCAAGATGAAGACTAATAATTAGAAATAGTCACGTTGAGTGGTCCGCCTATACGTAATCGATATTTTAAAATTTCGACGAATTAAAATAGAATTCTTATACCACGCATAAATTGGACTTCGTTCGAGGAAAAATGGAACACTGAGTCAACAGCGAAGCGTGAAATTATTTCTGTTTTCTGATTATCTACCTTGTCGTTCAATCTGTTTACTGCGACAGCAGTAAGTTTATTGCAATGTTTCGTCAGCATAACTACAGCTGTTCGAGGAGAACTTCTTTTCGAGATGATCGTCACACATGACGAGCAATGTAAAGTGTCCTCGCAGAGCAACTAGCAGACCCGATGCGCTTCGAGGATTCGAAACGTTGTTTCGAGGATGTCGTACAGCTTGCAACTATCGTGTATTTTGCACGAAGGTCGTATCCAATTACAGGGTGTGTGTGGTATGCATACAATTTACATGAATGACACACACGTACACAGATGTTACATAATCTGTCTTGCTCTCACGCGTTACTTGCAGAACACGTTGCAACGTTATATACGTGCCGAAAGAAGGAAATGCATACATGCATGCACTCCTATTCGAGACACTTTAATTCTCAATTGACTGTTAATCCATGTCAATTATCACCGATTTGTTTATCGTGATTTCGTAATATCGTAGTCGTACGTAATGTCAAATGGGTCGAGACAGCCTTCGCTACGTTATCGAATAACATGATATAATTGAATTAAATGAGCCGGGGCATGTATTATCGTGTGAGCAAATCGTTTGAAAGAATCGCAAAGCTAATTTTCTGGAAGATTATGGGGAATTATTCCACGAAATTAAATGAAATGGATTGGAGAAGTTACAGATTGTTTTACATAAATATATATATTTTTTTCTCTATCGATCATGAGTAAATAAGTACTTAATAAGTAAATAAGTACTTGTCGACATTTTATCGAACGATTATATAAATGTAATATTATTATAAAATATAATAGTAGTAAAATATACATATATATATAAAATGACATCTGATATAGTATTATAAAAGTGAGAAACTTCAATAACTCTACTATTGTAACGATTAAATCACCTATAATTATGGATTCTCTTCTTTTTTTTTCTTGGATTCGTTTCAAGCATAAGATAAATTTTCAGAAGAAAAACTCGCGTAAAATAAACGAGAGGGATGCCTAAAGCCTTGGTTTACTGGTATAACGAAAGCGAGGATCTAAATATTGGTTGAAACGCAGAGGCCTCCATCAAGTCCGAAAATTCCGCGGTAAAATTGTTTCGGTGTTCGTAAACTTTGAAAAGCTTACATCAAGCCACAATGGCCAGGTTGACTTAGGACCGACGAAACTGCTCGAACGTGTCGAAATCGGCTGCCAATGTAAACTGCACGTTTACGACACTCGATAAAGCTTTCTAACACGTCGTTGATTTCGCGAGGGAAAATAAATATGGACACCATTGGAGTTTAATCGGACTTGTCCACTTCCGGAAGAAAGTTTTATGGATCTAAAGATTCATTGTCTACACGAATCTTAATAGAAATATTCATGGAAGAATTAGAAAGAATTAATTAATAAAATTTCGTGAAACAGATATTAATTCTGCAACGATATATTTTATATAATAAGTTATAAATATAAAATATGTATAATTCTTCAAGTTCAAAGTTAAATAGAAGTTCGATATAAATGAAGATTTTTTTTTAAGAATTTTCCAATAAAATAAAACGTATACTTTGAACTGTCTGTACCATTCAGTGAAAACGAAATGGTGCAACGAAGTTATTTACGGTCTATGGTTTCTCCTCTGAATCCTCGTTTCTCTTCTCTTTATACCAAACAGTCTCGAGACCTCTGGAAGTTATTCCACGTTTCCTTATCGTATGAAACGTTCGAGAAATCAAGGAGAAAAATGGTCCAACGGTTTTCAACGGCAATTCCCTCACAATTCCTCTAACTTCGCAACCTTTCCCTCCCATTTTCTATCCTTGAGTTTCCTTTTTCCCCACTTTCTCGCCTTTTCCTTTCTTTCCTCTCGACGATTCGTTTTCTACCGTGAAAAGAGCAGATACGATGTTAGAAAAAGTCGTGCATTCAGAGTATAATGCTCGTTATCGACAATGGTATTATACGTGAATCGTTTAGTAGCTCTTTTCCTTAAGTTAATAACGAAAAAATGTGGAAAATATTGATTTTCCTTACAGAAAAATTGTAAGGTAAAAGATATGTAATAAAAGTATCGAGACATTTTAAATCATTCATGGAAATCACACGAATGAATCCTACGTGTAAAGATGAAAATACGAAAATGAAAATATATCCAATTTCATGTGATAATAGAATAAACGTTCGAAACGAATCGAAGACTATATGCACGAAGAAAACATAATTATATCAGCTGAAAGAAATATACAGTTTAATTTCACGGTCTATCGTATATCTATTATATATCTATAATAAATGGATTAGAATCGCATCAATTTTTATTCACATCATAGATATATCACTCGTAAATAATTCTTATTCAAGATTGATGTCGTATTTGTTACGCTCACAACGTGCATAATTTTATGCGATAAATTATTATTCATTACAGTAACACGTGATATCTCTGAATACGTGTATGACTAAATTCATTATCTTTCGACATCAAAATCAAAATTAAAATTCACATATGCATAAGAATCATTGTTCTGATTCTTTATTACCATTAGCATTATTAATTGAATCCAATAATTATGTACTTTTCAATCGTGTTTTCTCACTCAAAGTCTCTCTTATATAACTTATCTTGAATTTACAATTCTAACTCGTACATTGGTGTCAACTATTCGAGGCTAATAAAGAGAACGAAAATTTTCGAAGTCTTCTCTTTCTTTTTTTTTTTTTTTTTTTTTAATATTTTTTAAAATTTTTTTTATTTTTTTAAAAATTTTTTTTTTTTTTTAATATTTTTTAAAATTTTTTTTATTTTTTTAAAAATTTTTTTTTTTTTTTAATATTTTTTAAAATTTTTTTTATTTTTTTAAAAATTTTTTTTTTTTTTTAATATTATTTAAAATATTTATTATATTATTTAAAATTTTATAAAAGATTTTTAAACAAAAGTAGAATAGTTGTTGCAGATGATAATAGAATCGAAAAACTTAAATACAATACCTACAAATAGAATATAATCGAAATATGATAAGTCGTGATTTGTTTGCGACTCACCGTATCTAGATTGAATAGGCTCGAGACTTTTTTCAGGAATCCGTCCTGCGACTTCTTCTTTCTTCTGGTGGTCATCCTCCTCGTGTCAAATCGATCTCCGTTCGATGTAAATTAATCCAATTAATCCGAACGCTTCAGATAACGCTGAGCCACATACTTTTTCCGTGGAATTCACGGAAACCACACTTCACCGAAACAGGAAGCAAAGTTCGCGATAAAATTGATTTCCGTTTTGTAAATTCGTTCGTACAGAAGGAATTGTGGCAAAATTTCGATTCCTTTAATTAATATACTAGAAAATTTTTCATAAAAAATGCTCGATAAAAATTAAACGGATTAATCACGTTATCATATATTATCACGTTATATTTAAACTGATTTAAATATAATCACATGATGAGCAATTATAATATTGTATTTTTCCTTGTAAAAGATTTTGCTCGAGAGTTTAACGTACTGGTGCAACGTGAAAGTGTCTCGACCGCTTGAAAACTCAATCTAATGAGGAAACACGAGAACCGTTGCATAGACCAGTAATTTTATATGCGTCAAATACATCATAGATTCGAAGTCGCGATTACGGTGACACGGAGTCGTATTATACTTCCCTAGCGGCCTATTCCTTGCGGGCCCGTGCCGCATTTATATCTCACGCAAGTGCAACCTAATTGATAAAAGCCAGGGACGTCGGCCCGTCCTACTTAGGTCGGTTAACCCGAATCGCTTGGCAAATAACGCGGGAAATTATTTGATCGTCGTCACGTGCTGTTAGTGGAC
>NW_006263351.1:405210-409705 GCF_000469605.1 Apis dorsata | reverse complement strand
ATATATACACATAAGGTGTGTAAATAATATAATTTCTTATGCGAAGTAGAAAAATATTCGAAAAGGAATTACAATTATAATTTTTATAATTCAATGAAAATACTGTTGAAAATATTTAAAATTTCGACGAGAAAGCAATTTAATCATTTGAATCGCGCGCCATCTACTTCGAAATCGATTGCTATCGATTTTTCATATTCATGAGAGAAACGATAAAAAAAAAAATAAACGTCGCGATTATTTTCAAGGTAAAGTTTATAAAACGATATACAGTTACGCTATCACGTAGACCAAAAATTTAAATACGAGCAAAGGTTAGTAGATGCTCTATAAAGAGAATGCATTCTCTGATTCGACCGGTGAACTCCTGGACGATCGATCAGTGAAAGTATGGAGTACAAAGTGGCACACGAACCTTGTTTGACTTGATATCTGTCGATATACGTGCACGTATTTTTCTGAACATAAGGTAAAAACCAATTCTACGCTCCCACGAAAACTATGTATAAGCTTCCCTCTTTACGTAGTCGTGTACATACTTGTGTACTACGTATGTGTACACACGAGTACGCTTATATCGTAAACAGGTTGTCCGTCCGTCTCACTCTAGTGCGCGCTAAGCGTACTCCTGTGCAGCGTACTGTGACGAATGACGACGCGGATAAGGAAACCCACGATTGTGAACCTTTGATTTCCACGTGGACATACGCTTCACGCACACGTTATCAATCATTATGCGTTCATTATTCCAATAAAAAAGAAAATCTTAAATTATTTAACGTGAACGTTTCATTCGTGAAAATAAAATGTCAAATATACTTTAAAGAAATGAAATACATAGTACTGTTATATCTCGCATTTTTCATACACGTATAACCTATTCATCACTTAATGAAAAAGAACCGTAATGTAAACTTTTTAGTTCGTTTCCGAAAATATTTGAATTATGTTTGTTTGTTATTATGCGAAAAACAATATGCATTAAAAATAAGAAAAATTCTGAATTCCCAATTGCCACGTATTCCTTCTGTATTGCCCGCCAAAAAAAAATATAAAGAAGACTTCCTATTTAGGTGCGCAAACGTCACTTTACCTCTGAAGGAAGATCACTGATTCACACGGAACACATTTAAATGATAACGAGCAGACGTATTTGTCTACACCAACACTACACTTTTATTCAACGCTAGTTGAAAATCACCATGTACTAGACGCCCCTGCACGCACGATTCTCGCATTCCATGAGAAACACGAACACGCTCACACAGATACGAAACAGGTTGCTTCTCGTTCATCCGTCTCACACCAGAACGAATTTCTACCGCCAATCGGGCCACGATATTTTCTCAAGGCAACACGTAGAACGAAAGAAACAAAGGATTTGAACGCGAATGTCAATATGTACGCGACAGTTTTTTAACCATACAAACAAATCGCATTGTTCGTACATATAGGTAACTTAGTATCCACCTCTTCTCTTTATTTATCCGCACCATCGGCTTCGTTCCGTTTTCGTTCGTGCTTTTTTCGTATACTAGAACCGGTGGCGCGTCAGAGGTTAGAAATTACATTCGAATAAAGTCGGCTTCATTGTCAAACGATGGGCACCAGATATCTTGGTGTTCTTTGTACGAATTAGTTTCCGCAATAATTTATACAGCTTTGCGTGACACGATTATACGGCTGTACTACAATGCCGATTAAAATCAGTGATACACCGGTTGGGAGGTTAGGTCGCCACAGACGCCTCCTCCACCTCTCGGCCGCTTTCTCTCTCTCGCTCTTCGATTACAATTGCACAGAAGAAACAGCGTCGTAGCAAACAAACCTTTTTCCCGCCACGTGATATGCACTCAACATTCACAATATCTATCGAACACAACCAGATAAAGATGGAACAACCGACCGAAAATAATACGAGCGTGTACGCAAAGAAGTGAAACGTCAAGAGCTCTCGTACGCTTTACCGAGCTGGCCGTGGACGGGCCTCTTTGCCTGCTGACGTCATCGCTCGGCCGCCGGCATGAACTTCGCAGCACGCACGGAGAGTGCCGAGCCGAACATCACCGGATCTGCACGAACCTGCACGATCGTCCTCACGAGAATTGTGCTGGGCGTTATCCAAATAAACTTTTATTTCAATTATTGTTTAACCTATATAAAATAGTTCTCTTTTATAATCAGAATTTATTTTACTAACGTATATTTTAAATTTATAAATATGATATAAAAACTCGTTAAGCTGCAATAACAAAAATTTAATTATAAAATTCTGTTATTGATTTTTAATTCTTATCTTTAATGGAAATTCATTTGAAGTATTTCATTTTAATAAAATAATATTTTCTTATATTATTTACATATTATTATTTAGATATTAATAATCTGATTTAATTAAAAAAATAAAATAATTATTTTTCCAAACGAATATATTTTTTTCAGAAACAAGATTTGGAATTAATAAATTTTTATTAACAATTTTTTTATTATAAATTTTTATTAATAATGTATAAGTTGTTATTTTTATATAAATTGATGTCTCATAATTTTTTATTCACTATTTTGAACAAAAACTGGCCAATTGGTACACGAAAGTACTCGCATTCTCTACCGCGTGCCTCTCATTCTCCCTCTCGTTTCCTCGTATATCTTGCTTTCTCTCGAACAGAACATACTAACCATATAAAAGACGTTCGTTTCTTCGAGGACGCTGCACCGCACTATGTCAGACCGAACGCGCGAGGTTGCGTAGCATTTTTGAGGTTGGGGGAAGTTCAGGTAGATAATAGAAAGATACCGTTTTAGGTATGTCGTAATGATAGACAGTTTACGTGAATTTCAAAATATCTACCTGTATATTATTATTATATTATTTTTTTAGATATGCTTTTCTACCAAAATAACAACAAAATATTTTTCAATTTATATAGTTATAATTTTATTAAATAATTGAATTGAATTATTATTAATTGTATTGTTATTATTATTAAATTATACATATTAAAAAATATATGTTATTTATAATAAATTGAATCTTTTGCAGAGTTTTATGGATTTATAGTCTTAAAATTCCAAACTGTCAAGATGTCGTAAAGTCGTAAAGTGACAGAGAAACTACTGTCTCGTTTCGGAAGCAAGAATGTAACTACATTTATGTTCGTGGAAATACTCCTTTCTCTTTTAACAAGGCCCATAATTGGTGAAAATTTGTGTTATCGCTTCTATTGCGATAGATTTAGTGAAATTTAAATGCAATTTTTTGTCGCTAAGAATCAATGAATTATCCTTTAAGGTTATGTAACACTATTTTATTAATCCTTTTAATCTAATCTTAAAAAAAACTTAATTCTTTTAATTTTTTGTTTTAGTTCGCACACACATATAAAAAAAATTCCTTTCTAATAAAAATCACAGAATTGCACAGAATTTTTTTAAATTTTCTTAAACAAGGAAAGCCAAATATTATCATGGTTCGAAGATATAGCGACTGTATTCTGACCATAGAAGAAACTACTTCTCTCTATAAATCATCATTTTCAAAACCAATGACCTAGTTATTCTTGTAGAAGGTATAAATGCATTGCAATTTTGTTTTAATTCATTCTTGTTTTCTATTTTAGTTGTTGCAGAAAAGAAAAAAAGCAGTAGCCTTTTAATTTTTTAGCAGTCACTAAAACTCTTTTTAATTGTTCTGAAAAAATAAATAGCCTTAGAAACCGAAAGCGGTCAGGATATTCATACGTGACCGTGCTTTTTCCTTGAACGCTCCGAGCTATATGACCTGGAAACTTTAACGAAACCTTTAGAATTTCCGGGGAGGCAATTTCACCGATGGTATATCTCGCGTGCTACTGTATGCAACTGTGCCACCGACACGCGGAGTACGTCGCGGAACAATGGCAACGCTTAATGCCGTCTGACTGGTTGTAATTTGCATTTCTCTAGTTGGCATCTCTCTGCCTCTGCGAATAGGCCCTGCCGAAATCGCATCGATGCATCGAAGTCCGCTTAATGTTTCCGTAATGCTCCGCTGTGCATTCCTTTGAACCGATTTCCAACCAAATTTGCCTATATTCGAACTAGAAATTGCATGAATACTGAAACTTATGTTCTGAAAGCTGGCTAATCTGATATAAATTAGTTAAACATGGTAAGTATATTCATTATTTTCCTTTTAAATGATTTATAAATAGATTAATATAAATTTTTGCATAATATATTACATAATATAATATAATATATTAACTTTGTATGTTAACTCTTACATGTTTTGATAATTTAATTAATTTAATTTAATTAAAGGAGAAGGAGAATTTTTATTCTATATTATAATTTTCAATTAATCATTGCTGACAACAAACTTGGTTATTCTATAACTATTCTTCTCATAAAATGTCATATAAAATATTTTAATAAAAGTTATAAATTAAAAATTAATATCATAAAATTATGAACGTTATTTTAAATAATAATATATTAATTATTATATATATTA
>NW_006263351.1:403569-405058 GCF_000469605.1 Apis dorsata | reverse complement strand
ATTATCAATAATTAATAATAAAAATCTTTTGTTATGTTTCATTTTTTTAAATTTAATTAATTTTTATATAAAATTAATTTTAATATTTAATTATTATTATTATTATTTTTAATAAATAGATCTTCGTAAACCTTAAATAATAGAATATAGATAATAGAATAAATAGATAATAAAATAGATAGAAATTCAGTATGCTATACATAAATAATAAATAATAAATTTATATTGTATAATAGTTTAATTTTCGCGCGTGAAAATAATTAAATAAGAAACCGTGTGTTCCAGCCAATCAGAAGCACTCTAACTGAACCTGTGGCGCTTGATGTCATTCTTCCGCCGAAAATCATTGTGACAGGACGTGTTACCGGCTTGAGCAGCATCATTTCAACTACGCAGTAAGTAATTTTATTGTTATTCTATTATCTAATTTATAAATTATTACTTGCTTCATTTATTTAATATTCTACTAAACATCGTGATAACGAAATTAACTAATCCTTCAAGTCCTTTTCTTCCTTTTTATGCCATTTTTCTTTTGAGGTTACTGGTAGCGTCCATTGTTAAATTTTTCTGCAAAGATTTTAGTTATTACTTTATTTTAATATAATAATTTTAATTTTATACATTTATTTTACGATTTTGATTTGTATTTGTGTAGTAAATTTTAAATAATAATCGTTTAATAAGTCTTTTTATTCATATGGAAATAAATTATATCGCAATATTCAATTTCACACGTATTTTCATACATACATATATGTTATTCTCGAATGTATTTATCTCTGTGTTCAACTTATATATTTATTCTATATTTGTTTTGATTTTGGAGCTCAAGGCCTCGAGAGTGAAAACATTTCTTATAAAACTTTTCCAGGAAATTGATGGTCGCGTTTGTATCACGCTCGACACATTACGATTTGTTATGATTGTCGAACTATCGACTTCCCCTTCCGAATTTATATTCGATAATCGAAATCGCGGCGTCGAATGTCATTGTACTCTCGATAATCGTGGCGTTCGGACGTGCCAATTTTTTCTTGAGGTATGTGATTTATCTGTGTAATATTTAATTTTTTTTCACAATTCTTTCATATTATTTTATTATTTTTATATTAATATTCTATTAAGACTTGTTTTTTATTTTTTTTATAATTAGAAATCCTATGATAGTTATATTATTATTATTTTTCTTTATTGATATATTTGAAGGTTAGAGTTATAGATAATTCGTATTATGAGTTTAAAAAATAGAATTTAAGTTTAATTATTGTTTTATTTTTATGCAATAAAGTTAAGTATATATATTTTCTACATTTTATTTGAAAATTTTTATTTTTTTTGTGGATTAATAGTCGATTATTAGTATAATGAAATGATGAAAAAGCGGGAAAAATTTCAATATGGACGTCATAAGAATTAATGATTTGTATAAAAATTTTATATTTTTATATTTCAAAATTTTGCGATAATTGTTACGTTTTTAAGAAAA
>NW_006263351.1:402182-403504 GCF_000469605.1 Apis dorsata | reverse complement strand
TTTATAATTTATATGTATATATATATATATATAATATATATAATATTAATATCATTTTTTTGTTAAAGGTACTAATGATCTTTGAAAATTTCTTTTGAGTTTTAGCTAAAAAATGTATTTGTGACCGTGCGCAATGCGGTTAATAGAGTCAGTGTTTGCTTCGTAATAGTATTTTTAATGTTCTTTAGAATACAAGTGTTAATTTAATTTAATAAAATAGATACTCGCGAAATTAGAATCAGTGTTTGTTCGCCGATAACTAAATGTTAATATTCTTTTATTTATTTTTTTATTTCTTAAATATTCGTTTCGCGTATTAGAGTCAGTGTATTAAGAGAATAAAGTGATCACCATTATCATCATCATTATATCAAAAAGGTAATTATCTTAACATATTTTTCATTAATTTAAAATTTCATTTTTACTTAATTTTTTAAAATAATCATTATATATTCTGTGTTTTAAATTATAATGTTCTATTTTTTGTTACAGTTCTATTTTCTCTTATTTGATGACAATTTCAAGATAATTTCTTATGGGTCATGACAATAGCGATGACAACGCAGATTTTTTGCATCTATTGGTGAGTCGCATGCATTTTATTTCCTCTGGTCATTCAATCATGTCGTAGGATGAAAGATCCGAATCGACACGAGTGGCTAGTTGTATTACGTAGAATTTTGCACGAGCACAGTGACCATGGATATTTATTATATCCATGAATAATAACATTTTTTTTGTGTTTATTTATTAATATAGGATAGGATCTTCTTGCACATCGCGTTATAACATAATTAAATGATTTTTATAATTAATTTATTATTAAGAACAATACATATATTCATATTCATATGTGGTTATAATAAAATATGAATCTTTCAATAAATAATAAAATAAAACTGATTTTATTACAGCAGAAATTCAATCTATTTATAGTATAATGTAATTTATATAATCTATTTTATTAAAATATATAAAATATATTAAAATTTAATATATATTTCGTAAGATTTATTTAATTTCATGTGCAAGAAGATGCCTCGCGACAGGTAGATTTCGGAATTAAAGCAAAAAATTTTGAATATTTTCATGATGTAGAAAATATGTTTTGATAAAGAAATCGCCTGAGGGTTTTTTTTTTATTGATTTTCTATTTACTTAAAATAAACTTAAAATAATTACTTTTATTACAATTTCTTCTTCTTTAATTTCTTAACATTAATATCTTAGTAATTCATTAAAGTAGAATCATTAAAATTTGAGATAAAATCATAATATACAAAATGAAAAAATATTAGTCCGTTAGATACAAAATAATAATA
>NW_006263351.1:401678-402085 GCF_000469605.1 Apis dorsata | reverse complement strand
TTTAGCTCAGGATTTTCAGGTTTAATCCTTTCCGTGTTCATTGCCAGGATCTCACTCACGTGCTCAGGTGTTACTTGGGTGAGAGAAACGCAATGGATACGATGACAATATTTTATAAGTTTATAACAATATTTCAGCGACTGACGATGCGTTAGTGTATCGTGCACGATGTATTTTCCACGTTGTGTATGTGTGTGATTAGGCCGTGGAATTGCGTCGTTTTCATTAATTGTTTATAATTTTATCGCTATTAAGTAACGCGAATTAATTACATAAATAATAATCTTTTATTTAAAATTACAAAAATGATAAAAAAAGTTTTATTATTTAATCCAATAAAATTATTTCTTTAAAAGATATATGTATTCTTTTGCAATTTAAATTAAGATGCATACAGAATTTTACCA
>NW_006263351.1:392074-400789 GCF_000469605.1 Apis dorsata | reverse complement strand
TTTGTCACTGTGCTCGTTTTAGAATCACGTAGTAAATGTTGTGTATTGTCCGGCCGATGCATGCGGGCCCATCATCCAGATGCAATCATCGTGGGCAAATCGCGGTTTTGTATTAGTGTTGCGATAAATTAATTACGGGTTGAATTAGAGTTGCGAAATAATTTCACGGTTTTTTATTAGTGTTGCGAAAAACTATTTACGGATTGAATTAATCTTACATTAAAGCGATAATCGCGTTTGCGTTAGTATTACGTAATTTTAAAATATCGCGATTTTTTTAAATATTTTGAATTAGATAATTTTTTATATAGTTTTTTATATTTATATTTAAATTGCAAAATCATTAGTTTTTAATTCATTTCCTAGTGTTTCGTTTCATAATATCGGGATATTTATTGTATTTCATTCATAGAATAACAGTAAATTATTATTAGATTCATTTTAAAATTAGTGTTGCGATATTATTTCATCGCGATTGTTTTAATTAGTGTTGCGTTTATAATATGCCCAAAATTCTTCCACTGATATGGTGGAAATTGTTCCTGAATCATCATGCAGCTAAAAAAGCTGCACAATGGTGATTTGACGACGGCAGCCTTTGATATGGCTGCACCAACTTCAGTTCTTCGCTATTAGTGTTGCGTATATTAAAATATGAGTGCATAAATTAGCATTTATTAGTATTACGTAAATTATTAATACGTCTAAGATATTCGGGAATCATTTATTTTTTTTTCATTTTTTTTTTTTTGATTAAAAATTGCATTGCAAATAAAATAAAGCACTCTACGGTTTCTTTTGTAAACTTAGCATACTAGTGTTGCGAAAGAGAAATATATTCCACTCACGGTTTGTTCGGGTATATTGAGTGGATAATTATTATAATATTTTGGTAGTCCTTCTGACTATTTTTTCTTTGTCTTTTTTTTTTTTTTCAGCATCTTGAATCATCTCACAAAACGTGGATATTGAAGGTAATATTAAAAAATATAATTATTTATTATTAATTCGTTTGTCATTCAAAATTATTACAATGAAATATCTTTGTTAGATTTGGATTTTTATATAATGGATAAAAATTTAGGGTAAAATTTAGGGTAAAATTTTTTTTCATGTAGATGGGATTTATAAACGATGTGTTTATTCTTTACGTGGAAATCTTTTACTTTCCGATAGATAGGATTTATCCACGAATTATTTAATCCTTGTATTATAAATATTTATTAGTAGATATCAGTATATTTACTGTTCGGCTCGATCACCCAATAATTTGTTTTATTCCTGTGTCAAATGTGATAGTTTTTTCCAATCCTATTAGATATTCTTCAAATTTTTTTTATAAGAATTTCGTTTGAAATCGATGTTTCACAGCATGTACATACAAAATTCCACAAGATATCATTATGTCTCCTCTGTTTCTCGCTTGTGGCATAATTAATTTAGTTCAATTAAGGCAGAATTCAGACAATAAGTGACACCTATGCACTTATTGTCTGAATTATAGTAACCGTTCTTAATAAACTCTGTCGATAAACTACTTAATGTAATCTGTTGCACGGTATTTTTTGCAAAAAAATAATTTAAATCGATAAATTAAATGTAACACTCATATTACACTTGATAGGTAAAATATTTACTACAATTCTTCGACGAAATTCATCTTGTATATTCGGTTTGCAAAGCTCTCCTATTTGACGATTTTAAAGAAGATATCAACGATAAAAGAATTCGTTTCAAAAAATTATTCGTGTAATGATGAAAGGGTGGAAAGATGAAGAGGATATGTGAGGAAAAAAAAAATAATACCAATGAGAAACAATTGATTTCGTAATTTATTGCATCGAACACAGGAAAATATCGTTGGAGCTTAATTAAAAGTGCGTGTCGGGGTACCAAACCTCGTGAGCTCCGTTTCTTTCTCGCATTTTTCAGAATTTGTTTGTCCGCGGTTGAATCTCAGCAATCTCCGCCTCCCGTATGACCCTAATAATGAGAGAGAGAGAAAAAAAAACACACACGCGCGCACACATAAAGGAAGAGAGAGAAAGAGAGAGAGAAGGATAAGAAGTTAGCTGCCGAACACCCTAGGCTAATCTCTCATAAACTGAAGTGGCTCATTTGCGGCGAGACTCGCAATGTTCATCGAGGAATAAAAAAGAGGCCGAAGAGAAAAAAGGGATAAGTAGCGAGAGAAAAAGAGAAAGAGAGAGCGGAGACGAAGCTGGGTAGGATTATAAGTTAGGATAATTGGCAGCAAGCCCTTTTTCCCCAGTGTTAGTCACCGTGATATATATACCGAGAGAAGAGAAATTTTGAAGCCGTTTAATAGGAAGGAACTATTATGATGTTCGAATAATAAACGCGATTTTATAAAAGATCCATGAAGCCATTCTAAATCTTCCAAAAAGCGATGGAACGAAATCTCGAGTCTCTTAGATTATTTTATTCAAGTGTGTACAGTACATTGATTTGTTTAATATTCCTTCGTTAAACGAAGATTATTGGATTGTAAATATTAAGTGAGTTTAAATATTGGAACAAAGTGAAAAGACTTCTCTTCGCGTCTGGTGAATTTTAAATTTTTTCCAACGAAAGAAGAAAGAAATTTCTAACGATTTCTAAACATATTTCATTTAATTTTAGAGAATACATTTATATCGTATTATAAATACTTATCATTAATCGAAATGGAATCAGTAATTTAATCGAAGACAACATAAATAAGTTTATTACCGATATCTACGATCATCAATTAATATCTAAAATTAAGGGGAAATTCAATACAATCAATAAAAAAAAAAAAAAAAGATTTAAAAATATTTGAATATCGGTGAATTCCAATGTATATCCCTATGAAAGCGATTTCATCTGGATTCGACATAGCAATTTGGCCAACATCAGCACGCGAGGATTCTCATGGGAACTCACGTCCGCAAATCGTGGTGGGATTTCGTTCGACATGTACTTCAATGGCGGGAAATCTTCGATCAATCCTCTTTTCCATTGGGAAAGAATTATCGGAAATCCACGTAATGAGGCATATTTTGTTATTTAATATATAAAAAGATTCGAATAATGATTTACATAATTTATAAAAAGGAAACATATAAAATGAATGAATTCGTGATGGTAGATGATATTCGAAATTTTACGTTAAAAGAGGGTTGCAGGAAAAATCAAATCCGTCCGAAGGATTTAACTTAAGAGAGTTTTCACAAAGAAGTATCTCGACACAAAATTGTCTGTCGTGAACAAGGGAAGAGATGGAGGAGTGATTTGCTTTGTTACAAAGAGAATAAAGCCGGCAGAGGGATGATGTATAGAGGAGGGTGACATATTGTAGATATTCGAAACAAGAAGATGGAAGATGAAACAGAATCCCTCTCTTGGAAGGGGGACGCTATCGAAGAATGGTATGGTATAGTTCGTTGTAGTGTCTGTGGCAAGAATCATTGACCAGAACTTGATTCTTCGAGATGCTCTTGAACGGTATGAAGATGTCGAATATTGGAATCTGGAGGACATCTCCTCGATACAATACAAATTTTTATTGGAAACTTCAAATCCTTTCATAAAGTTCAGAAAAATAGTTCGTGCTTGCAAGGAAATAGAAAAAGATAAAAGTTCAATATAATCTTTGACAAAAATGAATCACAATAAAACTTTTATCATCCGAATAATGGAAACTTTTCTTCGATGAATTATTCTCAAATTTCGAGGAAAATATAATACCCTTACAACAAGATTACAAAAATTGGAAATTCTATATTTTCGTCTGTTTTTTAATATCAATGATTACGAATTTCTCGATACTTTTGTCTTTGCGATATTATCGTGTATTATCTAACGTCAATTTTAAATCCGCTGCTATGATAAGAAATAACGATAAGAAATAATAATTACACAGTTCGAATAACATAATTTTCGGTTAATTGAACTGTTATTCAAAACTCGAATGGACAAGTTTGATAAATAGAAACGATAAAATCGATTATAGTCGTTTCAACACGGATGTCGAAACACGGTTAGCCCAATCTTCTTACCGAGATAAATCTCTCGGAGAGGAGAATTACGAAAATAGTCGAACTGCTTAACAAAGAGTTCCCCCACAGAGTCGAACGAAGTCTGTACCGGTATCAAGGTTTAACGAATCTTTTTAAATTCACGTCGCGCGTCCCCTCGGTTTCGCAGTTTTCCTCAGTTTCTTTCCACTCTCCACCCATACCCGTCATCATTCCTGTGGTAGTCCAAGTCTGTATCACCGCATCAACGAGGGGCGTAGCCTTTAGGCGAGAGTAAACCCGATTAGACGGTACACTAAATCTCATTCAACCGGCCTTCATTCTTAAGTGCTTCCACCGTCTTTCGTTCCTCGTAAAAAGCGTTTCGTAGCTCAAGGGACTTTCCGTCTCGCGGAAATATTCTCGTATTCGAAGAACGGAACTCGTCGAGGAATTTTTTTATGGTCTCTTTACATCAATTCGATTGAACATTAATTCAATTAATATATTTCGCGAACAGTTTCGTAACGTGTTTTCTTATCGGTTGGTTTTTAAATTCTTTGGAGAATCGAGTAAATGAGTATATTGGGAAGATACAAAGGGATTAACAATTATAACAATTATTGTCTTGTTTTAATAGTCGTCGAATTATTAACTATACGAGTGCACTTTAATTTCGGAAATTTTGTTGCGCACAACTTACCAATAAAAGGGTCAATAAAAAATTTCATTCTAAATTTTTTACGACGCTTGAGAAGGTATTATTCGAGATTTCATAGATTGGTATAAATATTTTCACGATTTTTGGAACAACGGCATTGACCAATCGCCAGTATTTAAACGTTGCAACTGTGATGCATCGGTCGTTGCAACCGCTGCATCATTAAACCACAACGCTCTCAATAACGAAGAGATAAACTGCAGCTCGTAACCATGTAACCAGATGGTAAGAATTCGAGTCATATGTATCACTGTCATGCAAATTGCTTTCTCCCCGCATATTCTCTATCACCACGTTCCTATACCGTTTCTATGCAACCCTTGCAAATACTATTGGAAACTGTGCGTGATATATGCGCGACGAGATTTCCTCGATCGAAAATGTATTCTTTGAATCGTTTAGATTCATTTTTCGTGCATCAAAACGTAGAAAAAACGATATTTGGAGATAGATAATAAATTGTGGGCAATCCTCTTTGGTCGAATATTAATCTCTAATTTTTTTCTCTAAAGCATGCGTGACAAGTATACACTGCAAATCCTGACAAATCAATATAACACTTTTGCTTGAAAAAAATTGATGAGATGAATCGAAAAATTGATGTTAAAAGACGTGTTACTAATACAGATGTATTTAATTTAAGATGCACGATGACAGAAAAGAAAGAAAAAAAAGAAGAAAAAAAAAGAAAGGCAGCATGCTTAGAGCGAAAGCAAAGCAGTGTTGATTCTCGTCAGTTGTAATGGATGCTCACCTGGTCTCCGTCGTGTCCTTGCCAGCTGTCGTGACTCTGCAACAAAAGGAATATATATGAATTGCAAATACGCGTGAAGATATTATAGAAAGAAGTATATCGAAAAATTCGTGTGTATAAACTCTTTATAATCTTCGTTTCTATCTGTTTTGGATGAGGAAAAAAGGGGGAGAAAGAAGAAACGAGTTGGAGATTGCAATATCGGTTAATATTTCAACGGGCAACGTGCACGTATCTGCCAAATTTCGCAGTGTGTTCATGCCAAATGTTCTGAAACGTATTTTATTTGCGGTGGGACAAAGAGAGTTGGGGGGATAGAATCCACCTGTGAACCGACCACATCGTCATCCAATTTTCCACTCCACTATCTCGTCTCTACAGCGTAGAGATTTATATCCTGGAATTTGGTCTATGATCATTCGCGTGATTGCGTCTACGAAAATAAAATAACAAAAAATCTAGGGAAACGAATCGATGAGACAATTGGTTGGCAAATTTTAATAAAATCGCAGGGAAGAAATAAATTTAAATTGGAACGTTGGGAATATTTTTTATATTGCAAAACGATTTGATGCCAATTTATTAAATAAATTTCGATAAAATTTTTCTACAAATAAGGAAAACGATAAGAGAATCTCACGTTTAGATAAATAAAGGATATGAATACAAACATAATGATAAATATAAACCGAATTCGTAGCGTCATAAATATTTCTCTGCAAATAAATCCTTAAAAATACGACGATAAAAATTAGCACGTAAAGATCATTGGAGCTAATTCGGAGAATTTAACGAGAGAAATTAATGTCAGGAAGATTCATTTCATCGTTAAAAATAAGCTTTATTACGTGTTATCCGAATTATCCGCGTCATACGTATAAATGGGCGAAATCCCTTTTTTCCTCTCTCTTTCTCTCTCGGAATAAACGTGTAATTTTAACCGGAAGCTCGTAATTCTGTTACAGTTCATTAAATCGTTGTAAATAATATCGCGGAATGTATAGACAGGTATTTTATTGGACGTGGAGGTCAACCAATGCCGGAAGTATAGACGGTGGTCGGTGGGTTAATGTTCAACCGCCTTGTTAGATTTATGGTGGCAATATAGGCGTCATGGAACACGTTGAACTATTCGCGCCCCTGGAAACTGATCCAACGCACAAGCGGATTCGTTACGACACCCAGTATTCGATATGCGTTGAGAATTCCAAGGTTTTCACTGATATATTGCTCTAACTTTTCGCTTAGATTTAAAGTTATAAGTTACAAGGTTATCAAGATGATAATTTACGGTGTCAAATACGTAAGAAATATGGCGATAAATTAGGTAAATTACGCGGAATAAGTGGTATAAGGAATGGAGGGGAAGCAGAAACTTGTAATATCCTGAGAAGCTGAAGAAGATGTTGAAGGTCTGTGGGATCTCAAGGACAATTATGATCCTCAAAATTCTGAAACTTCTCAACGCTTTGGAATCTAGAGTATAGAATATTCAACAGTTTCGAGATTGGAGGCTTCCACGAGATTTGTATTGTATACATACACACACATATCAAACACTGAATTGTATAAAATTTCACTTTTGATAATTTCTGTATCATTAATCAATTTCTGTATGTCGAAGCGTATAGATCTATTTGGCTGTATCTAACGGAGTTTGGAGATATCGTGGACCACTATAATTTGTGTTGAATTGCATGAATCAGGGTGCCTTATCGAGTCTCGTGACTTGGAATTATCTCTGTCGTGTCTGTCGATTATTGCATCCAGATGTGCTGGTTTCTATCGTTACGAGATACAACCATAATCAAACCATAGGGAAAATAAGAATTGTCTTTGTTTGATTTGACTTTAGTACTAATGTCCATTTGTAGCTACTATATTTTTTATTTCTAGCAGACGAATAAGATTAATTTTATCACGTTAGAGTAGCTACTAAATTTTTCTCCTTATCCCTTTGATTTGCATTAAGGAGGTAAGAACAGAGAGAGATTCGGTGAGGCGTGTAAGCCTTCGATAACATATCAAGGTTCCAACGTGCAAGGTGTAATGAACGCGATACAGATACGACGAGGAAATTATTCCCATGATGAGGGTTGCTCTACCTCTCAACCAGTTAGTATCAAAATCCCATTACGAGACGGAAGCTATGCCTCGAGCAAATTCGATGGTTCAGTCGGATAATATCGATATCAATTTCACGTTGCCGAGGAAAAATAGAGTTGTACGTTATATAAACTTGTCCACGTCGTCTTAGGACATGTTGGAAAATCTTACACTCGTTGGTGAATCGAAAGATGTTGGATGGATAAAGATTCGGTATGATAAAACTGTTATTGTTCTACTTTGATTTTATTATATATTCGCAATAACATTGTAGTTTATCCTTCTCTTTTAACTATCAAGTATAATCACAAATATTACGAAATGATGAAGACAGAAGGAAAAAGGAAATTATTGTTCTGGCGATCGCCGACAACGAGAAATTTAATCGTTCAACGGGGATAAATATTGCGTAAACTTGAATAAAAGGTTGGAATACTTGAATACCGAGGATGAAATGAAGGAGGGTGATATTGTTGTTTGCAACCGGAGAAGTTACAGGAAAGCGATGTTTAATGAAAAATATTGGTTTTTACATTTTATTACTTTATCTTCTTATATCTATACCGTTGTAAATATGATATTTTCATTTCTCATTCGTATCAGGACTCGCATCGAAGTAACATAAATTATTCAATGATACGATATTAAATGTATTTTAATTAAAAGATCAATGAAAATAATTAATCTAAACGACTGATAACATTGATCAGCGACGAAAAGGTAAAGTGGATATTAATTGGACTTAGGTGGGATACATTTTTAACCATTATACTTTTAGCAGATGGGTTTACAAAGGCAATCCTCTTCGCCAAGACTTAATTGCAAAGTTTCTAACTGAGAAAATTGGTACATTCGTAACTTTCGACAGCCATGGGGATGATACCTAAACTAACAACGCCCCCAACTTTTCTCGTTTGTGATCAACTTTATCCACCGAGTATCTTGGTTTAATTGCAAAGATCTTATTTACATTACGCTCCATCCTTGTCCTTGAGCATCGCCTAATTTCATCGACTTCCGGTGAATTTATTTCAATTAAATCTACTCGATCGTCCTCATTAATATCACCTCTCATGGATGTTAAACTCTTCAATTTGATGCATAAAGTATATAAAAATTCTTCGATAATAGAA
>NW_006263351.1:382925-391853 GCF_000469605.1 Apis dorsata | reverse complement strand
TTCTTCGATAATAGAAAAAAAAAAAAAAAAAGAAAATAAACGTGGATCCCGTTTTTCATCATCGAAAAAACGACTTCCTGTTCTCCTTTATGGAACGTATAAACGGCTTGGAGAGGAAGCAGTGTCATAGTTGGAAGATATAAAAAAGAAAAAAAGAAAACATTTATCTTCTAACGACTTCCCTTTTTGCATTTTATCGACACTCTTCTACCTTTATTTCGTTTTAAAAAGTTTTTAAACTTTTGTGAACTTGCTTGACATATGTGCTCCCTCGTCGTTTTTTCGATATATCATTTTATAAATAAAAGATCGAATATATCGTCAATAATTGTTCAATACGTCGAAAAAAAAAAGGACACAATCTTCGATTAATTGAGAAAGTCGCAAGATCGATCTTCTCGCGTAACAAGACGAAACGTATATAAAAAGTAATAATTTCTAATTGGAAAATTACATTACGAAGAAAATCGTTTTCCCTTGGCGAAAAAACCGTCGAGATTTATTGTGTAATAAAAAAAGCGATGACTATGCTCGGAGGACACGGATACGGATCGTCGGGGGGAAGAGAAATTCACTAAGGGATGGGAGAGGATACGCGTTTCCCCCTAAGATAGCTAAACTTACGACGTACAACGTCCGCTAACTTCTAAGACCGCAATTTAACAGGTAAGGGAATTAGACGACGTAGTACCAGAGTCACTGGAAAGATAGAGCGTTGAAACAAGCCAATGGATTCTTCGATAATGTTTCTATCATTATTCATAGTATCGTTCATCTGAAGAAAATTAAAAATTAAAAATGGTTCTCGAACCATTATCTTGAAACACGTAAAAAGATTATTATTGATAGAGATATAAATAATGAGTTTTATTTTGAGCCATACATAGCAAGAAAAAAAAAAAAAAGAAACCAAAAATCAACATTATGGGGAATATTAACACAACATAATTGTATACAATTCTTAATATTAATTCTTATATTAATCAAGTGGTTACAAAGTCTCTGGAGGAAACTTCACCCCGTAAAAAAATGAATTTCTTCTTGCGCGAGTGGCGTTGGATAACTGCTGTTGTTACGATGATGGTATTACAGACGTAACGAGAAAGAGAACCATTGCAAGGGGAAACGAGAAATTGCTCGTAAATTCAGTTTTACAAGGATCTTAAGAGGGGGTTGGCGATCTTGCCTGATCCACGATATGACGGCCGCTTAATTATGAAACACGCGGTAATAATTAATCGAAATGGGAACCGAAGTGGCTCGCGGCAAACATGAAATTATTCGCGAGACCGATACTCTCTCTCTCCCCCTTTCTCCTCCCCTGGAAAATTATTAACGATCCCTATCTCGTTTCGACCAACCCTCTTCCCTCTTGTCATTCCACGTCTTAATTATATAAGTCGTCTCTCCGGAAGTTCCGTCGTTGAACAAGTTGGTTGAACGCTTATAGACGCTTATAATTGGAACGCGTGAGAGTGATCGACTTTATCGATCTATTATGCAACGAACTTCGGCACGAGTTTGCCTGATAATTATGTGGGACGGTTTTATCAAAGGTGCCGCTTTGTAAAATTATTACAAGTTGGACGAGAGAGCGCAAAGAAACGCGTTTTGAATATCAATTCGCTGGAACAGAGCGTAAGGGTGTATAACGAAGAGCGATTCAATTTTTTCTTTTCTCTTTTTGTTTTTCTTTCTTTCTTTCTTTCTTTCTTTTTTTAAGGAAGGAAAGAGATACTTGCGAAAATTTTTATTGATCATTTTTTTCTCTTTTGAATTTTAAGAATTCGGTAGAGCAAATTTTTCCAAAATTGAAAGTTATTTTTAAGTGAAAAAAAATAGGGAATGATTCGTTTTGAAGATCTTTTGAATTTTTTTTGAAATTGAAGAATATTTATTCGTAGGAAGCGCTCTATAAAAAATATATCTAATTTCATTCAAACGAAAAAATTTCGAAGAATGATTCGATATTTATCTTGAAAGAAAGAAAGAAAATAATGATCGTAATTGTAAAATATTCTGTTACGTCTAACAAATCAATACGATTAATCTCGAAGCAAAAAAAGAGGAAAAAGAAAAAATAATATCTTTATTCGTCGATCGTTTTATTCTAATAAAAGATCAAATCGAAGAAACAATCGCAGGAACTTTTTCACGCGTATATAGTAGCCTTCCAGGTTTGCTATTCGTTTCGCACGAAAGATCCATTATCCGAATAATCGAACATTGGTTCAGAATTATATCCAATGAATTATTTCCGATTGGACGACAGAAATAATCCATTGCTGACTCGATGAAAATGAATTATTATCGTTTTTCGGATTCTTCGTGATGAATTCGCTTCCGATCTTCGTATAGAAATCTGTTCAGTTATCATATATCTTGCATTCGATGAAAATAGGAAAAATAGGAAAAAGAAAATTGTTCCCACGAGGCGTTCAAACTGTTGAAATGTTTTTACGAATTATTTATTTCTGATGAATAAATTTTTTTACGATTCTTGATAAAGGCGGCCGGTGTTCTACTACCCTCTCTGATCAAAAATGTAATAGGGATTGGAAGGGTCGTTTTTTTTGGGGGAGTTTCGAAGGGAAAGCTCAGAAGGGTTGGTCGTTTCAAGTAACGTATCTCACTTCACTTCGTTACCTCCATATAATTTTACCACCTTCGTACGTTTTTCCAATTTATTCGTCTCACTTTTACGTTCTTTGCGAAACGCAACTTTTATCCCATATCATTCACCCCTGAATATATCCATTCCAAATTCGTTCGTTTTCTTCTCGTTCGAGATTCAGAAAATAGGAATTGAAAATTAAGCATTTCTTGATAAAATTTCTAAATCCGAGTTTTGTGAATTTAAAAATTAGTTTTTGATCAATTTTTTTTTTAATTCTTAATTAGAAAATTTAAACTTTATCAAGAACTTTAATTAGAAAACTTTATAAGAATGCTTAATTTTTTTCTTTCCTTTTTTTTCCCCAAGGAAAAACACGAAGAATTTTGATTTTTGTAATCTTTCGAACTCGGATTCCATAGTCAGGTAATAATAGCAATATCGTCCTTTCGTTTTGCAAACAAATTGAATTTTTAATTTTTTATGTATTACTTTTTATTCGTAGAGTCAAAACACAAATTCGATTATTGTTAAATAAGACACAAAAGGAAATATTAGGCCAAATTTGTTTTCTTTTTAAACGATATCATACATATTTTTTAATCGATTAATCGATTCAACGATATAATACTTTAATATATAATAACATAATATATTTTTTTTTAAGAATTAATAAAAATTGTATTTTTGTTTTCATCGAATATAATATAAACGATGTTTTATCGAGTTTCGAAATTACTGCGCTAAAAAATTTGTTTTAAATCGGATAACCAAATTATTTATCAGGTCTGAATATCGAATAGATGGAAGTGTACCGTTGCATATTTCAAAGTTCATTGATGTAAAAGCAAAATATATATTAAAAAAAGAAAAAAAATCGTTTAGTTTATCGAGAACAGAGAGAAATTGTTGTTTGGGCGAAAATTATTCGATAAAAATTATAACGTTCGAATATTAAACGCGAACAAGTCATCGCTATATATCTCAATAATTCATATTTGTTAACAGAATGGTCGAAATCCTACTAAACTCGGTCCAATAAATTGCACGCTAATTTTGCTTCTAATTAAAACTCTTCCGTTTCGATTCCTGCTGTTCATTCACTGCGTTCATTGAAAAGCGATACGCATAATTCATTTCTCTTCGAATAAAAACAAAGCGAATATTAATTTTAATGTTTCGTTTCCCGCAAAATTCTGTGGCGATTATACTGTTCAAATTCCTTTCTCGGTTCACCAATAGAGATATCGACTTCCTTTCCCCCTTTTTTTTTATAATAATTATCTCTATACTTCGAAATCCATGTATCTTGATAGAATTTTCGAATTTTAATTTCGCCGATATATATTTATGAAAGCTTAAGATTCTCTCAGATCATCTCGTAAATTTTCCATTATTTTATGATATTCTATTTCTATGATATTTTATTTTACATATATAAAAAAAAAGAGCTTTTTATAGCGAATAAATAAATAAAATTAACCTTTCCACACTCCTCGTCATTCTGGAATAAAAAAAAAAAAAAACTGATCTCTAAATTTCCAATAAACTTTTCCATAATCTTCGTTATATAGGATAGGATAAAAATATTGATGCTTGATGAAAGATCCAATTCTCTAAAATATTCTTGTAGGAAGAAAAACAGAATATATCTATTCTCGTCGCTAGGAATTTATACAAGGGATCGTGCAAGTGGGGGGAGAGGGAGGGACATGTTCACGTTTCAGGTTGAATAAAACGAAGGGTCCAGTGTCATCGTTGCCTCGCTATCGACGAGTATCATTTCGATACCGGGTTTCTTTACGATTATGGAGAACCGCGGTTATGAAACGGGACGTAAAACTCTCGTTACAAGGACATCGAACCATTCCGGGTTGTAATACGTACAAGCCCCGCAACTTTCGTTACGCTTCTTGATTCCTTCCGCGTAAAGCTTGGCGAGAAGAGGGAAAAGACCTTTCATTCCTTGACGACACGACCCCTCCCTCCTTATCCTTTTATCAATAATCTGATACGACATACGACATATTCTTCTACGACAGAGTTGTAACGAGATATTTTCTTTCTCTAACACGTGCTCGTTGCCGCCGCGCGTGTCAACTCTTTTTACGATGAATTTGCCCGAGGAGAGAAACGAGTAAATTGTTATGAAATTATTTTTTCATATTCCACGGCGGTGTGTACAAATTATATTGCTATAATTTATTGTCTATGAAAAGTTGGAAGTAATATGCATTAAAAAATTTTAATGATAAAGGATTCGCCATTTTTTAAATTGCCTCTTTTGAATCTCTCGCAATTTTATTGCGCTATTAAGATTTTAACGTCGCATCAATTATTTGTATGGTAATTAGATATTATTACGACGAGAAGATAATATAACTGTTTCCTTGGAATGGATTCTTTATCTTTCGCTTTTTTCTTTTTCAGATCGTTTTTTTTTGAAGAAGAAGTTTGCAATAAAGGATGAAGTGTTTTATATTTATATATTTTTTCAAGATAGAGAGTATTTTTCCTTTTTGTCGAATATGCGAAACGATGTGTAAATTTCATACATTCTTCACCTTCCATGTTTCTTTTATTCTCTTTTTTTTGAGAAAAGAAACGAAAACAAAGAAGGAAAATTTAATAACATTTACACCTAATCAATGAAAGATTCTCCAATTGTCGAAGAGTAGGTAAGGTATCGTTGATAAATCGTGGCCCTGAATCGAGGAACGATTAATTCTCCCGCAACACCGGTAAATTTGTCATCGTCAAGAGTAGCATTGAGACGCGTTAAGAAAAGCCGAAGACGAAGGGAGGAAAAGTGGGACTCTCCACTCGAGCTTTCAACCCATCGCTCGCACGTTCTCACCCCTTTCGTGGCCGCAATTTATTGCACTCCACATTGAAATCCATCGACAATGCAACTAAAATAACAGGAGAAGAAAAGAAAAAAAAAAGAAAGAAAAAAGAGAAAAAAAAATAAATAGCCAGAGTCGCGTATTGTTTCTTCGATTCGAGGGATGGTGCATGGTCGTTTTCTGAAATGGTAACACTGGAGAATCTATAACCGTTAACGGTGTCGCGAAAAAAAGAAAAAAAGAAAGG
Source organism: Apis dorsata (assembly GCF_000469605.1). Lineage (NCBI taxonomy): Eukaryota > Metazoa > Arthropoda > Insecta > Hymenoptera > Apidae > Apis > Apis dorsata. The sequence goes on along the minus strand of NW_006263351.1, from coordinate 386,146 downwards.
ATGGAGAGTATAGAAAAGAGAATGGAACAATGAGAAAGACCGGGAAACGCGCAACTCGATATTTTGTTGTCATCGTTGTTCCGCGAATGTTTTTTATTTGCTTTATTGTTCTATACACACCGAGATTTGTCCCGAATCTGGTGCTGCATTATTAGAATTTTTCGTCGAAAATATCGAGTGAGATCGGTAATGGAAATTCGACTCGACGAGGAAATTTAGCAATTCTTTTTTTAATCGTTGGATCCTGTCATTCGTCGAAAAATTCTCTCTGAATAAAATTAACAAGTGTCGCCGGGAAAACGATAACAAAAGTGTTTCGTTGAACCACAGATTTAAATAATTCCAATTTAAATCCCGTCACTTCTTAATCGGGCACGGAAGACATGAAATACGCTCGATCGAGAGTGAATTTTAATGTTGAAACACGTTTCAAACACGGCTCTCTCGATTAACGAAAAAATCCGACGATCGTTTCTAATAAGATTCTGTCTTAATTATCGTCAGGGGAACGATGTTCATCGACTGATCGGCCCATAAAGCTTTCTTTTATCCCGTTAATGACGGGATAAAATGCAGACGACCTCTTTTCATCCCGATCGACCAGATTTTCTTTAACATTCGTTAATTTCCATCGATGGTAATAAGCTACGGGGAAATGATATTATTAAGTTGTTACAGATGAAACGAACGATGAACTCTTAACGATGAGATATGATTTTATTAAAAAAAAAAAAAAATTGTAATAATCAAACGAAGAATTAGAATTATTACAATTAAAATCTTTAACAGATTTGTTCAAACCCTTGATTTATTTCTTATAATTGTATTTGTTGTGAAATTGTATATACTTTTTTTTAAAATCATATTTTCTGAAAATCATTTATACAATTCCGAGAAATTAATCGACTCGTCAATTTCGAAAATTTTAAACGTATACTCGAACCGTAATGTAAATCGATTCTCGGAGAATACGATTTACGATTAGTTGACTTTCCTTTTGATTCTCTACATCCTCGTCAACATTTTCTTTAAAATCATATTTTCTGAAAATTATTTATACAATTCCAAAAAATTAATCGACTCGTCAATTTCGAAAATTTATACGTATACTCGAACCGTAATGTAAATCGATTCTCGGAGAATACGATTTACGATTAATCGTCTTTCCTTTTGATTCTCATACACCCTCGTTAAAATCGAAAATACATTTGAAGCAATAGTTATTATCAAGAGGAAAAATATCGCCATCAGCTTGATATATTCTATCTGGTGTATCGCAAAAATATACTTCGCTATGCGATGCAGTTTACGCTCGGGCCGGACACAAAATGTTTACAATGTACACTTTGAGGAGGCGGGGGCGGTTGGCAATGTATGACGACACACGGCCCACAGCAGCGCCATTTTCGCCCGTTTACCATGGAATGCAATTTCGTGCCGCACCGCCGGAACAACCTGCGCGACAGATTACCGCTTTGTTTGCCGCTCCCGGTACTTCGAAACGCAATAAAGATCTCCGACGGTGTCGCGACGCTGGAATATATGCATATCCGTCATGGACGTCTGTGCGTCGCGAATCGGGAAACGATAACGTTCAATTCCCTCGAAAACATTACACGTGCGCCGCCTCTGCATTCGTCCGTATTCCATCCGCGTCACTCATCCGCCGAGTGCGTTTTAATTAAATTTCCCCAAAGAAATCCTGTGCGTCTGCGATGTGACGAGAGACGAGCCCTTTCTAAGATTCCCTTCGAAGTCTCGAGAGACAACATTTTTTGCATCGATAAGAAAGAAGAAAAAGAAAAAAGAGATAAGAGTGTTTGGAAATTTATCGAATTTTATCATTGAATCGTTGGAAATTTATGTGAAAGTTGTGATACGAAAAACAATCCACGTAACTCGCATGAATTGTAATAGAATAGGAAAGTTGGAGGTAGTTCTAGCAGAAATATCGTGAATATATGGGATAATATCTTCTTTATCAGTTTTCTTCGATTCAAGATATTCGATTAGATGGAGAGATTTGAACGTGAACATTTCCACGATTCCTTCGTACGTATTATCGTTGTTTCGAGCGTCTTCGAGTTCGAAAATCGGAGAGGGATAAAATTAATGGGCATGCTCGACTACGAGACATACGCTGTTGGTTACAATTATCGAGTAAAAACAAGGAGGAGATGGCAAGTCGTTAACCGACACGAAGGGACGAAATTGAATTCGAATTGATTTCGAGCGGGAGAAGCTCGAAATTAAAAAACGAGATCGATTTGTCTTCAATTAGCAATGCCTGTCGAAGCGCGGTAACGAACGTGCCAATTCCTGCATGAATTTGTTGTTAACGGATACGCGGCCACTGTTAACCTGAAAAAAAAAAAAAAAAAAAAAAAAAAATTGACGTTTCTCCTTTCCCTGGAAAATATTCGACGACCAACAGTCAATAAATCACATCCTGCAAATCTAAATACAAATTGAATCAAAATTCAATCCCTTTTGTAACGAAAAATTCTATCCCGGATTTTCTACCCCCCGCCGTCTTTGATGTTTTTCAATCAATTTCAATGGAAAATTTTGAAAAAAACCCTTTCATCGCGCGGGGTTTCGCCGGTCGTGGACCAACACTGTGTGGATACCGAACAAAAAAGATCGTGCTTTTTGACAGGCTCGAAAAAAAAAAAGAAAAAACTCTCGTTTCCTTCCTCCGTTTATTTCTGCATACATTCCGCAGAAGTTTCTCGTCGAAATCGCATTTTTTTTTAAAACGTCAAAAAACACGTAAACACGTATTGGACAATGATAATTGTCTCCATATTCGACTGGGGGTCGAAGGCACGATTCCCTCGTTCAATCTGGAACGGGCCAATCAAAAGTCAGGGATGGACAAAGGGATGGATTCGGTGACCACGATGGAACTACCCGTGGTGCATACAATCAGGATATGCATTTACCGTGTATACAGTTTGTAACAATTTCATGGCGGATGATTCGCGTGCGAGCAGGTAACAACAACAAGCAGCAGCAGAGGGCCTTCGATGTAAATCGAGTTTGGATCGCACAAGGGCGGCGTAAAGGGGCGAAGATGAAGGGTCACCGGCGCTCGATCGAATTTCCGGGCTGAATGCTCAAAACTACGTATGTAACGGGAAGCACAAAGCTTCGTTATCACCGAGTATTACCTGCCAGTCCTCGAGATTGTCTCGTCCTGTTCTCCCCGGAGGGACACA
>NW_006263351.1:373241-382621 GCF_000469605.1 Apis dorsata | reverse complement strand
GAGAGAGAGAGAGAGAGAGAGAGAGAGAGAGAGAAGTTAATATCGAGTACGATGTCTGTCATCCGTGTGAAATTCTCTGTTTCAAAGCCGCAAATCTATCATTGATAGAGGGATAATGGTTAACGTAATGTTTCGTAGCAGATATTGATCTCGGTTAAATTGTGTCCATATTCTTTCGAGAAAGAGAAAGAGGAAAGAGAATATTATTTAGAAATATTTGGATTTCTAGATTTTTTAATTTAAAAATTTTTTTCGAATTTCGTTTCATCTCGATGATACTTTTTTAAAGTTTTCAAAATTTCGAAATTTCTTTTTCGTTTCATAATTTTCCCGAATTTTCACGTATTCGAATTTCTTTCGATTTGAACATTTTCTTCATAAAAATTTTTTGTTGCAAATAAAATTTCAGAAAATGAAGGAGGACTATTTCAAAATCTGATCTAAAGCGCCACTTATTTCGTGGGAAGCGCTTTAAACGTACTACTACATTATGAAACGACGCTGTGGACTATCTCACCGGGGATCCTGCCACTTTAATTATTTAAATGCGATCGCGTTATTCGCTTCGTATGATAAATTATTCAATCGCGCGAGTATCCTTTTTTTTCTTTCGCTTGTCAAAACGAACGTGAAATTCGGAATATTTCAAAAAATCTTTTTGTATCGTACGATCCACAATTTATTTCGAATCGCATACACGTCTCGTAAAAAGAAATACGTGGAGAAAATCTTTGGAAGAAGAATTATACGTATATAGTAAACCTTCGCGAGGTAAAGTCACGAGGCAGTAGAAAGTATTTAAACAAACGAGACCAAGACGTAGTGTTTGAAGTTTGCATCCTCTTGTCAGTGCAAATAACTTTTGTTCCCCTCTGACCTTGGATTGTTTGACATACACCGTACGTGCACTCCTTGAATTCGTTTTTTATTTATACAGATATATAAAATAACCTTGAGATAACCTCCAAGAAACGAAAAGAACATTTGCCCTTTCGTCCACTTTATTCTTTTTTATTTAACCTTCCTATTCTCTTTGACAACGCAGTCTCTTTGACTCACTCTCCTCTACCTTTAGATTCTTTTAACTTTTCGCGTTAAATTTATGGCAATTATCATCATGTTGAATGTACTATTGATCGATTAATCATTTTTATATTGGATCCGATAATCGATTGGAATATCGTTATCTGGCGATAATGGAGATGTCGTTAATATTAATTCAAAAGAAGAGGATATTTCAAAGAATAGAAGAAGAATTAGCAATTGAATCGATTCACAGTAGTACATACGTTTTTATCTCTTTATTCTCACATTATTATTTTTCCTATTAAACACATTATTCGTTACCACACGTGCATCACACATGTGCGATAAGTCCTTCGTGACTAGTTTTCATACTCGAGAAAAATAATTGCGTACAATATAAGATAATTATATTTATTCTTTTTTCTTTTTTTTTTATTATTTCTTATTGTTAAGTAGACAAATAGATTTTTTTTTTTTAAATCAGTTTATCACCGAGAGAGAAAGATACGAGTGTCACTCGTTTCCCATTTCGCTAGTAGAACAAACTTGGAACAAGTTGAAGCGGAAGTTGTAAGAGCAAATTCATGAATAACCTCGGCGGTTGCAACCCCGAATTGAGGAGAGGAAGTCGGAGAGAAAGCGGGGAATAACATTCATCACATTTAGAACAGTATTCAACGATGTACGGGCATCTCGTCGATGCTCTTTTCCACTCGTGCAATAGTCTCTCTGTTAAAACATTAAGTTTCAATACGATACACGACCGATCTTTGTTAGGATTCTGAAACAATTTCCTCCACGTATTCAACGCGTGTAATTTTCCACTTTTAGCTTTCGACGAGAGATGGTCAGAGGTATAATTAATAATCGAACTATATTAGTTGTGCATGAATATATTTCTGTTTCAGTTTATTCTCGACCATGGGAATATTGAATTTGTTTCATTTTCGCAAGTTGAAAGTATAATTATCGCGTGTCACGCGATAATTTTTACTATTATAGGAAAAGCTTCGTATGGCAAGAAGTTTATTACAGGTAGAAACGCGGGTTTATAACACGAATAAGAAACTATTGATTGTAAAAGTTTCTTATTCTTATGCAATGTTGATGTGAAAATCGATGGAAACTACTACGAAGGGCCAACGTTAATATCGAGTACCCGCTATTCTTTTCCCTTTGAAAAAGTAGTTTCCATAAACATGACGCGCTACTCGGCAACTTTTTCCAACAACGAGTTTTCCTTCTCTCGTTTTTTTTTTTTTTCGAGTTATTTATTCGATGTAACTCAAGTGTTACATACTTTTTATGATATTATTGTAGAGATATTAATTATTCCAATGACGGAGAAAGATATCATCAACGAACTTGAGAATTCAATAGTTATTTTTGTATTATTGTATGATACGTGTGATCATCGAGACAGGAAAATTGTCGATTAATTAGATTAAAGAGAATATTTTAATTGAAATATTCTTAGAAGATACGCGGAGATAATGATTAGAATATTAGTTATAACTAATAATTATACGTAATAGAAACTAGGAAAATTAATGGAGGTAAATTAATGTAAAAAAAGAATAAATTTTTCGCGATATTTTGCTCATTTTTAACGTTTGCACGTGCATAATTATTTAAAGTAATATTGTGAAAATAATTAGATGCGATAATATCTCCGCGTGAATAAATTACATTAATATTATTATATTATGCTAAAGGAATTAACTTATCTTAGTAATTACTAGAACAAAAGGTCAGTCCCAGTGTTAATTTATATTTCTGTTTGCCCGATCGATGCGAGATGACGTAGAGATCAGTCGACTAGCGAATTTTTTTTCTTTTTATGAAATTTCGAAAACTTATGTTGTTCTTTTATTTTTGTTCCGATATCGAGCGAAAATTTTTAGGTAGTTTGCGGGCCAACTCGATTATCTTTCTCTCGAATCGAACTTCGAAATCGTACCACGTATTTGAAACATCGAACAGATTGGAACGTTGTCGAACGTTGAAAGGTGTTCACTGTAGACAGGGCAGACATTGATAGCCGACTAAACATTGTCGGAGAAATTCTCGAGAGACGCGAATTCTCCAATGATGCTTCCATTCGACTTATTCGAATGGAAACTTGTCTTCGAAACTTGTATCCACGTTGCTGTATCGTCGCTTTGGAACCGAATGCCGGATTTGCCGGTCCGTAATCCAAGTCGACGTTAGGCAAAATCACATCGTAGTTTTCGTAACTTCGTTAAGAACTTGGTTACAGAGGAAGGATATTTTTGTTCCGATTAATCGGATTTCGAAAAGGACAAGAAAAAAATAAAATAAAATGTTTTCACGAAAAACAAAAATGATAAAAGTTTCGTTACTTTTCAGACGAAACTCGAAGAATAACTGGAGAAAACTTCTTAGTTCCTTATATCCGAAATTTTTCATTATTCTAACAGTTACAAAACCTATCCGCAGTGAATTATTGTAAAATGTATGCACTTTCCTCTGAATAGTTAATTATTCAATTATTCTAAAAAAAGGTATTCGAAAATACTTTTTCAAAATGCACATTGAAATGTCGCTGTAATATCGTTCGATGTCGATCGAAAGAACAGTTCGAGAATATATAAAATATTCTACATCGCAATAATTCCTTCTCAAATAAACTTCTCTCTCAATTAATAACAGCAACTTCCATAATTCACGAAGCGATCCAATATATCGCATATCCACTCGCAGATTAAGATTAGACTGATATAAATTTTGAAGCGAGTCGAGCGAAACGAGATATCTCTCATTCCCCTCGATCCGACTTCCTATCGCGATAAATTCATAAAGCACGGAGGGGGATCAATCGTTGCTGTTCTTCGTCCAAAAAGCCACACAATGGTCGTTCTCTCGTGGTAATGTGCGCGTGCAAAATTTGTATCTCAGACATGGGATCAGACCGCTGCAAAAATTCGTGGAAAGCTCTCGTTGAATTACGAGCCACTAAAGAGGCTCCGCGTGAGTCGTTTCCACCCTCCAGTTACTTGGCGTTCTCCTTCCTTTTTTCCTCCCCTTTTTCCCTCCTCCCCCTCTTCTTTTCTTGTTCTCGGACGGGCCATGCATTCCAGTTTGCAGGTGGAAAACGGGGGAACGAATTTCCTCCAAGAAAACGCATGGCTCCTCGGTAATGGATACATTCGCGGCGCAGCCACCCCCCTCTGTGCGCGCGATATTTCGTATTTTACTTTAATTCCGGCCAAGTTTACCACCGCGTGGATAAAAGGAGCCACCAATAGTTCGCCTTCTTCTTCTTTCCCTCCGCTTCTTCTTCTGTTTCCACGGAGCTCGAGCCCTTGTCCCGTACTGCGTATCACGCTGAAAATCCTTAATAGCTAGCTAGTTAGCTGAAACATTTTCCATAATTCCTTTGGGGCTAAGAAATAAGGGATAGATTTTTTGCTGGAAGAATATTTTTTGGAGAAAAGGTATAATCCATACGACGTAAATTTACTTATTTATTTTTGCAAATTTGTATACGTGTGTGTAAATATATTCGATTCGTTGTTTCTTTTACAGAAGTTTAAAGATTAAAGACGGATCATCAATCGATAAATACGTTTATTAAACAATTGAGCTTCTCGTAATAAAGATTTCTATCTTCTATTTTCCGATCACCAATTTCAAAGGAATGATCTTTCCAATTCTTGGTCAAACGGTGCGCAGTGTATCATCGCGTGATAATGTTATCACGATGCAGAATTCGAACTCGGTACGAAAGTTCAACCATCCGTATTTTAAGGCGGACCGCACAGGATGTCCGATTTCCAAACTAATTCGATTACAAAGTGAACTTTGAAGTTACTGAAACGTGGTACAATGAAATCTTGGCGTTTCTTACACGGTACACTGTTAAATGTTGTTTGTAACATTTTCATTGATCCATTGTTTGATCCCTTTAGTAAGAGTATATCAAGAGGCCATTTCAACGCGGTATCGATACTTTTTCTTTTTTTTTTTTTACGAGGTTAACGCGATCTAGGGAAAAAAAGTAACCTAGTTCCATAGGAAACTGTCATCAATGTCGAAGGAATGCATTTTATATAGTAAAGTTTGCACTTCCGATCGAGTGGATAGTGTGTGGTTAAAAATTGTAGCTGGTATTTAAAAAATCAATAACTCTTTTTTTTTTTTTGAATTTTTTCACATATCAATCTCGATTTCGTGGACAATTCTTTTCTCTTCTTTTTTTTTTATTTTTTTGACAAGTTAGATTATTTCTATATGGAGCAGCATTCGTGGCAAATCCGATGGTTGCCATAAAGGAAACGTTGCGGAACTAAGATGATTTCAGAGCTTTGATGGAAAGCTCCTTATTATTATCTGTTAATTCTGCATGTTCTACCTATTCGATTTATGGAGAGATATTGCAAATTCTCTATATACACGACCATACTGTATATATCGATCATTTATGTACGTGTTATGTACGTTTTATCTTCCTGGAAACCTAATTTGTCCATTTATACTCTCGAATCCTATCAACTTTAACCTCTTTAAATATCGCAAATAATTCCTTTTTCATTCCGAACACATTTTTCTTTTTGGACAAAATTTTACAACGTCTGTCGTAAAAATCGGTATTTAAAACGAATCCGGCTTTAATAAAATTTTCAGAGCGAATCGCTGCCGACCTTGGACAACAACCCGTTCTATAATTTCGTGTACAACCAGATGCTTCGCGGTTCCGTCCATTTACTCTTAAAGCCGGTTGAATTTGCACACACGCCCGTGTTCCACGTGTCTTATTTACGGAGCTCAAAGCTAACAACTTTTCCTAACGTTACGGAACATTAGGAGCACGTACGTCCGCAAAATACGAGCGTAGAATTCCATTAATTCCCATTCGCGCCATCCTACACGGGGGACCGACCGTTCACCTCTTAAACCCACGCCCGGTAAAAACGCCCTTTTGAATTTCAACTTAAATTTATTTTATCGCGAATTTCTTTAGCAGAGCCGAGTTTAAAACTTTGGAATCGTATTTAATTTTATCGCGGGACGAAATGTTAGAATATCTTTTATCCACTGAATTGTAGAAAAGAATTATTTTCTACAATTCAGATAATTTATCAGCAATTCGAATAGAAATGATTTTACCAGTGGATAAATTAACGTTAATAAAATTACCAATATTTTGCAAACATTTGACACGTATTTCAAATAACATATTTTATAGGTATCGTTTTTAACCGCATAAAGATCAAGATACTTGAGCCAGATTCGTATAATATCATTCTTAATCGGATCACATCTGAATATCATCCCGTAAACGTTATCTCCTCTTAATGCAAAGGGATAACTCGACGAACTATTCCTTTATGAAATTCCGATAGAACGCTGCGATCGACAACGATTGATGATTGAAAGTAATGTTACATAATTCGATATCCCATCCTCGGCTCTGAACGGTCGATTTCCATCGAGAAAGAAGAAGCTGGGTGGATCAAAGGCGGACACGCGAGCGTGTAAGGGGTGTATGTATACATATCGGTCGTTCCGTTCTGCCTTCTGATGCAGATGACGTGCAGATTAGTGGCTGCGCCAGAGGGTTCTTGCTTTGAGACATCCGGTTAAAGGGTCTTCTTCCTCTCCTCCTCTGCCTCCTGCATTTCCGGATAATTTACATCGTGCAATGCTCCCTCTGTCGTGCTACACGCGTGCATATGCTGCATATATATGTATGTAAGGATCAGCTTTTGGATCTCGTACATCAAATCATCGACACGTGTGTTAAAATCGTATCCCGTTTATATATAGCGTTTTGAATTAATTTGGTATAAAGTAAAATCATATATACAGAAAGGTTTATTGGAAATGCGTCCAAGGAAGGAGAGATATACGAGATGTTCTTTTCTCGATTAATAAAAAAAGAGGTGATAATAATGTGATAAGTATAATTTACAACGTTTGTTTGTTTTGGATATTTTTCTATAATTTATACGCGTGTGTTTTACATTTATAACGAATGAGAGTAGCTTATTATAGAGACGCGTTGAAAAGAAAGATACACGAGGTGTTCGTTACAAAGTAAAGTTGAAAAGAGGAGGAAGGAAAGTCATTCTAGTGAAAATTGGGTCTGTTGAAGATGAATGTAACCAAAGAATAAATATTCGCGAGGGAAAAAAAAAAAAAAAAAAGAAAACTAGAAATCCGACTATTATTTGTTCACATTTGTTTTTGCGGAAGACACTCCTCTGCGCTGCCCTTTCATTCCTCCGCCAGCTTTGTTCCCGCTTACTTTCGCGCGTTCCGTGCTCGCTGTTGTAAACTTGTTGAATCGTTTGCACAAACAAACAGAGGGTAGAAGAACATTTTAAATAACTCTCACGGGAACTTCAATCAAAGACTGGTGGGCTTTTGTTTTAATCTAAGCCTCGTTTGCACAGCCGTTTGTATTCTTTATTTCATATTTGTGAGGAATTGTGCCTCAACTTTTGGTCGCTTTTGTTCTTTTGTTATTCTCTATATAGTTACTCGACCATGTGAATCACGCTTCCGCTCTTCAAATTTGTTGTTAATGCTGGAATTAGCGATCTATACTAATTACTTAAATTTTGGATTTTTAAATTACGATGGAATTATCTCGGTTGTTGATTAAAATTTAGGGAAAAAGGGAATAAAATAACGAAGTTTGCTAGTAGAATTTATCGGGTTAATTGAAGTGTTTGATATGATTTAGGTAGTGTTTCATTTCAACCCTTCGCTTTCCATCATCGTTATTAATTGCCACCCTCAATTTCGACTAATTACTTTTCACGAACTAGCAGGAACGATCTATCTTTCTTTTCGATGTCTGTCTTCTTTTATATAATCTTCGTTTCCTTATGATGAATATCTTCATTAGATTTATTTGAGAAAAAAAAAATATCAGTTTCCAAATTCTTAAATTTTTTCATTTAAAAAATTTTAGATAAAATATAATCTTCATTTTACACTTACAAAAAGGAAACTAGAATTATCGAAGATTACGTTAAGAATTTGAAGGAATAATTACAAGTTCATGAAAAATATTAGTATCATAAATGAAAATGAAAATCGATTGCGAAATCTATTCGCAAAAAAATCTTTCCAAAAAAGAAAGAAATTAAACGAAGGAACTAAGATTGAATATAATGAGATTAGAAGGACAAAACGTGAGTACCACTGCCCGATAGGGATTCTTTCTTCATTCGAATAGAGGTATCGATGCGATAAAAACAGAGTCGAGACTCGAGATCAAAGAGAGCTCGTTAATTTAACAGCTTGTTTCCACGGAAAATTCATTCGGTTTCTAACTGAATGCACGAATACGAGTTCTTTCAGGGAAGCAGATCGAACGTACAAAGGGGAGTTGCTTGCTTCGAAAATCGAGTCGGTATAAATAAAACTCAATGTTAAAAGAATGTTTGAACGGGATACGTTTTATTACGCGAGATTTCGTACCTTTCGAGCTCTTTTATACGTACATGAGTACACAGATACACAATGAAATTGCAAATATTCTATTGTAAGATTTCATTCGACAATAATTATCCCAGATTCTGAGAGAATTGGAAACTTTGAATTATATTTTTGGATAGGATACTTTTTTTCTTTCCATCGAACAAACAAAGTTAAAAAGTTCGTTTTGAGAGATCGTGCAATTATTTTTATTTACCATTATTCATTTTAAATAACGAATATTTTCAGCACTTGCTTCGAGTCGAAAATTCATTTTTATTCCAAAACAAGGATCGTCCATTATAAGAAGGGATCGCGTTTCCTAATTTGCGATATCTCATATTCCAATTTTCCAATCAACTGAAAACATTAAATCCCTCCTCGTTTCCTACTTTTTGATCCTTTCTACAAACTCTCTATTTCCGCTCCATCAACTCTCCACAAAGCCTATATATTGCGATAGAAAATAAAAAAAAAAAAAGGAAATAAAAAATTAATCACCACAAGATTATAATCACAGAAAATTTTAATCTTTTCCCTACGAAACACCGCGTTCCGTTTCCAGAGAAAACAGGTTGAATTCCGGCGTCAAACAGGTTAACCACCCAGGAAAAGCCTCGATTGTCCCGACGGTACGCCACGGTGGGCAAACAAATTTGTACACGGGTGCGCCGCCGCCGTTTAAATCGAGGGCGCGTTCATGCGTGATCCCACCCTCTTGAAAACGATTCGATGCCGCTTTGGCAAGCGGAAGAGAGGGAGGGGGGGTGAGCGTGGCGATCCCCGAAGCGTATCGATCAAACGATCGTTCCACGGATATTCCACGCAAGGAATTTATTCCCGTGGCGACATTCGGATGTCGGTTGTTTTAAGCGCATTGCGGTATTTTCCAATTCCACGAA
>NW_006263351.1:367245-372946 GCF_000469605.1 Apis dorsata | reverse complement strand
GAAGAAGAAGAAGAAGAAGAAGAAGAAGAAGGAAGATGGAAAGAGGGAGGGAGGATGCGTGGGTCGTGTCGTGCTTTGTCCCCGTAACCTTGGATACCTCGCCTCACGAATAACTGGAATCGGGGTCAAGAACGAGCGGCCGGGATCGAATTAATGTAATTGCGGGACGAAATATCCGAAGAAGGGTGAATCGGTGACCTTCGTTTCTTTTCTCGCTCGGGAAGAAAAGGCTCGTAGGAAAGGAAGTCCAATTAATTGATGACTCTTGATATCCGCCGAGTTAACGAGGATCCCGCGGCAAGTATTTTTCTTTTAAAGCCGTTCAGAAAGGCGTAATTAAGGAGAGGGTCGTTCAGATTATGTGTGTTAAGCACGACATTTTTCAAGATCGGCCCGGGAATCAGGGTCGATCCTCCGCGTTTCACATGTTCCGTCTTATGTAATCGCTTTGCGTGATTTCGTGCAATATTCATTGCATAAGTCAAGTGAGTTTTACAATCATGTTAAAACAGGATACGATATTTTAAGTAATATTCCTGTTGCTTTATGTAAACGATCATTTTGTTTAACCTTGTTGCAACGGCGCACATTGGCATTCTTAGCCAATTACATAATTTACATAATGCGAAAAATTGTGAAAAATATTCATTTCTTTAAATATTATAATTTAATTATTATAATTGTACATCGAAGAGACGAAAAGTCGTTTTATATTCGCGATAATTTTGCGATCACAACACACACACATAAAATTAAATACTCTATTGGGAGTAATGATGTAACAAATGGTCCCAATTAGAATTATAAATTACGCGAAGCATTTCAAATTAAATAATACTTTTTGTAAAAAGAATGGAATGCAATTTCTGTATAAATTCCATGTATTTATACAGAAAATTTGATCGTGAAAATTTCATAAGGGATCATCCTATGTTGCCTATATTTTAAGCCACTCGGGATCTCGAAGCGAAGTGCAGAAATTCGACAATCCAATAAGAATTTGCAATGCGTAGACATTTCCAGAGACCGATAAATCGGTGCTTGAAGCGAGGTCGACACGAGTAGTACACTTGGAAACTTGGCAGCCCTTGGTCGGCCTCTCGTCCCTCCACCTTTTCCCCTCTTCTTGACCCCGACTCCTCTTTTTCGACTCCTCTCTCGGGCTTGAAGCGGCACGAGACGAAAGGCAAATACTCCTTTCTGCTGTCGTGGCAAGGACGATTTTCGAGAGTGTCATAGTTCCTGATTATCTTTGATCTTCGAGAGAGAATTTGATCTTCGACCTTATCGAGGATCGTGTCAGCTATTTCGATTCTGATTCTTTTGTAACGAAACGTTCCTCGCGATCCCCTTTTTTTTCCCCCACTTGTTCGTAAGACTCGAAGCTCCAGGTCTGTCTAATTTGGACGTAATATCGAATAATCGGGAATAATTTTTATGAATAATTAACGATTGTGAGATCGTTTTGTTAAGAGAGCTGTGTGAGTTTCGAAAATGAAAATTATATAAAAGAAAGTTTAAGATTCAGTGATCTTAAATTTGTATATCGAAAAGATAATTAATAAAGGTAATTCAGAGAAAATAACTTTATTCCGCGCTAAAGACAGATTATCGTTTGTTTCTTCCAAATTAATTCGTTTGAGAAAATTTTTGAATACAATTTCCAATATAAAATTGCTTGAAAATAATATTTTAGCGATGTATTATTTAAATAGTTGATTGTTCAACTAATACATTCACACTTAAGTCTGTCTGAAAAGAGAGAATTTATATGTGTTTTGTTTTGCATAGCAAATGTAGTAGCGATCTTGCTGTTTAATACGGTTAAGCTAGTTTAAATGGTATTATCCTTCAACCGTGTCTGTTGCGGCAATTATAATGACACACCGTCGAGACACAGACACGACTAATCGCATAACCTAGTCGAAAAGCACTTTACTATTATTAAAACTTTCACTAACTTGGTCTTCATCGTTTATATTTTCAAAGTCGTTGAAGCTTTACTTTCATCGACCAAAATTTTTTCAAGGATTATCGTCGACATCGAGACAAACTTCCTTCTAAACTTTAAAAACTTCTCAACTATCTCACGCGATTGTTTTGACAATCGTCGCATTAACTTAATAATTCTATAGCTAATTCCGTTTTTTATATTCCGTTTTTTCTTGTTTCTAGCTTCTGTTCCCCTTGTGTTAATTTCAAAGTTGGACGAAATTTTGGTGTACAGTTTACCTAATAATCAATTTTTAGATATCGTTCCAGAATATAATCATCTCGAATGTTCGAATAATCAAACTCGAGATAATCGAATAGTTGTTTGAACAATTAAAACTTTGGAGATAGCTCGTTACTTGAACGATCAAACTTTGGCCAATCAACGAATTAATATATAAACGACATTGCAATATAGAAAACAAACGCGAAACATTCTAATTATTCCATCTTTCAACTTGATCATTCTACGACATCTTTCGTCCTTTCATCTTTATAACACGACACGATCGATCGAGTTCTCGCACGATGATCCTCGTACATTCGTATAACTCTGTCCGCGTTTTGAGAGTCGTGGAACCGCGGAATCCGTATGGAGAGGATCGTTGAACGAGTGGCGTTTAATCGGCCGGGATTGGGCCAGCGCAGAGTTGCGGAACTAATTAAATAGGGCGAGGGAAGCGGCGGTAATATAACGCGTTACGAGTGCGGGCTGTGTCGGGGACACGGGTCGCAATGATGTGTTGGCGGCGGCCGATGCAATGTCAGCCATCGTTCCATGCCCGAACAATGGAACGGCTCGACCACTCGAATACACGCAGATATATTTCAGCATTCGAGGACCGAGTCGAAACGGCGAGTCCAGCCGCGTCCACGATTGAATTACGTTAACCGTGACGGGGAAATAATCCTCGAGCCGAGGAGCCGCTCTCGAAAGGGAGAGCCGATCGCTCCCTTTTTAGTTCGTACAACTAAAGCGTGTGTAAACGAGATTTTTTTTTCCTTTTTCTTATTTAAAATTTGATGACGCGTCTCTAATATTTTTCTCCATGTTTCTCGAAAGGGAGGACTCGCTTTTTAGTTCGTACAACTAAAGCGTGTGTAAACGAGATTTTTTTTTCCTTTTTCTTATTTAGAATTTGATAACGCGTCTCTAATATTTTTCTCCATGTTTCAGATACGTTGGAGTATATGTTCGTATTATGATTTTTAAATCGTTGGTTATCTATTTCCATTTTGGAATTTTAACAAGGATTTTGGACGGACATTTCGAGTACTATTTTTAAAATCAATAAATCTATAATACGATTTTCCGAGGAGGACATTAAATTCTCGAAAATCGAGGCAAGTTTCGAGGAATTTAACGAGCGGAGGTAGAGCAAAGTTCGCGTGAAAAGGTTTCAGAGTTTTTTAACCGGTGACAGAAGCGGGCGAGATAGCCGAGTTCCGAAGGGATCCCGAAGATTTCGAGTGATTTGAAACGTTTGAAAGGTGGCCGAAAGGCTGGAGGGTCAGAAGTTTAGAAAGATCTTGGGAATCTCTTGGGTCATCGATACAACTCTCGACATCTTTAAGTCTTTCGATACTCCGAGCTCTTGGGCTCGCAAGAACGTGAGTCCCGCAAATCCTTCCATCTTGTGGAAGTCCAACGTCTTCTTTTCCGTATTCAAAGAATTTACGAGAATCCACATCCTTGATACGATGCTATATTCTGGTCACGCGTGAGATACAGTGGTTGAAATAATAATAAGAAATCAAGGATTAATCGCCATCGCATAATTTTCATTTATAGCCTGTTCTCTGACAAATTTCATTTTACAGACGGGGATGTTAATTTTTGTAAGTCGGAATTTGTAAGTAATTTTCATTTTTCGCCTTGTTCTCTGACAAATTTGTTCATTTTACAGACGGAGATGTTAAGAATTTTTGCAAGTCGGAATTTGGAATCGATCCTATGGAGGTATTCTCACGAATCGTATCGAGTATTTTAATCGAACAAAGGTTAATCGATAAAGTTAAGCGAGGATCGAAGATCGCAGTGCAAGTTGCATAACGTTTAAATGAGTTTACAGTTGAAACGTAACTTGTAACACGTGCAACACACGTCCGTAAATGGAGGTGGCGTTTATTCCACACCGTGGAAACAAGCACTGCTAACGAACTTGCCGTATGTTTCGAGTAGTCTTCCGTTCGTTGAGTAAATATGCGGTTTCGTTGACTAGCCGCATCGTCTACTTCCTTTTCGAATTGATGGCGTCACATTTCGAAATGTTTTAATGGATTATTACGTCGAGACTATTGGGTTTGTCTTTTTTCTTTTTGTTCCTTTCTTAAAATTTAAATTACATACAAGGGATGATTATAATAAGATATCGTTGAAAATTATCGGGAAATTTGTTTACTTTTTGACAGGATATTTTAATTTTAATTACGAAATTATATGTAGTAGGATTTACAATAATTTTATTCCGTATTGTAATATATTCTACGCGTAATAAGATTTTCTATGAAGAGAGAGTTCCTTTGTTTGTTGCTTGACATTTTCAAAATGGAATTTTACATATCAAATGATTATATTATCGAATTTTTCATTTCTCAAATATCGAGAAAATTGAAGAATATTAATTAAAAATTCCGAACGTAATCAGAAATCGATCCTAGACAGAATGTCGAAAAAAGGAAAAAAGAAAGAAAGAAAGAAAGAAAGGAAATATCGATTAACGAACTCTTGCATGAATTTTCAATTAAGCCACACGTATGGGTGTTACGTGTCGAGCCTGTTCACTGTCTGAAATTCATTTCATCCGAAACGTTATCGTGCTTAATGATTTAATGTATCTCGTCTGCACCGTGGCGCGTGACATAACGCATAAATTATGAAGCTCAGTCGCAATTGAGCGACGCATTAAAATTTTCATTACTAGAATTAACATCTGTGACCGTCAAACGTATCCTTCGTTTCATATTCGTTGAACAGTCGTCTCGAGTACAACGAAATTTTATCGAAAAATCGAAAGGCATAAGCTACAAATTTTCAAACGATTTCAGTAAAAATTCGACGATGAAAAATCGTTTTAATATCCCACAATATATCATGCGGCAGATTAAAAACAAGGTAGTGATCTACGCACGATCGATTATATATATTTTTATCATATTATAGATTAAAATTTTCACTGTATTGTAAAATTAAACGATATCATCGATCGCGTCGTAAAAGTTATTAAAATTCGCAACATTTTTCACGTTTTCGAAGATAACACGGGTAAAATAATTACAATCACGTGTCCTCTATTCGAAACGATCCTATTTTACGAGGAGTTTAATCATGCCTTTTTTTTACTACCTTCTCCCTATAATCTCGTGATAAACGATCTGTGAATCATTTTCGATAAATTATTCAGCGTGGATCTGACGAAAGCATCAAAGATAAACCATCGTCGACAAGGGTTGAAATGCGTTAATTCACCCCGTGGATTCGCGATTAATCAATACCGGATGAGGCGTCCAATTCAGCATGAATTCATATCGCGCCGATAGAGAAATATTGCTATTCGTTTAATACTCTAATACGGATTTTCGGATAAACGGGAATGAATTTTCCTCGTCTCTGGTCTATTATGTTATCGATTTACATCGCGTGAAGAGTTGTGCGCGTTTACGTTATTTGATATAAATTATATTTCTGGATCAGAATCTAGATTAATTA
>NW_006263351.1:364939-366979 GCF_000469605.1 Apis dorsata | reverse complement strand
ATATATATATATATTTTTTCGAATCGAAGCAATAAATTTTAAAAGCAATTTCCTTTTCTCTTTCTCTGCAAGATTCTCAATTATCGTGTCGCGCGTCAGATAGATAAAATTACAATTGTCGGATTATATATTTCAATGAAAATTAATCTTCTTGCATGAAAAGAAAAAAAATAATTCGAGATAATCTTCGACAATAATCAATGATTTATATTGGCGAACAAGAAAAGAAGGGTGGATAAATTTTCATCTCGACACGATTTCACGATATCGATAACGAACGAATTTCTCGTAACGATCAAAATATCGTTACTTTGGTTGTAACTGGATAAAACAATGGTGTGTCGGGGAAGAGGATGGATATACGGGGCTCACGAGGCTCATTTCCAAATCGATTGTCAGCCGCGTTACATCTCCATCCGTTGTTTCGCAGATGGACGTGTTACCAACGCGCGTGTTGCGAGTTCGAACATTAACGTCACGTCCAAATTGCGGACAATAATGCCCTTAGCCATTCATCGTTCCGTGTTTTGTCGAATCTCGTCAAACGGTTCCAATTTATCAATGGTCGTTGCTCAATCGTGATCGAATTTTCATTTAAGAAATAAAAAAAAAGAAGGCATTGTATGGAAATATTTATTACAAAAATGACGTAAGGTGAAAAAAAAGATTGGAATAATAAATTTACATAAACTTTGAACTTCAAAAATTATAAGTTTTGAGATATCTATTTATATAAATTTATATAATAAATTTACATAAATTCATAGAAATCTGGATAAAACTTTATACAGATTTCATATTCAATATCTTTGAACAATTACAATATAATACTTTCAACTATCTCTTGCGTTATTTTTGTAATAAATCGTTCAAATTTTTCACAACGATGATCGAATCTTTCTCTTTAATAAAACGGTTAAAGTAATACCTCTGAAATATATTTCAGGTATCAAAATGATTGCAAGGCCATTCCTTTCGAATGGCATTACTTCGAACCGTCTGGTACCGAACCAGTGGCTAAACTTCGATCGTATCTTTCCGGGCTAAACGCTCTTCCCAAGGATCTTCCTCGTTTCGTGCACGAATCCGTATCGTAAGCACAGTATATCGTGCACGGCTGTAGGTTAAAGCATCAATAACGAGACACAGAAATGGTTTTCTTGGGCCGGCCAATACAACTTCCATTCCGGAAGTGAAGAAGTCGTGGCCGACGATCCTGCTCTTTTCCAAGTATCGCGATTTTCTGCGCCCTCTGCTTTATTTAGAGAATGCAATTCAATTTGGCCGACGTGATCCGTTTGAAAGAAATCAAGGGCATTTTTAATATCTAATATAAATTGTTCAGCAGAGTTTGAATTGGACAAATTCTTTCTCGAATTTTTATAATTATCCCCGTTTATTAAAAATATTTACATCTACGACGATGAATTGAACGCACAGATGGTGCAAAAGGGCTGTGAATAATAACATTGTTATGTTAAATGTTTTAATCGAGACCTAGCTTTCGGTTCACTTTGTAACTCAATCACTTGTGCTTTGCTGTTTTCAATCAATCGTGTTATAATTTCACAGTTTTTCGAAATGTGCGAAGTATAATAATAATAAGAAGAAGGAATAAATATTTAATTTGATTCAATTGCGAAGAAAAATTGTTTTCTTATGAAACAAATATCAGTTATTTTGCTAAATTTTTCCAAGAAACGCGCTCGTTTGATCGTTGGTTGTAATCCTAGGGCAATTGAATATGATTTTCACGATACAGGGAAAAAGAAGCAAATTCGATACACGCGATAATACACATTGGCCAGATATATGTAATTTCACAACGGCCTCGCAATCGATATCGAGAGAGCCACTCGTACAAATATAATTTTACAATTCCGCAAATCGAGCCATTATACGGGTCACCGAATATTTCGTACGTGTATTCATCCTCTTATCCTCGCCTACTTAACGACGCGTAAAAAATTCAACGTTTCATTAACGCTTATCGTTTTGACGATGGATTGTGAACGAAGACGCATTCTTTATTCTGAATAT
>NW_006263351.1:356607-364714 GCF_000469605.1 Apis dorsata | reverse complement strand
TTTTTTTTTAAATCAATTATATAACGTAGATGATTGGAATGAAGAAAAATGGAAGACGATATGGAAGACAAATATCGAAGAATATTTGAGAAGAATCGACAAGTAGTAATAGGATATCCATTTCTTTTATATATGCGCAGTCTAATAGTGTTCGCGTATAGTAATCTTGAAGAGAGAGATTAAAAGAGTCCAGATGGTGTCTGGGGATGGAAGATGACACGAGCCGGCCAGAATTTTTGCATGTAGATTGCCGGTGAACTAGAGGCAAAAGAAGTAGCGAAAGAAGCGGGAAGCAATTTCGAGTTCGGCCAGATATATGTCCAGGCGATAAAAGTAATGAGATCCATTATAATGAGGTTAAGTTGTTGCTCGTAGGGCAACTATCTTCTCTCGCGCTCGCTTCTCTCATTCTCCCTCGTCTTACGACATCCAGCAGAGTTTTGATCCTCGAACAAGTTGCGAAAAAATTCGCGTCGATTAACGATATAAAATATATATATAATATTTTAAGATTAAAGTTACGTAAATTTTATCGAGTTATTTTGTAAATTTCAACTTTGATAAATCAAAGAAAAAAACAATATCAAGAGGCACAACGAAGAATATAAATTTTAATTTAATTCGATTCTCTTCCCTCGTCGTTTATGAAGAAATTTTTTCATTCACGATAGCTAGCACAGGTTCAGTGCTATTTTGCTAAATTTGTAGAAGAGATATTTCATACAGGAAACCAAAATTGTTCAGACAATTAGGAAATAACGTTCAATGGATCGTGTAATGTTTCTTCGAATTGTAAGAAGTCATCGGCTTTTCAGTTACGTTTATTTCAAAGTATATCCATACTTTTCGAATCTGTTCGAGCACGAAATCCGACAGACAAGAAACGATAACGTTGGATCCATCTACTTTTTCGTGGCGCGGAATTGAAACGTAGAAACGAATTTTCGAACCGCAGTTTCTTCCATGTCGATGGGTAAATGAGAACGTGAAAGAAACATGGAACGTAAGGTAACTGGTCAACAAATTGCAGGCACGAAAATTCCAACGTATGATAGAATTCATTTGCAAATTTTGATATTTTGATGAGACGATTGTGAAAACGATTCTACGTTTAAAACGGAAGAAGTAGAATCTGATGGAAAATAAATTATATATAATTTTTGATGTTCGAGAGAAGAAGCCACGATGTTATATATATATAAGAATTGTGGAATATGCGAAGGTTGATGGCGAAAAATCGAGTGATAAAAACTTAAATTTTTGCATCTCTCTACAAGTGAGAATCTTTATCCCTCTATTTTTTCTCTCCCTCTTTGATAAAGGAAAAAAAGGAAAGGAGAAAAAAAAAAAGAAAATATAAGTTTTGTACGGAAATTTTTACGACTCGATCCGTCAAGTTGGAGGAGGGAGGCATTTTATATTCCCGTCGGAGAAGGAAAAGGAATCTCTACTTGATTGTGGTGTATCGGGTCGGAAATACATCAAGAAATATTTGAACGTCTTGACGGGATACGCGCCAGTTTTACATTTGAATCCCGAAGAGACGAAAAATAGAAACGACGGCAGGATTTTCATTTCAGATTACTCGACAACGTCGAACCCAGTCTGTCACCCGTTTTATTTCTCTTTTCTCCCTTTCTTTTTCTTTTCCTTTCCTTTTCTCTTCTTTTCTTTTCTTTTTTTTTTTTATTCCGAATACTGTCAATTTTTCTCGTGCCTAAGGGTCGCGTA
Source organism: Apis dorsata (assembly GCF_000469605.1). Classification (NCBI taxonomy): domain Eukaryota; kingdom Metazoa; phylum Arthropoda; class Insecta; order Hymenoptera; family Apidae; genus Apis; species Apis dorsata. Next base: position 362,983 of record NW_006263351.1, on the reverse strand, counting down.
ACTTTGAAACCGAATTTTATCAAAGAACTCGACTTCATTCATCGTGTGCCGGAAGAACTGCCGATACCGCTTTAATGAAATTCCACGCGTTCCAGACCCGTCCATAAATTACGCAGCTTAATTAGATTAAAAGTGGCTCTCAGTTTTATTCGAGGCGTTTCGAGGGTATAACCATTACAGATAGCTCGCCAAAGAAATATAGGAACATTCTTCTCGGACTCGAAAATCTTTCCATTTGTTTCACATTTGTAAAATATTAATTTTAAGAAAAAAAAAAGACAAGAATAATATCGTCGAAAGTTTTACTTTTATCTATTCTCAATTTTCTCGATAGTTTTATTCATCGATGAGCAATAATACTTCCAATCGTGTATCAATAGGTAATCCTAGAAAAGAGACGTCGATGACGAACTAAATAGGGAAGTTTTTTTTTCAAAGGAATATTTTAACGGTCACGCACTCATACACACACATACACACGAGGAAATTCAGTTTTCCACGGAAAAGGTCAGGTCAGAAAATGGCGGGCCTCTGTTATACGGAGGAGGAGATCCATACGCGCGTGAAAGAGTAAAAACGTGACGCCGTTGAAATTTGTTGGACGTACGTGCTGTCGTTACGTTATATCGTTTGCGTTGAATAAATTCGACGAGCACAGGTTCGTATCCGTATCTCGAAGCAGAATGCCGTGCGCGATTCTTGTTACGGGCGAAGAAGATCCGTCGTGTGTGTTTCACGAAATGAAATCCTGAATTTTTCATCCCGTTTCTCTATTAAGGAATTGATTCGGACAACCCGCGCGCGATATTGGATTAGATATATAGCCTTCCTCGAGCCCCGTGTTATTTTTTGCAACGTTGTTGTTGCTCGTAAATCAAGCCTTCAACTCCCCGTTCGAACGAGCTAAGATAATTGATTCCGTGATCTTATTACTTTTTAATTGATCAATTAAATTAGAGGGTAAAGGGGAGATGAATAAAAATGAAATCTTGTAACTTTGGCATTAATGAAATGAAAGATGGAGCGAGATAGCAAGTTTATTAAAAGGATCTCTTTATCGAATAATAAGTTGGATAAATTTTTGAAAAGAGAAAGAAGGAAAAAAAAATATATAAAAAGAATATTTCCCTTCTCCAAAATATACAAATTCATCTTTTGAAGTGAAGAATTCGTGATTAATCGATTAATTATTTTTTAATTCTTAATCCTTGGTACCGCAACTAATGCTGTTTTCAAGAGTTTTCAATTGTTCAATTGAAAAATAAACACTGGCCTTCGTAAATAAGAATATCATGCCGTTATCGCAAAAATGGCATAAGTAATACTTCTTCTGAAATACCATCAAATACGTGTCGTCAATGAGACGAGACGTCAATGTTGCACGTTCGAACAATCCCGCGTGATGATTCGAAAGATATTCATAGACGGTGCAAGAACTCGACACATCCCGGACATCCGGTCGAAATGGAACAGGGGGCGAGACGCGTTCAGGATGCACGCGACGGAAATACTCTGCATTCTCGACGTTGGCCAGTCGGATCGTCAGATTTTCCGCCCGTGGTGGCGAGCTGGGTGTGCGCTTCGTCCGCCATGAAAATTACACACGCCGTGTCTACAGTCTCTGACGTTGCTTAAATCGGATTAAGAAGGCGAGAGCGAAAGGCCACCGAAATTGCCGTCACTCACAAGTCTGCGCCTCGCATTATACAGGGGTTTTCGGGAAGGAAAATAAATTCGAGATAAACCGTTTGCATGTCTCGTCTCTCGTCGTCGCGCCTGTGTGCGCACGTGAAAATGTCAAACGTGGTAATAGAATTGCTTTTTACAATTATTGAAACGTGATTGAAACTTTGTCGTTTATCGTTTGCATTTTATTAAACATTTTGAGCTACGATGATCCGAATATTTCAAGCCGAAAGATATGGAGGAAAATTTTCAAATTCGTCGTGCAATTATATATTTTATGAATTTTGGAAATTTAAATTGATTTTTCGATTATAAATGAACGAAGAGGAAAAAATTTTTAGTAAATAGAACAAAGTATGCAGATAATTATAAAGTTTTCGAAATTTAAATTCAAATATTTCTTTTTAATTTTTTCCCTACGAATTCGTAAAAGATTGTTATTTGTTGTTCGTTTAATTGACGTTTTATTTAATGACTATACACGTAGATGTATATATGAAAAAAAATGAAGAATCGGTAAAAATTACAAGGATATTTACCGAGCATTCAGGCGTGGTAAAAATAAACAGAAGCGAGGGACCGAGGTTTCCTCGGCTGGAAAATTGTCTGAGCGCGAAGGGAATTTTAATTGCGTCTATTAATGGAGTTGACGGAGCAAAAATAAGCCACACGATATCAAACATTATTACAAGACATCGACAACATTTTTTCGCGATCGAGGATGCTGGAAAAATAAAAAAAAATAATAATATCTTTGCAACGCAAGCCATACAAAAATGAGAATCAACGAAGAAAAAATGAATAAAAAATTTCTTCAAAGTCTTCTTATTCTGGAAAAAATTGAATTTCGATTACAAGACTTCTTGTTTGTACATCGATGAACAAATTCAAGAGAACATCGATGAAATTTTTTCCTCACACTTTTAAATAAATTATATAAATGTTATTATTCAAAAATTGTTATCTGTAAATTAAAAGAAGGTGTATAACCTCGAAGAAAGAAAGAAATTATATAGAATTTTAATCGTGATCTTTGATAAGAAGCTCGTTATTTCTTGAATTTCGTCAAGATAATTCAACAAAAACCACAGATAAAAACAAGCTTGAATGAAACGTTGATTTTGTAGCAAAACAATAATATTTCGAAGAAATAATAGAGTTATTTTGACAATTGAAATTGTTATTAACAAGAAAGGCGAGTGCAAAATAAGCTTTTCCAGAAATGTTTCCATTATCTCAGTTTTCGCAGGCTGTTATTCTCGATGCTTATTCCAGCCGGAAATCAACGCATTCTACGTGATCCGCATTTCGAATGCAATGGCTGTATAGCTCGGACGCGAACTTTCATCCCCTAATAATCGTCACGTATAATTAAGGTTTTCTTTTGGATCACGTTTCTTAATGCATCTCGCAAGAATGCAAATAAAATTGGATTATTTTTCCATCTCTATTCGTTTCGAAATTGGAGATGTAAATTAATTTCATTATTCATGCATTATATATATATATATATTAAAATGAAAAATAAACTTTTAATTTTTATAAATAAAGATATTATTGGGTTGGTGATACGTATCCAGCTTTAAAGTTATATAAACGAATATCAAAAATTTGTTTGACAATGATTCTTCGGATCGAAATTTATCTTGCAATTTGAAACTCGATCACGAAATTTGATAAACCAATATACGTATGGTTTACAATATTTATTTAAAAAATATAGTAAATATTTGTCATTCATACCTTTTTCAAATCGATACAATATGAATATTTTTTGTTTAATCCACTAATATTTAATTTTCATTCCATAAATATAAAAGATCATCCATTAAAGCATTCGCTTATAATTTATCTTATCGGAATTAGAAATCGATATAATTTTTCCACCAACCCAAAATAATCGGATACACGAAGCATATCCGCATCGATAATATCAAGCTAAGTGCTTAAAATTATATTTTAAAGTCTTTAACTCGAGTAAAGCGAAAGGGATTTAACCCTTTTCTTGCGCCTCTAAATTATCGGAAAAACGAAGGAAAATGCACATGCGATTGCTCTAAGCACCCACCAGCTGTGGCCAGCGGACCGTGAGGTAAACTTTGGCGCGGCCAAATAGCCGCAATCTTCGTAATCTCCTCAGCTTCTTATCGTTAAAGCCCATCCCCATGAAGACGGGCGGCACACGTGATCCGCATTGGCACTCCAGGTTGCTAACCGATTATTTTTCACTATGACAACACACCATACAACAGTATCGAACAACGTCCTCACCCCCTTTCGATCTTCGGTGTTGCCTCTCTCTATCTATCTCTCTCACTTCTGACACTCGATACTAGACGTTTCGTCGTGCTTCTCACTGCGAATACTTTAAAATTTAAAATTTTACAAACAAATTCATTTGTTGAACTTTCTTTAGTAATTCTTAAATAAAATTGCAATTCATGAGGGCGAATCAGAGAATCTTTAAAGTTAAATATCTTTTGCCAATAAATATGTCGTAATCGTCGAGTATGAAATTTGTTTATATACACAAATATTATCGTAATTTCACAGATTCATCAAGAGGATCTAAAAAATTTAAAGTATTTATCGACGAATAATTTGTAAAATTATACGTGTCGCAAAGTTAGTAATTTTCAAAGAAAAAAACGACACTAGGGAAACACGCAAGCTACAACCACGTGAGTCCCGTGAGCGAAGGGATCGTTAGACAGATTTGTGACCTTGGAATCAGGATTCCAATGTGCAGCGAGACCCGGCCGCGCTCGACCTCTGCATAATCGTGACGCATTATCCGCGCGACATTCCCCATCCACTATTCCCTTTCCCGTTTCCTACATATCACTTTCTCAAATCAAAACCATATCCCCATTAACACCTATCCGTTCACAAATCACCGTTCAACGACCAATCCAATCTTCCCTACGAAATCGAAATAACCACTTGATTTCCCGCATATATACATAAATAAAAAAGGGAAGAAGAATCGAGGAAGCTCAAAACGGTGCTTCTTCAAAGAAGAAAGAAAGTTTCAAGCTCGAGAATTCTTCTCTATTCTATTCAAAAAGAATAATAATCAACCTTCTTATCCCTCTACTTCTACAAATGTTTTATAATTTCTTATGAATTTCGCAGCGACGAAACGTCTCCCGGGATTGTTCATCCCCTGGAAGGAGGAAGGAATAAATTCCTCGAACCACTTCCACGAGGTGGAAGAGAAGGACGATTGATTGATTATACGATAATTGCACCGATATTGTATTTCACGCGGGTGATAGCCACGAAAACTGCGGACAAAGGCGGCTCCTCCGTGGAGAGGAGGAACAGATCCCGCGTGTTTGGATCCGCGCGAATGACTGGCAGCGCTTTCGCTCGGCGGGCCATGGGGTGCCGAGGGATGCTGCCAGCTGGGTTGGACGGCGCAAGATCTACCCCCACACGGCCACCCACACCCCCGTGCACGTTCGCCACAGGCAGCCAGACGTATCTCCGGCGCAACTCCGGCTTCTTCATCCTCCTTTCGTTTCCAAACAACTTGATGCCCACTATGGGAAAAATCATCCCTCTCGGGGCTCGTTCCGCGACGACGACGACGACGAGAGCGCGGCGCAAGGCCTCAGAGACAGAGAGGAGACAGAGAGAGAGAGCCGGATATTACCACGTCGATGAATATTTGAGAGAGATCTCTGCTTCTCGCTCGACTAGACCGAGATTAAAGCTTGGACGAGGGATACTCGATGTTTCTCGATTGCGGAGAATTGTTTGTTGGACGCAGATTTGTTACAAGTATTAGTTGAATTTTGATAATTGATAAATTTTGAAATTGAATAATATTTCTTTGTTCGAGCATTAGGCAGACGGATTCGATATTTCACGATTTATTTTCAGGGTGTTATAAAAATTGAAGAACAATAATTTCTTTTGATATTGACTTTTAATTATGTTTTTGAAAAAATGTATATGGAAATAATGCCAATAACGTTCTTCTAATTAGTTTTTTTTTTAATGATGATAATAATTTCGACACGTTTGTTTGCTGTTTTATTTTTTTTTTTTTTTTACAGAATCATCATACGAATCGTAAAATTGAAAAACCACATTTATTGCTGATATAAACCTGTAAATTATGAGTAACAGGCAGAAACTAAATTAAACCAATAATTGCATTGCATCGTTATCGTTCATTGATAAAACCGATGGAAACAGGAACATTCCTGTCATGTGTTTTTTTAATATATGCGCAATAAGGAACAAATGTATTTCGTTACGTTTCAATAAAATGCGTGTATTGTATTTTTTTCATCGTTGAATTGAAAACAGAGAGATAGATTAATTGGTCCGTAATTTAATATAAATCATACGAATATAATATTAATAAATATGAAATAATTCTCGATAAAATACGAAAGAATAACAATGTTGTTACAATTCGAATACAATATCCGATTCAAATATGTACGATTTGCTGAAATATAATCATTATCAGATAGATATTAAATCTAATGAACAATCATATTGAACATAGGATTCTTCTTAACTTAATGTACACATAACGTAATACTTTAATCGATCATTAAATAACTTTCTTCATCGTGAAAAATTTAGTTTTAATACAAAAGCACACAAGCGGATCGATCTAATCGTCTCATATAAATTAAAATTCAAAAGGGATGTTCATTGTCGTTTAGTT
>NW_006263351.1:356535-356599 GCF_000469605.1 Apis dorsata | reverse complement strand
TAATCGAAGTAATTTTCTAAAAAAAAAAAACGAAAATGGAAATGAAAAGAGGAAGTAGAATGGT
>NW_006263351.1:350335-356412 GCF_000469605.1 Apis dorsata | reverse complement strand
GGAGCAGGATTAGATGATAAAAAAATTCCGTCCAAATAATTTCTGAGTTCATCTTCTTGTATCTAGATGATGTTGAAGAAAACGGGAAAATAATCCGCAAGCTTTGTTTGACAGAGCGTAAAAAATGCTGGTGAAAAAAGTATAAGGAGCTTCGATGTATTAGAGATGATGTACTCGATAGATGCCACACATTTTTCCATTATGTGTTGCTCGATGCTTTGAGAATATCGATTTTCGATGTTAAATTATCGAATAGTGATTATTAAAATTATACTAAATAAATAACAATAATAATGAAATGAATTATATTTCGAGTAGAGATTGAATCTTGCTGCAAAGTTTTAAATTATTTCAAAAAAGAATTGATTTTAAGTAGATTTAAACGAGATATTTTTTTTCTTTTTCCTTTTAATAATGGAATAATAGTAAGATTATATATTTGAATTATTAAATTGAAAATTAGATGAGAAGAACATTGTCGATATTTCTGCCAGTGGATTATTATGCGACATCGTACGGAAGATCTCGTAAGAAAATAGATAGAAACGAAATTTAATCGCACGATTGAGCATAATTCATAAAGAACATATTTGATTCGCACAAATGTTTTTCCATTCGAGTATTACAACGAGTGATATATTTGAAAATTCTCACATTTATAGTAAACGAGGACGGTGTATTAAAGTACTATTTGCAGAAACGAGGAAAGGGAAAATGGCGTAAAAAATAATTACTTGGAAAAGCGAATCCGGAGATAAAAGAGATATTCAGGGAACAAATGTTGAATTCGTATACACTTTTTAACCTCAGCCACTGGTCTTTTGTATGCTCATTTATCGTGGTTGGAAAAAACGACAGGGAGAGAATCCCGCTTTGCTCGTTCTGCTATGAGAATCCTTTTGACGTTGGCGTGAGGCAAAAAGTATGGGGGAATTATTCGAAAAGTCATAAAAAAGAAAAGTAACGTGTCTTGTCTACCTTCTTATCGAAAATTACAGTTTGTATTATTCGAAAATGAATAAAAGAAGAATCTTGGTATCGAGAACGATTGTATTGTATTGCAATTTTACATTAGTTAATGTATAAGTTAAAATGAGTAAAGGATTCGCGATGTTTAAAATAAAGTAAAAGATTGGCGAAGAAAAGGGAGATAGTTACAATTTCAGTTAAAATAGAAAAACTTTAAGGTGTTCGAAGAAGATGGATGATAAGTAAAGGAAGAAGCCAGCGCTAGATATCTCAGATTGCCCTCCATCAAACGCTGCGAGTTTACTCCGCCTCTGCTTTCTAGACTTTCATCCCTTAAGGATTCTTCGTTATTCCCCACTTGCCATTACATGTGATGCAGTGCGTGAAACGCTCCATCTAACTTTTACGCAGGCTTTCACTGTCTCCTTACGATTTGCTCGAGCAGAACATTTATGTATGTAACACGATGGTTTTATCTCTTTAAAACTCTCACAGATAAATAAGAAGATATAATTTAATAACATTATACATCTTATGTATTTTGTATTATTCTTATGCATTCTTGTGCATTTAAAAAATGTGATTGGAATAATTTCAATAATTTGGCATCAAATAATTTGGGAGTACTTGATAATCATATCTTGGAAGTATCATTTGTAATTATTGCAACTTTTATTTTCCATGAATATACAACACATATTATTCTTTATACTATATTCTAGTATCTATATATATATGTATCTATTTTTTACTTATTTCACTTTATTTATTATTTTGATTGTTCGCCAAAATTAACGTGTTCTACTATATAAGAAATTTTATATTTCTTACTAATTTCCATTTCTTATTAATCTAACTTTTGGATCTTGAAAAGAAGGCCAAATATTATTAGCATACGAACAAAACGATCAAGAATTTCATTAAATTTGTTTATTTCGAAAATTTCCTTCTTTACACTGGGATCCATAGGTTACGAATTATGCAAACTTCTTGTTCCAAAATTCTTTCTTCTCCCCATTTTATTCCTCTTCGCTCGTTTTTTTGTATTCGCAAAGCTGTTAACATCGAAACCCTTTCGTCGACTGCGGTTTCTTTCAAGACAGAACTCTTTACCTCCGTGCACTCAAGGACTGTGAGTTTGCCTTGATGACTGCACGAGGAAAACGCCTCTCTTTGCCACCCGAGGAAAGTGCACTGTGCATTATCAGCCGATTTGCCTCGTCCTCGCGCGAAACGAGATGTGAATGGAAACGAAAAATTCCTATGGTCTTTGGTGTACGATTGGAGTGCACTTCGAAAAGATCAAAGCTCTCGAGATCGTAGAGAATTTGGCGCGAAAACAGCGTCGATCTTTGTGTGAAATTCATCGGATTTCAGAGAAATAAGTTTCGTAGCAATTACATACGTATTTAATCTCATATTTAAATTACTCGAGCTCGTTTTATATTTCGAAGATTCGTTCGTGATCGTTTCTCGTTTGTGTTGAACTTTGTTAATTGGAATTTGTTGTTTCTTTTCTTTGATGAATTTAACCGTTGGAGGAACATAAAAATTTCAGGTTTTTTGAAATTTTTTTCACGTTATTCCGAAAATTGACGTAATTTTAAATTGTTCGTTTTCAAGGAATGTAATTTTTTTCAACCAATTATAAGTGAAATAAAGGAAAACGCGAAATTGGCAAATCAACAAAAAAAAAGAAGAAGGAAGGAAGTTAAAAATAAATTAAACAAATACAGGGGGAATATAAAGGAAAAATATAATATAATACGATATATAATATAATACTGTACGATGATATTTTTATTTTGTATTTTTGCGTTGGCCTTTTACGAGATACGAAACAAAATAGAAATATATATCCGGTCATCGCGTTGAATAAAAAGTTACAAGCAAATACAATGGAGTGCAATACCAGCGGTATTTTTATATTATGGCCATGTACAAATACATCGCGGTATTAAAATATGCGACATTAAAACAAAATAAAATTCGTCGCTAAGATAAACATGTGCCAACGTTATGTGCATAAAAATATTAAAATAAACGGCGAAATATTAAAAAGTGAAATACAAGAGAAAGTTTTCAAGACGATATCCGATGATATCCGATGATATCATGTTTAAAAGAGGAAAATTTTAATTCACAAGCGTGTTAGAAAATGGTAGAATCTCTACAAGGAGGATTTCTGTTTGAAGTGCAAAATCGGTCGGGTTAAATTGATCAGTATTCATTAACTATACACACGCACACACACATACACACACACACACACACACACACACGGATAAATCAATATTTTCAAACACTGGTACAAACGGTTAATGGATTTATCTGGTGGAAATCGATTAGCATATAACGCGTGTTCTGATGAAACACAGGATCCTTCTCTGCGCGTAATACGGGTTCGGCTATTATAACATCGGTATTCCAAATTTACTTAATCCCATAGATCCGATTAATGAGTAAAAATCAGAGGAAATATTGGGTAGACTATGCGAGCTAGCATAACTAATATGCATATCGTATGTATCTAATAATGGGTTATCAATTCGATGGTTTATTATTAAGTGGCGATCAAATATTTTCATCATAGGAATATTCGGCTATTTTACCATTGAATTAAACACCCAATCCCTTTTCGAAAATGGAAATATGCATAGTTGATTGAATAAATTCTCGATATCCATGCAAATGTGTGTATGTATGTATTATTGTATCTTCTAATATTCTATTTTGAATTATTCTTATCGTGATATTAAATATTCCTTAATTGAATAACAATCAAGGATAAAATTAATTCTATATTTCGAGATAAATATATATATATGGTAGTAAATTATAAAATCTTATTTCAAGAATAAATTATTCAAACAGTTTCCTTATTAAAATAATTTATATTAATATAGGGATAGATTTTTAATAGTAGTAATGAAATCGAGTAACAATAAGTACAAATAAAAAAAGAACAAATATTAAAATAATTTATCTTTCAAATATTATTATTCAAATAATATCGCAGTGTTTATTCATCGAAAAGTTCGTGATAGGGAGGAGGAGGGGATCTTTGATTTCCAATGACCGACGGAATTCTTATTTTTAATATCCTTCCTTTCGTCTCATACTCCTACAATTTTAGAATATTGGAATCGCGATAACCAGTTATGAGATTGACTGCAAAATTCAATGGAGAATTCGAGGGTGCGAGCTAAGATTTATATCGTATTTTTGCCGAAGAAATGGACATTTGCCAGACGATCGACTAATTTAGATCAAGGTTTTGGAAGCGATTCTCCAACCCTCTCGTAAACTTTCATGCGCACAGATGCGACAAATATTTGTGACATACGTACAAGTAAATTTGTCAATATTATGCTAAATTAATACACAAAACTAATACACAAAATTAAAATTGGATGTATTGCCGAATATAACTCAAGCGCGTCGTCTAAACGCACAAGAATTAGACGATACAGTATCAAAATGCGTTAATTAAAGCTGCACGCAAGTGCCAATTAATGTTTAGTAGTTCCTGAAAATATTCATAAAGAATTGGGATATTAAATTTGGAAAATATTTTAAAAGACACGAAAATAAAAGAATATCGAACGATTCATATGGAAGCAAATAAAAATCAAGCACATAGATATCGATATAATACATATTATATATTTAAAAGAAAAAAGATATTATAATTAATAATATACCAAAAATAGAAAATAATATTAGAACGAATAAAAACTTCAAAGCATTTGTATTAACTCAAAAATTAATTTCACATAATCTTTCATCATAATTTTTCTTCACACCTGAAGAATCTGGAAGATTAAAATTTGTTTCACCCTTAGAAAATAATCATAAAATTTTTTTTTTTTTTCCTTCCATTCTAACAGAATATGTTTCTGTTCACAGGTTCACGTTAAAATTCTCGATGCGTTCGATCGATTGTAAAGAAACCGAGAAGAGAGAGAGAGAGAGAGAGAGAGATGGAAAGAAATCGCGGGTAGACAAGGTGGACAGCCAAAGAAACAGAGATGTCGTAATTTAGCTCGAGATAAGAAACGTTCCGGGTGTTTTCTTGGTTATCCGCAGTTTTCATTTATACCGTGGAACGAGCCGGACAGATTAAATATTGTTCGGAAAAGAATGGCCCCGACAGAATCGAAAACAATACGAAAGTCTGTCGATAGAGCGAGTGATACCACCACGGCTTCTAAAAAGAACTTTCCTACCTTTCTTTTGCTCACGACATGCGCTTTCTTTCCGCTCTGTCCAAGTTTAAACTTGGAACGATATTGTGCTGCCACTTGTGTATCGGTACGTATTGTTGTTTATACAGTGAATTTCGTATATCGAAGGTTTAAGTACAGATTGAATCTTGGGGAAACTAGTTATTGGAAAGAGAAATGGTATTTTATGAACGGGTCTCGAAAATTGAAGAATAATAGACGAAGACAATGTCTTGTTTAATTTTCATTACGAGGGTGAAAAAAATTAATTAGATTTTAATGTGAATATATCGACAAATTCATATATATATATAACAAGTCAACTAATTCTCTTCTCATTCCAGATTTTCAGTTATATTAAAATGTATGATATCAATAATGTATCAAATATTACAAATTTGTAAAGTAGAATAATTAGTTAATGCGTATTATTTTCTGTCAAAAATATATTTCCAATTATATTAATCGGATTACTACTAAAATTTTCTTCATATAAACGGGATAAATGTAATATTAAAGCAACTAATAAAATGTGCAATGGAGTACATTTTGGTATATAAGGAATATTTCGTTTCATTAAACAAAAATTAAAAATGCTTTCTTTGTTGAGTTGTTTTTTATCAAAGACTTTTCGAAAAATTATTTTAATAACGTAACTTTATTGAAAAAAAGCTGAGCACTGAATACATACAGAAGAATATAATTAATTTTTTTTCTAACAACATATAAACTAATTTAATTTCTGGCAGGTAAGATAGGCAGTTTTTGAAATGGATACCATTCTTGTATACCATTCTCTTTCTTTATACCATAGGAAATGGATTTCGTGCTCATAGCACACGTATTTTTCAACTAATTCTAATAAGCGCTTTGTCCACGGTT
>NW_006263351.1:345877-350161 GCF_000469605.1 Apis dorsata | reverse complement strand
TTTTTTTTTTTTTTTTTTTTTTTTTTTTTTTTTCCATTCTTTTCTCGAAAGGTTAAGAGATTATAACAAAGGGCTTTCGTTGCGCTGAAGATTCTTTAAAAAAGATTGCGTGGAACTTTGAAACAATACATTTCTAAGGAAATAATCTCGCTACTTACGTGAACATGGTTTCTAACCGGAAATATTAGACTTACCTGTAACAAAAAGAAATAAAGAACAATTAATTAATAAATAGTACAAATGTAAATTGAAATTTTATATTTTACAGAAATTGAACAAGTTTTATGATTCGATTCCCCCATTTAATCTTGGGATGGATATAAAAGATGGACATTAGAAGAAATTGGAGGAAAAAAGTGGGTCAGAATGTACGAGAAACGTTTGTGAAGGATTTCATTTGTCCCTCTAGTATGCTTTAGTACTTAGAATCGAAAAACCAAGCAGGAAGCATTTCGCAATTTCCTACTTTCTTTTCTTAACCATCGTGACAATTAGCCGGACGTTAAGATATAGAAAATGCAATTTTCTATTTTAAGAATTGAAATATTCGATCATAATCAAGACTAAAAGATTCAATTTTCATTATTCTTTTCTTCGTTTAATATAACTATTAAAAGTATTTGTAATTAATTATTAGATGCAATAATTCGTACTTACTATGTGATTATTAAAATAGTCGATTTTCTTTTTTCAAGAAGAACAGAAAATATTACAAATATTATAAATTATAATATCCAATTTTTAATTATATTTCAGAATAAATATACTCAATTTTCAATCGTGGCAAAATTGAGTTATTTGAGTGACGAGAATTATTTTTCTCATCTTAAATTCGATGTTTCGTTAAAAAATAAGAATACTTTGGCAATTTTCTTTTCACAATATATTTGACGGAATAACGGGGCGATATCGTTTAATCAAAATTAATCGCCTGTATATTGTAAAAGCTGTTACATTAACGCAAATGGGAGAATGCAATGGGAGAATCGATAAATTGGGCCGGGATTTGAATTTATTTCCCGTCGCGTCATTTTCATCGTTATTATCATCGAGCCGAGCTGGAATTTTGATATTAAAAGGAATATCGGAGAATAATTTAACCTTCGACAACGTCGCCTGATTATCCTTGGCCGTTTATCAATTACACCACTACTGCTCAGTCGACGAAACCTTTCTTTCGATTGTTAGAGAGAGACACGCTTGATTCTCGGATCGATCGTGAAATCCATCGAGCATATTTCGCGGAACAATGCAGAGGAATAAATCAGTTTGGAAAGGACGGTGGGAATAATTGAGGAATGTGGCAGAGATCGAAGGGGTAGCACACCCTCCTCGCCCGTGTCTTTGTTATTCGAGAGTTTCTCGAACCACTCGAAGCGTTAGCCGATCCCGTGTCAAGAGGATCACACCTGATTCCTTTCTTGCGTGGACTCGCTCAATTTTTCTGTCGCGATCTCTTTCATCTTCTCCCCAACGTCGAGAGTTTCTCGCGATAAGGAGGAGCTTATTGAAGGGAGTCAAGGCGACTGGACCTCTTTGATTTTTTTATTTCCTTGCAAGGTTTTTTTAGAAGGAGTTTAAGTGGGATTGCGTGAACTCGAAGAGATTGTGAGAGGAGGTGAGAAATATTTGTTAGTTATAATCTAACATGATGATTAATTTGTTGCAGGTGGTGTAACTCGAAGATTTTCCATCCTATCACGATGAACTGTGTGTGGGTAAAATGAAAAAACAAAATTTCTTTTTTGCATCAAGAAGTTAACATTCTCACGTGTTAATCGTGATGATCCATTTAATCTGGATTCGAGGATAAATCAATAGAAATCCCGTTACATATCGATCTTCTCAATAACGAAAAAATTATTTTCGTAAGATAAACTCCAATTTTACAATTTTGTATCGTAGTATGGATACTTAAATCGTTTTCTTAAAACCTTCGATTGTAAATGAAACTGAATCGAATATCAATCACAAGTGATCTTGTCGTTCCAGGAGTCGATTCGACAACGAGAGGTAGAATAGATCAAACGGAGGAAATTGCAGATCAATCGATATTTATTTACCGTGTTTAACTAAATTCAACGCTCGAAAATTTGTTATTCTTAACGAATTCAATACCGTGCAGAACTGCACGATCGAAGAGTAACTTTAATCAAATTACAAACTTCCAACATCGACAACTTCCACTACGGAATCTCTTTATCGCTCGAACAGATGCAACCGTGTTCCATTTTCGGTTTCGTCCCGTTCTACCTTGGCGTGGAATATTCAGGCCTCGATGTCACGCGGATTACAGACGGCGCCGATGTAGTAAGCAGCTTCTCAGATTCTGAAAGAGTAGAATCTACATCGAGTTTCCGGACGCTTTTGAGTTATTTAAACAAGATACGGAGAGAAATCTTCGAAAAATCCGGATAACTTCCAATTCAAAATATTTGCTAGAAGTATATAAAATTTGTTTTACTGGAAAGAAGTCGAAATAGAAAAATGAAGGGAATAAAAGTCGAATGAATACACGTATTCAAAGAAGTTTATTCGAAAAAAATCTCTCAATTGAGATCTTCGATCTTCGATTCGGTTATTAGAACACTGTAAATAGGACGAAGATCAGAATGACCAAGGAAAATGGAGAAAATATAGACGATCGGATATCGGTCGATACGGGATCGAGAAAGTCGAATTGATTTACATTTCGGATATCAGTTCACGTATTATCATAAAAGAATGGCGGTCGGTTTAGCTCCCCCGAGGAACATTATCGGCCACCTGCTGTTTCTCTGACGACGACGCTGATTCCGGAACCACGCCTACGTTTTATCCGTTTCGTCGATTCCGACATAGGGATCGGAAAGGATTGTCGAACGGATCAAGAGGTTTTCAGCTTGTTTGGAAATGTTGGAATATAGGATAGGGATTATTCGTTACACGTGGTATTTTCGACAAGCGTATATATAAAGCATTCTGAGAATGCTTCAAGTACGTTCACGTTTGGATAATGGATCCGTGAAATCATGGAGATTATTTTTCTATAAAGAAATCCACGTGATTTTGAAATACTATTACGTATAAAGTCTGTATATTTAATGAATTTGTTTCAATTAATTTGGATCATTAACGTTAATCGTCGAAGGTAATATTTCCTTCGTTTAGTTTAGTTATTCAAGTACTTGTTTATTTTAGCTTCTTAATTAATCTATTATAAACTCATTTGTTTCTTAATTGCAATTTCATTATTTTATGGTTATCTCTAATTTCTCAGAATATTATATTTTCCTTTCCATATGTTTGTAGTTTGGGTGATAACGTAATGGATTTATTTTACTAAATATTCGGATAATTCGGATAAGTGCCTCGGTAGATCGAATTCTTGATGAAATTAATGACGCAGTTCATTAATTTAACAAATAGATGGTATCAAATTTTATCTTCAGAATAATAGGACGAATTTTCATCTTTTCTTAATTAATTATCCTTAATATATCGTTAATGTATTTCATGAAAATCTACCTCGATAGAATTCTATTTACAAGAAGAATATACATCTCGATATAATTTTATGCGATATTTTCCACTGAACATTCTTCCTATATCCTAACATAATTTTCCTCCACTAACTAATTTCTCATTATCTTCGTTATCCACTATTCATCAAGTAAATGAATTCGATCGATTACTAACTAAAATTCTCAATAAATAGAACCCTAGATAAATGGAGTTCCATTTAGAACCGCTCACGCGGTTCAAAGAGGACAACGAAGATGAAATCGAACACGTTTCCAATACTCGAGGCAACAATTTTTCCCCTTTTTCTTTCTATTCCTCTCATTCGCGATCGACAGGAAATTTAACAGAGCCGCTAAGCGAACGCCCGATTCCGTAACCGCCATTTATTTTCCAAGCGTGCATAACGCGTATTCGCGTCACCGTCGATCGAAAAGCCGTAAAGATAGGCGGGTTATGGCCGCCAATCCTTTTTTGCAGCAGCGCTCCATCGGCCTCGAAGGCATTGCGATAAGACTCTTCTTGCGTTTCGCGGGACTTTGCGCGAGGCGAACGTCTCCCGCGGCCATTCTGAATTTTTCACGCGGTTACACGGATGATTTAGCTTCACTCGGGTGAATCACGAGTTTCAATCGGGTCAAAAGAAGGATTGAGGAACACGTGGAACGTAGAATGGGTTGGAACGACTCGTTTTCTCTGTATAAATTTGCACTGGGGGAAATTGGAAGGAAGCTTTTGAATTTTTTAACAGGTTAATTTTCCACTTCGAAAGTTGAAAACTAT
>NW_006263351.1:336202-345658 GCF_000469605.1 Apis dorsata | reverse complement strand
TTTTTTTTTTTTTTTTTTTTTTTTTTTTTTTTTTTTTTGCGAGTATTTTGAATATGCGTGTTTTCTATGGAAAATATAACGTAGAATGATTTTACGGAATAATAATGGAATTTAAAAATTGAGCCGTGACGATGAGCTTTTGAATAATGTAACGTGTCGATAATGTAATGAGAATTGGTAATTAGTACCCTACTAATGGTTCTTGCTTTGAAGGATTCGAATAAATAATGTACGCTGAAAGAGAGATTCATGTTTAAAAGCTGATCACGTAATGACATGTAAATGTTGAAGGATTTTGCGACTGCAAATGGACGCTACATTAAATGTGTCTATCGTGACCTAAATTCGTTGAATTCGCACACAGGTGTTCGTTTTAAACGTACGTTATTCTTTATACCGGTATTGATTATCTGTGTGATTTATAATAATCACAAAGAAACATAAGTTACAAGAAAAATTAAAACGTACGTAATTTAAAACGAATATTTTAAAGAATATTTAATAATAAATACATAAAATAAAATAAAAATTTAAGAAGAGGATCATTGAGGACAAGAAGAAGATATTGAATTTTGAAGTGGATATTGTATATCGAAATTAGTCCTCTTACCCTCTGATTGGTGATAGCATTTGAATCGGAAATGGAGAACGTATCGACGATGGAATCGAATCGTACGAGCTTCTTCGGGTGATGAGCCTTCTTCGAGCGCGGACAGAGCGAGCACATGGCTGAATCAGTCGGTGTCGTTGGGGGCATATTCGACGAATGTATTCGCGATTCTTTACGATTTTTTCACTATTTTTTCCTTTTTTTTTCTCTTTTTCTTTTTCTTTTTTTTCACTTTTGCCTTCTCTTGTCGAGCGATTTATTCACTATTACTCTTCATCGAGTCACGTTCCTTACATCATTGTCTAAAGTCTAAACCATAAATAGAGGCTCGACAAAACACAAGCTTATGTCTATACACCTTTCGATCGATTTGGACAAATTTTGTCGGTACTAAAAGAATGATGGTCGATGCGAAACTTGCCAATGCACGGTATAAAGCTTATTGTACGGGCAGTGATTATTTTTATTGTCTGATGCTTATCGTCCTTATCCTCGATATTTCAGAATCACCTCGCAAGACTTTTATATTAGGATATTTTTCGTTTTTTCCGTATATTTACGAGGATGATGCGTAAATTAATTATCTCGATGCGTCCTTCTCTCACGATCTATATTTGGATGGTTAATAAATTAATCTAACGAGCCCTCTATTGCTATTAATAAAACGGAGCTTAATATCGAAACGATAGAAAGTGTCTATCTATTCCATCAATTTTTATTGCATACATTATATAAGTGTATTTTAATGTTCTTTTGAATTATAATAAATAGTGGAAATTCGTATTAAATACGAAAATAAAAATTTTGAAACGTGTAAATTAAACTTCGACCATGAAAAAGAACTTGAGGAACGAGCAATGGAACGACATCTCTTCGGCTACGAAAGTATCGTTTGTCCAAGTCGGTAACACAGAAATTCACGAATCGATCGAGACCACGATTCCTTGCTGTTGGAACAGTAGTTACCACGAGCAGTTGGGATATAAACCGGAAGTAGTACGGTTTCCTCGGTTATCGCCGGAACCTAACTTAAAAATCAATACTTAAGAAGGATTTCACTAAGACGAGTTTGCATTTGTCGAAAGAAGTTGTTTTGTTGGAAATGAAATTGCAAATTTGTTTTCAACAGGGAAAACAATTCAATTTACGAAGATTCAATTAACACGGTCTTGATTTTGTTGTTAATTGCTCGAAGACACCATTCAGCATCTTCTTCACTCGAAGATGTTCTATAAACGCTTACATTCGAAACTGAACTTAGTAATACAATTTAAAACACAGAGAGAAGATTCTTCTTCTAAAATCATCCTCTTATTTCGAAATGGACGAGTTTTCAAAAATACAGTCACAAAAAATGATCTTTCTAAAAGATTAGAATCCAAAGATGAAGAAAAGGAATCAAACTAGACACCAGAAAATAACAATCGACCCAATAATAATAATTTTTTCCACTTGCCAAAATAAAATCCAAATCCAGAAAAGAATATAATCATCTCATCACATTTAACTCGACGACATTTATCGTTACAAGAGATGTTTCTCTCGCGCCATTGTAAAATCCAATCCTCGTGCAATAATTTCCATAAGCGTCGCTCGCGCGGAAGGAAGTGGGCGCGACGGACGTCTGTATGTATAATTAGTTGGATCGCGGATACAATAGGAGAACCATGCTCAGAGAACGCGCTTCAGAGACGCGTTCGAATAGACGAGGGCCGGAATCGAATTGTTCCACGATTGCGGGAGGAAACGGTTGAAGACCTGCGCCACGCTCGAATGAACTAACGAGACTACGATGCGCGACGCTGGAAATCGCGAGGCAGGAGGACTAATTTCCATTAAGCAGTGCGGAGTGCCGTCGTCAGTCGACGCGCCGCCCTTAATTAGCGGCGAGGGCATAAGCGGCGCTAACTTACGTACAAGGGGGTCAATTGGCTGTTCTTGGGGAGATAGTTCTTGCGAATTATGGTCGATTTGCGAACGATTAGTTCGTTGGTTATCGACATCGGGGGATGGGTTCGATCGATCTTTCTTCTTTTTTACATCGGGATGAAGCGTGTTTGGACGAGATGTTGAAGATCAACAGGTTAAATTGGAGAGGATGAGAATTGATTAACCCTTCTCTACTTTTATTAGTTGGCGGGAAAATATTTTCTCCGTGGATTATTCTTCTATAGGAAAGTTTATTTAAAAGTTATTTTGAAATTAAGCAATCTTCTGAGGAAAGATTTGTAAGTAGATACGTATTTTTTTTATGTTAAATATTGTTTGTATATTTTATTTAAATAATTTTGGATAGACGTGTATGTTACACACAGTGGGATATAAAAACTCACAAGTGATTCTTAATTATAAGACTATAAAAATTGAAAGAAAATGCATAATTGAACAAAAATAGCGGACATTGATTAAAGAAGTCGAATATAAAGTACTTGTCATAATCCTCGAAATCAAAGGATGAACATTGGAACGTCATCGAGTTATTACATCAAACGTTCGCATTCGCGGCTGCCAAGAAGAACGGAGAGATCAAAGGACTCGAAAGCAGACTTCAATCTTCGGTCTAAAAAGTTTCGGGAAGAATATGTCGGCCCGTTTCTGAAGAAATAGACACGAATTGGTCGACGACGTGCTGATTACGCCGAAAAAAGACACTCCTTTCTGTTTACAGTTTTCAGAGCGGAAAGTAATCGACGGCTCTTTCTGAAATTGCTGGAGCAAGCCTCGAGCCCAACAAATCGACACGATCGTTTTAATCACTTACCAGGGTAAGAAATCGTGAATCGTTCGTCGCGAAAATCGTGAAAATTGGCACGATTTCCTGTAAACAACAACCGTTTTCTATTTGTCGTTTCATTCTTAAAATGGGTAAAATTCTGGACGAAGGATACATTTGGATTTATTCGAGAATTTTGAAGTAACACGAAAATATGATCAATTCTGAAGATTAAAAAAGCTAGTTTTGATATCGTCGATATAATATGATGATATTTTAATAACAAGAGGAGATTTTATATCAGATCAAATAATTTTTATAATTATATCGAAGAAGCAGAGGAAAAAGAAGTAATCTTAAAAGCTGATTGAAACATGGAAACCTCTTCTTAAAGAGGTATCATATACCAGATTAAAAGTTTGCGAAGAAAATAAGAAAACAGTTTGAATTAATTGGATAAACTCATTTCAAACAAATTTTCAATTCAATCGTAGTTGACTCTCCCAAGTTTCATCATTAAACTTTTCAACCACGAATCTTTGACAACGAAAATATTAATTATTTCACCTGTGAAGACTGTTGCTGGAACTTATTCCAGTCCGAGCACGATGTCGCTCGAAAGTTTCGCGATTGAAATATAATTTAAAGTCGTCGACTTTTCCTTTGAACTTCAGAATATGCAAACAAAGATTGAAAAATTTCACTTCCTGCGTTTAACCGGAAATATCCCAACTGTTCGAGTCGAGGTATGCCACGTATAATAATTTCGAAACTTTTCAAACTTTTCTTTCGAGATGTCGTATCTCGAAATTTCGAAGAATTTTAATTGCGACCCGCTTGAAATAGATAACGCAGAGCGACATATCCTGGTAACAAGAACGAGCAAGAGTTTCTTCGAGGGTAAAGAAACAACTTCGATTTTAATACTATCGTCCCGTAGCCCGTGGCCATTCAAACTTGGAAGGTTGTTCGATAAAAAAGGAAAAAAAGTTGAAACGGTTCTAGTTGTCGTGGAATACATCGAAGAAGAGTGGAATTTTCCGCCAGGGGCAGGGCCCAAAGCGTTCTGAGAACATCTGATCGTTCCCTCACAGAGACACGATTCTCCGCCAAATGATGTTCTTGTTCGATCGTGCTATTAATTTGAAACAAGTTGAATATTCATGGTGTGTTGCGCATTAATTAAATCTGAGATCGATGCTTGTCACTGTTTTTCCAGCCTTTCGACTGCGCATTGTTTCAAAAGCTTATTCAAATACACTACACGAGAGAAAATAATGCGGAAATCAATTTGTAAAACGAGTATCATTCCTTCTTTGAACGAATGTGAAGTAATATTTCGAATACCTACGAATATTATTTCGAAAGAATATATAAGAAAACGATATTTTAAATCATTTAAAATTTTCACTTCTGGCTTGAAGAAAAATTATCATTAAAAACTTTCCTTCTTAACGGAGGGGAAAAAAGTTACGTAAAAGTTATATTTAATTTATCGTAACTCGTTCAATTTCTAATTCTCTGTCGTGAAACAGATTGGATAATATAATTCGTAACACAATTATGAGGTTATTAACGAAGAGATAAAATGATTAACGGGCAAAGCTTTGCGTCCCGTTCGACGGGAAGAGGAAGTGAACGCATCCTGTCATTTCGTGCCGCGTTACGTTTAATTACTATGTCACGTTAATTCCACGATGCGAGCACATTCGTTATTGCCGGCCATCGAGCACCGCAACTCGAGCACTGCGCGAACGAACGGCTTAACGATAAAGAGGCCGCCTATTAAAACTGAAAGGCTACTTGAATTGAACCTGTTATCGTTCATTATCGTGATTCTAGCTGGGTGCACGACGGGTGGGCGACGATCGGATCCAACGCGTCGTAAATCGCGTATCAATCCGTGCCTATACGCTCGAAAGAGTGCACGCGTTTCACCGAATTAACGTCGCGTTAATTGGTGAACGTTGTCAATTAACAAACGGAGCAATGAGTAGCATCGAGCCGACGGAATTGGGTTAATTGTTTTTGGTTAATGAACTGAAGGAAATTCGATCGGTTTATATTCTCTTCCCGTTTTTTCTGGTAAAAAATTCACTTTTATTTTGTTAGAGAGAAAGACATTAATTCTGTTACGTTAGTAAATCCAGTTTAATCGATTGTTGTTCGAGAAATAAGAGAGAGGAATTATCGAATGGAAAAATATTTGAAATATTCTTTGAAATTATTTTTAATTTATAATTTATAAATTGTATTTGAAGAGTTTGAAAATTGAGAGATGGAATGAAAATACATTTCAAAATTGATGTGACTTTTTTTTTTAAATAAAGGATAATTTTATTTTAAAAGGATATTAATTAATTTACAGATAAATAAATACAAAGTTTACGAATGTTTTTATGGAAAAGTAATCACAGTCGAGCAATTATAGATTAAGTCAAATACCTAGGTATTTTCTTTTCTTCGATTCTCTTAACTTTCTTGGTAACTTTTATTTCCATTACTATTTTTCTTCTATTTTATTTATTTTCCTTCCCTTCATATCAGATCCAACGAAATTAGAGCGACCAACTGTGACCCTTAAGTACTTCGCGTCACAACTCACATTATCCTATTGCTTTCGTTGTTAATATAATACACGTACACACGATGCGATGTACAAAGTATAGTTTCCGAATGCTCAAAACGTTTTACTGTTTTTGTAATTCTCTTAACGGTGTTTCTTGCAATCTACCGATTATCGTCGAGCATATCATCTATTTTTAAATATTTCGTAATATTTTATTAAAAAAAAATTATTGAATTTCGAAAAAAGACAAGTTATCATTTTTGATAAATAACTTCCTTATACTCGATCGTCGATAAAAAAGTCTTACAATTCGAAGAAGGACGAATAAAATTTCGTCCAGATAAATCCCGAATCTACGAATAGAAAAATGAAAAAAATACGGCGAATAAATTCAAAAAGACGCGCCCTACTGCTCTACTTCTATTTCCTTATCGAGGGTATAAAGGATCATCGAAAATAGATTATCTCCCATTTAGATCTCTAAATAGACGCGTTCCACCTCGTTTTCGATTCGATTCTCGATTATTTAAACGGGCTTTCTTCAAATCTAGAAAGAAATGCACCTTCGATAATTCTCGATTATTCGAGATCCATCCCCCTCTGTCATCAGTCGCCGAAATAGATTTATGACCGTTCGAACGCAACGGGCAGGATCATTATTCGAGACGAGATATATGCGAGGATCGGGCATATTCCTAGCTGTCGATAAATTCGCACGTTCACCTAGAAATCTGAGACTCGCAGCTTAGCTTGACAAGCCGTGGAACGCGATCGATATCTGCAGGAACGACAAGCCTTCGCCGGCCCGGCCGAATTCGAAGCTGTCGTCATATTGTTAGAACGCGATCGGCATAATTTTCGCGCCGGTTCCCCGATCTGTCTACGCGGGATTAGGAAACGAGATTGTTCGAAGAAACGAAGAAAAGAGCGTAGGGCTAAGCGTATCGGATCGAAATTGAAGAAAGAGTTGAAAAATACGTTTATCTTGTTCGCGTGAGATGGATGGAATATGATTTTCCGTGAGAAAAGATTTTACGAGATTGTTTTTCTTCGTATGCTTTTCGTTCATTGGCGGAACATGGATAGAATCGGAACTGAAGAAATTTAAATTAGATTTGGAACAGATTAAAGAGAGTTACTACCTCGCGAGAATCCTTAATTTGCTCGTTTTGAAATATGATTTTACGTGCTCGTTTTGAAATTGTATCAGTGAATTTGTAATGTATAAAATTAAGAAAGGGAAAAAATGGCATGCTTAAAAAGCGACGAAAAAATTTAGAAGTTCGAAGGCTTGGTGCAATTCGAAAATTAATATTTTTTTATACACAGAGGAAGATAAAATAATAGAAAATAATCATTCAATTGTGAGTTTTCGTTGTTCCCACTGTACACAAATACCATTATCAATTACCATACGAAAGGTATTAATAATTCAAGAGAAACTAATTTAATCGACAGAATTCGATTGCATCGTAGAATTTTCCTTCTATTAAATGGAATTCTAGATTACTGTTTAGTAATCCAAATGGGTCCAAAGAATTTAAGATCGATCAGTCGGTTGCAAGTGGATCGAGTCGATCGATTAAGGAAATAATTTTTACTGTTTATATTGCGCGGAGGGATCGATAAAATGCATGAATTATGCAATCGAACGTTTTCTTTGACTCGTATCAAATAAAAGTCAACATTAGATGGCGAACGTCAAGATAACTGCTTCTTAAGCGGACATAAAAATTGCATTGCACGCGATGCACGTAATGTGCCGCGTGCCGGCCACGAGAAACGTATTGTAAAAGCGACGATTGCATATCAATGTATCGTCGTAGTGTCGAAGGAAAATTAACAACGTTAATATAAAACTTTGCTCGAAATTATCAGGAGCTTGAATCACGCAAAAATATATTTCCAACCTTATAATCGAAACCGAATTTCATCTATAATTATTCTCGACAACTTGACCATTCATCGAACGATATATTAGAAACGATTATAAGAATACAACGAATATTTAAAAATTGTTCAACCATCTTTACCACGTGATTTGTTACTACGAATAATTTGATATTTGATTAGATTTGAAATAATGAATCACGAATGTATCAAATGGAATTTTATCGTGCTGCAAATTGTTTGCAAATATTTCTCCAAAGATCGTTTATATTCGACACGATTAATGCCTAAGAAATCGTTCTCGTTTTAATAAACATGGTCGTGGAACGTAAACCGTTTGCGCACCAGGATCGCGGACTCGATGCACGAGGGAAAGGCGGATTACAAGCGTAAACCGCGCGCCTCGTGTACACAGAGAAGAGTTGGATTGTTGGAATAACGTCACGTTGCGCTTGAATTTCCGTAGAACAGCTGCAGCCACGAAAAGTTGTGCGCTGACGGTTTGATATCGCCGATAAACGTTTTTAGAACGTTTCGCATATCATTACTTGAAGAACAAAACACGAATTGATGAAATTGTGCGGTAACGAAAGTATGCGGTGCAATAATCTTCTAAACAACAATTGCAAAAGAGAATAACATTTATAATAATTTCAACGAATCATGATCTCCTCGAGATTTCCCCCAAAATAATCCTCTTTTCAATATTCGATTCGTGTCAATCTCGATCAATTAAAAAAAATTTGATTACGATCATTTGCGTAATAGAAACACAAATGCAAAAAAGTTCGAACATCTATAACTTATCTCGAACAAATTTTATTAGAGGCGAAACGATCGTAGAATCGTTTCGAGAAGTTTTCAAAGATGAGTGCGTTCGAAATGGAAAAAGAAAAAAAAAAAAAAAAGAACGCGGGGACGCACGGTCGCCGCGAACACTGACCTATGTCACTGCGCTCGATTCATTTCGGTGCGCCACTCCACGAGTCACATCTTCGAACCGCATCGTATTTTTCAAAACCCGAATAAACCTATCACAAACGACACAACGGGATCACCGGTGCTCCGTTTCCATATTTCTCAACAGTCATTCGACATATTATTTACTCGATGTGTTAACAAAAACACGTCGCATAAAAAAAAAAGGAAAAGGAAAAGACCTCGTTATCACTCGGAACGAACAGGAAAGTTAATAAACGCTCGCGATAATCCTTCCACGAGCAACGACCTGCGTCATTGCACACTGTACTTGGCACAGTTACAGCTTTCGAGCGCACACGAGAGATGCGTCACGCTCCCAAGTGAACGAAGACCACCGTGTATCGACTGTTGCATTCGATTACATCAAACCCTAACCCCCTCGACACGTACTGCGACGATAATACCGAGTCGAATCAGACCAACGACTAACGAAACGAACCACCAACACTCCTCCCCCCGTCCATTACCGATTCTCCTCGCATCCATATATTCCGATTCTCGACGAACCAATCCACTTTCGAGCCCACGTTATCGTCACCAAATGCGTCAGACGTGAACAAGAATGGAACAATGGACTTTTCTCTCTCTATTCGCGTTGTGGTTCACCTCTCAAGATCCCGGCGACGAGAGCCGTAACGCTCTCGTATCCGCGGCTGCTTGCAGGTGAAAACTCGGCAGACCTAACCTTCGTGG
>NW_006263351.1:332001-335568 GCF_000469605.1 Apis dorsata | reverse complement strand
TGTAGCCGGTCACACCGATAGCACCAGCGGGGTGAACTGCACCGCCACCTCGTGAAAATTGCATTCACCCTGGCGTCGCGCGACCACCACCTCCTCCCCCACCCTTCGAATCCCACCAAATTCCGTGATTCTCGCCTCGTTCTCGGACGGATGGATGGATTTCTTCTTGGAGGATGGATTCGAAGGGGTTATTTGCACGATGGATGGTGATTATTGAAGGATTATACGAATGTCGTGGAAGACAAAGCTTGCATCGAGTGGCTACCATCTTTGGAATTTTAGGATGAATTTAGAAACGCAACAGATTTTTACGCAAATCTTTGTTGGATTTGAAGGTATTTTTATTCGAAATTAAAGTGTCAGTCGGTTCAGTCGATCGGATACAGAGATCTTGGAGATATTCGAATATATATTGAAGAGAAAGAATTCCTGATTTTTTTTTCGTTTCGATGAAATGAATTTTATGGAAGATATTTTTTAATATAAAGATATTATATTATATATTGGGAAGTGATTTTTAAAGAAGTCGTAGAATTTTTGAAAGCTAGTTTTTTTAGAAGAAACTCAAAGCAAAAGTTCCATTTGAAAATTGCTCAAGAGATTAATATTAGATACAACGATATTAAGCGTATGTACTACGACACAAAGTGTTTCTACTTTTCCCTGTTTTCTAAAACGATTCGTTGGTTCAAGGTTTCTCCACCAACGACTGACGTCACGGATGACCCTTTCTTTCGCAATCTCGTTCGAACGGTGTTTCGAATCAACCCATTCCTCGTGTGTACTCGTACACCATCAAACTAACTTACCAAACTTACGTTTTCATCGAATAACTCCCATTATTCTGTCGGAAATCGATCTCGCTCGCTAACTAACGCGATTCACATTCGAGTTTCTATTCGAAATTACGCCTCGTGGATTAGCCTCAAACGATCGTATCGAAGAGGCTCGCGATTGTCTGGCCCGATAATAATCCCGAAGAGCCACGAAGTAAACAACGATCGACGGGGAAAATTTCTTCTCTCCTCGAATGGACGAATGGCTCGGAATCGATAGTTGCGAAACAATGCGTTTTTTTCCCAATCGAGAAGGCCCCGCATCGATGATCGCAGCGCCAAGGAGAGATCGTGTCGGCGAATCGATACGGCGAATTGCAGCGTCTGCGACCGCTTTCTGAAAGCCGTAAATAGAAAAAAGAAAGGAAGAGAAAAAAAGTGGCGCGGGAGGTTTAATTAAAAGCGAGTCTGCCGTGCAGGGGGGGAACGACGAACGGGTCAGGAACAATGGCGGCCATTGTGTCGCGCGGTATTTAACAGGTTTTCCAGTGCGGTGGCCGCCGTTTTCCATTCGATCCATTTCTTCGAGCAAGAACAGAGCCCTCCCGGAATAAAATAGCGAAACTGTTGTCCGCCTTCCACCCCCTCTCGCCGGCCAGTTTATTTCGAAGGTGAATCGCCACGATTCGATCGCGAACCCCTGTTCCAACACCCCACACTGAACACTCTTGGTCTCGCTTTTAGACTTTCGATCGAATATCGAGCCGTTTTATCTGCTATCAAACTATGGAGGAAATCTCATTCGCGAAGCTTCGTCGAGCACCACATTGCACTCGAGACTATCTACCTGCTATCGGATATATATATAATTTCTTCTTTTTCTTTTTCACCATCGAAGTACGAAGAGATATCGAATAATAATTACATCAATGATGTACTCGATGTTCGTTCGACGTTATGATGTCTCTTTATTCGTGGACTGAAAAGAATAAAAAAAAATAAAAAGCCATGTAAATATATAAGTAAACACGTACAATGGATAAAAGAGATAAAAGAAATATCAGAGAGACTATTGATGCTAAAGAGTGCTTGATTTGATATTAATTGACTTATTGGAAAAGTCGATAGATTCGTATCCTATGAGATGATCATAGTTTGAGCGATTCAAATGCCACAAATTTTCGTTTCATTGAATACTTGGTAATCGAAATTTTTTTCGCAGATGACACGTGTATATTTAAAAATAAAACTCGTTGGGATACAACGTATGGAACAAGGAAACGAACGTTGTCAAATCTCATTAGCAACCGGAAGAAAAATCGAAACAAAGAAAAAAAAAGAAACGAATAAAATCAGGGAGATGGTTGATGATTGACGAGCGTAAAAACGGTTGGCGCTTGCCAACAGAGTCCCTTGGCGTGGTTGGATAAAAGGAATCAAACGAACGACCGCGACGTTTTAACATTTCGTCGGTTGCGCATTATGGTAATGCACCGGGAGACAAGGATGTAACGAGCGAGAAATTCCTCGCTCGCGGGGTAAAAAGCCTTTCTCGACGAATGAAAAGGAAAAGTTGGGGCACAACGGTACGGATCTTTCAAGGAAATGAACAGAAGAAGGTGTACCTTGGATACACTCGTTTCCAAAGATCCATGAAATATGAGCGTGAGAGAGTTTACAACCGATACTTGTCTCGTTGAATTCGGTTCGTTTTTCTGCGTCGACTGTATCAAATGTCCTCCGTGAAAGAATAGACGACTGAAAGTTTTTGAAAGGAAGCTTTAATTTTCGTATAAACGTCTTCAAGTTAGGTAAGACAGAATAATATCTCCTGTGTGTTAGAAAGGAAATATTGTTCTCGTACTATTACTTGCAATTAAAGACGATGCAACTATTATTCATCGGTTCATTTCTTTAAATTCTATCTTAAATTGCGGATATTTATGCAAGATCAAACTTTATGAATATATCATATATATATCGGAAATAGAATTTATGCGGATATTTGTTTTATTTTGCAAATATATTATATTCGTGTTTGCATATTTCTGAGGAAATAACTCGTACTTCTATATGTAAAATCTTTTTATATACACAAGTTTATCATTCAATTATTGGTATTCCATTTAAATACCTTTTTAACAATAATTTTTTCTCGTCTAGATGGAACGTAACGTAATTAGAGAAAAGCGAAAGACTAATTATACTTGAATACTTGAATCCAAATATAAACTGCACTCCATTAAAAAATTGTGAATATCGATCAATCGATAAAGAAACAACGTGCAAAAAAGAAAAGAAAAGAAAAGAAAAAGTAGAAATTCTACGAATATTTATCGAAGCACAATGATCTCTGTGAGTAGCAAAAGTTGTACACGAAAGGCAGTTTTTTTGCAAAGGACTGAAAGTTTCTCGCGTGATGTTACGTGGGGATGGATAACGAGAAGGGGATTTGCAAGAATGACTCACGTTAGTTTCTTACGAGTCACGCCAGAAAGTCACAACATAAAGTACAAAATAGTACGGGAAACACCGATTTGGACGCATTCGTATCACGATATCGAACAGGTAGAGACCGGTTTCCTGGTTCTTCGTGCACGAATCACGCGTGTCGCGAACCACCTGACTGCAGGCCCTCACGAAGTCTCGATTGATTCTTCTGCACCACGAAAAGGGAGAATAGCTTCGACCTTTTGGCGTAAGTGGGTAGAATGACGTAGAACGATGTTTAGAAATGTTTTCAGAAAGCGAATTTTAATCTGGTAAATGTAGAGCTCGTTTACTTGGTTAT
>NW_006263351.1:316538-331749 GCF_000469605.1 Apis dorsata | reverse complement strand
TTTTTAACTTTTTTTTTTTTTTTTTTTTTTTATTAGTAATTTTACATTCGAATTGAAACGTACGGAAATGATGAAAGTACGAAACGTTTACTCTCCATTGACCTGGTTCTCAAATTACAATCGTTCTTTTTCGTTTCGATAATTTTCATTAAATATCGAAATGAAATATTTGAATCAATCTACTACTAAATATTCTATATACAATTTTTCATATGATATTCTTCATGTATCATATTGTTATAAATAGACTGCGAATTTTTATGTAGATAGAACACGGTTTCAATATTTTAACGTAATACGATAAGTAATTTTTTTACGTACAGTTATTTATCATAATTTGCATTATGATATGTAACAATTATTTTATCGTAAATTGATATTATCTGAGAAAAATTAGATCGTTCTATATTAAAAGATATTCGGATAATATTTAAATTTTTTACTTAATTTAATTAATAATTTATTTTATACATACATTTCTTATGTATCTTTTATTATTAAAACTATTTATATTCGTCGTTTATTTAAAATATGCGAAATAAAAAGCGATATATTTGCATAAAAAACCGCAGTCCAGTTATAAAACAAAATTGCATTGAACCGAGAATAAGATACTGTCCATGTTAATAATTCTAAATTTTAATTATCAAATAGATAAAAAAAATCATTCGTATCATTGATCAAACATTTTCGCGCGAGACGTCATTCGGTCGTTATAAACGGATAAAATAAATATCTTGGAAGATCCGGCAAATCCTGGTTTATCCACGATGTGTATAGGCGAAACCGAAGCTTTAAAAGGTATTCGCATTGTGTTCACAGTGCTGTCTATGTCGCAGACTTTATCCGTGAAGCCAACACGCGGCCTATGCCGAAGGTAATTCGTGAACCGAGCAAATCGTGATTAGATTACAAGCTGAAACGTAGCGTGGCAAGCTTGCCAATTAAATCCCGGAACGTTGCCAGAGTTCTCTAATAAAATAGTAGATATACAGCAAAACGGCGGTAATCTACGATCGAAACGAGACATCGCCGAATGATAACCGAATATCAAATCTGTTGAATCTTGTCTTTCATTAATCTATTTCAGACCTAAGTTTCTTCGTTCAAGATGTATTTCTAACGTAATAAGAAATATTTATTTGCCGAAAAGCAAAAATTGAATTATCAAATAAGAAATCAAAGATTGTTATTATCGTTAAAATTATTAATTTAATAATTTTTTAACGATTCGTGGGTAAGTTTAAAAAATTTTTTCGATGAAATCCAGATTTCATTCAAGAACAATTTTCGTTTGCCATTACAAGTCACGAAAAAAGAATGTTATATTTTATTTTAATAACATTATTATAATGGAATCAAATGATGAATGGCAAAAATGAAAATTTCTATTTGCGATAATTCGCAGCAACGATCATTTATTTTCGTCAAGATCTTGTTGTGTAATTAATCTTTGTTATTAGTACAGTACAATGCAAACTTTATGCACGCTTCCGTATTCAACAGTGATTTACAACTTTTTAAAATAAATTAATTCAACGCAAAGATCGAGAGAAATCCCCGGTGATATTTTTGATAAAATCGAAAAATCATTTGCGAAAAGTGGCACAGCCATTTAACTGATGACTTCGTCTCTCACATTTGATATTTTTTTTTTTTTTTTTTAGTACGCGATTGTGTACACCGATACCGATCATCGCAAAATAAAAACATTCGCTCGCGTTGAATATATTAGAAAAAAAATAAAAATAAAAAAAGAGTAATATTTTATATATCTCTGATAACCACAATCGCAAGATTTGATCGTGGATTAGAAGATAATGGGTCGGGACTTCCGTGTTTTCCTCCACACGCTTCATTTCAGACTGCAATTCATAAGAGGGAATACACGAGAGCGATACGTATCGGGCGCATTAACGGTCGAGCCACGTTCTATGATCGCATCTTGCGTCTACGTGCATCATCCTTTAGCGCGCATTAAACGCGATCAAGCAACGGTTACGTGTACGAACGCAATTTATGCGCGAGAGGCTGGCTACGTTGTAGGCGTTATATCATCGGAGACAGGGACCGAGCTAGGCTCGTGTACTCGCCGTGGGTAAATAATAAGCGAAAGAGCTAAGAGGGAGCTCGATTCGTGTAGGAAGTGTGTAACACCAGTATGGAATACCGCGAAACACGCATCGGTTGAAAGTTAGAAATGGTATATCAGGTTTTCAAACTAGGTTTTGTGGCCAAGTGCATCTGTTTTTGGAAATTATGGACTGTTAAGCGTCTGTGTAAATTGTTCTTTCGAAAGTCCAGAAAATTTGATGTGGACAAATATAGATATACGAACGACGTAAAGTAGGATCGATGGATTTCAAGCGAACAACGTAACGATTTGTGAACAATATTAATAAAGATAATAGAAATCTTTTTATTATTATATACGATAGAAAAGGTATACACATTTCTAATAAATAATTACGCGAGTGATTTTTTAGCTATTGGATTTTAAAACAATTTTATCGAGAATAAAATTTCGTTATTTTTAATATTCACCGATAAATTTCCATTCAAAACTTCTCTTTGTTACATAAACGCAAATAATCGAAATATTTCTCGTCCCGTTAAACGAAATATCCCCGTATTATCGTATAAAACACTCGCATACACACGCACAATATTTCAAGCAAAACTTTCCACGAGACGAATAATTAAAGTAAATATCACGATCGAGTGGAATATCACAAAAGCGTGGCATGCACTTTGCGGAAAACGATCGAATTATGCAAGGGTGGCGGGTATCGAACCGGGCTGGCACAATTGCATCCCATCCGCGTTGCGATACATTATAGCACGAGTTTACACGCGTGGGCGGGTCGGCCAGCGCGTAATAAACGCTGAGTTGTCATCAGATACGCGGGATACGGTTTATCAGCGACCGATTAAACGATCCGAGTCGAATCAGAATTGCGCCGTGGTCGATTCGCGTGCCCGGATCTGTTCAATTATAATATTTTATTTATAGGGGATCAGGCTAAGCGCGCGCGCGCGCCTGTAATTCGACTTGTAATTGCACTCACGATAACACGAAGAAGAAGGTTAATTAATTAATTTCTATTCTTAATTTACGCTCAAATAACGCGATTTATATTATTTCCATTGTTATATAAAATCGCGTCCTGTGAAACACGATGAAAATGCAATCGAATCCGTCGCGTCGTCGTTCGATATTAGAAATGAAAAAAAAAAGGAAAAGAAAAAAGAAAAGGAAAAAAAAAAGTCGAACAAAGTGAAGAGATCCAGAAGGGAGAGACTACTGGCTCGCAAAAATAATGCCCTTCAGTTCTTGCGTTCTCTCACAAAAGGATCGCGTAGAGCGAGATACTGGAGGAAATAAAATAGTACTAGACGGTATCTGGGTCACCTTAAAGGGCACACGCCTAGCCGAATTACCGAGGAACAGGGAGGGAGTGAGAGAGTCTGTTCGATTGAACCCAACCCCTTCTAACCGAATCTTCCTAAGTCTATTCCATTAACCGTGCTTCTCCAAGGCTTTGTCTCGATCTTGAAATTTCGATTATTTCGGATGATCGATTGGTCGTGTTATTTGAGATCGAGATCGGATTTGTCTTGTTAGATCCTTGTTTGATGTAAAGTATATCGATCGTGTCTGTTCTATCTGTTTGAACCATCGAGAGAGGAAAATGGAATGGGAGACGATGGACGAAAAAAATATCGTTTATTATTGTCGGTTCGATAAAAAGTTCTTGTATATTTTCTTTCTCCCGTGCTTGGAAAGATAATAGAAATTTTTCGAACGCGGTTGACGTAAGCTTCTGAAAACTGTGTGTGTATAACAGTCGAATGCCGGTGTAATTTATGGAGGCAAGAACATCGCGATAAATCGAAGCGGAGAGGATCGAAAAAGAAAAGGTGAAGTCGAGCAGAAGGAAAAATACGTTCCCGTCACGAATATTATTGAATTATGATCTGAAAATATATTGTCGATGGTGAATTCTATTCAACGGATGGAATTTGGATACGAAAGAGAGGCATACATGCATCGCGGATAATAATTTGCTTTGCACAGTAAATAATATAATCCTTGCGCAACGTAGCGAGAGATAAAACCTGCTTTTATACGTATTGGAAAAATTCCCTTTGTAATTTTTCTTTCTTTCCATTTTTCCAGCGTTGTTAGGAGTAAAGCAGTTGAGGACAAAAGGCAATGCAGTAGATGCAATAAGGCTTAAAATAAGGTTGGTCAGTATGGACAGAATGACAGGCAACTATAAGCAAGAGACAATATTGTGTGTCCAATAAGAAACCTGTCTTATGAGTCTATATTTCTCTGGTTTTACGTAGTTCTGTTCTTAACATTATCCACTGACAACCGTGAACAAAATAAAAGGCCCAGAAGATTTAAGTTTCAAGTTCTTATTTTATTAATTTTGTTGCCTCTAGCTTTGCCCTCAGCATTGCATGACATTTGTGTCTGTAAAAACGTCAGGTTGAATTTATATCGTTCTTTTGTAATGCTCTTTTTGATGCTCCTCTTTGATGTTTTTTCTAACATTCTTATTTAAAAATTAATGTAAATGTTATATTGCTTGATATGTTTCTCAGGTATACATACATATTTGTATGTATTTCTTTCTACTCATTAGATATTATACAATATTCACATTCTAATATTATATACACATTCGTCCAAGTATCATTTTTTTGACGACCTACCTGTCACTATACCTGTCTATACGTTTAACCGTCAAAGTGTTTATTTCTGTTTAACTTTTTGTTACGTGTAATAACGATATTGTTGAATTTGAAACGAAGATGTTTCAAATAAAAATGTAATTTTATTTTACAAAGTCTTAAGAGTAGATTGAAATATTTAAATATAGAGGATATGTAGAAATAAATATTGCATTATGAAATCAAGAAAGAAGGAAAATAATATATATTTGATTGATTCTTTTCCATTTAATCGATTATTTGTTATCCTCAAAACAAAACACGCGAGACCTTCGATTCTTATGATACAATAACCTCGGGAATTTATGATGATTCATTTGTGCAATCAGGGTGAATCATGTTTCAAAGTTAGTTGTACAAATAATACATAAATATCGATTAATCTATTTAAAAATTTATCATTACCTTTTTATATATTTTATATATTTCTTCTATATTCTCACAAAATAAATAGGAAACACGGCCCAAAAAACAGAAAAGATAAAGAACCATAAATAAAGGAAAGAAAATATGAAAATCATAAAAAGCAAACGATATATGCGATTCATGTCACTCGGCGATAAATCAAGATCGTTTATCCGCGAGAAGCCACTCATCCCGTCATCGATCATTCATAACAATAAAACCATTACGATCACGATATTCATGGCAAGTCGGTCGTGTCGGAAAAGAAGATCAATAAATATGTTTCAATTTGTCAAGCCGATCCAAGGATGTCTCATTAACGCCGGAGACGTTCTATTTCCGATCTATATATATATCCATCGATATCGATCGTTATACTCGAGTATTACCAGATCGAATTCACGGAAAACCGACGACGAATCACGAAGCAATTGATCGAACTACATCGTCCACGTGTGTTTCTCGGAATATCCACGCGATAAGGCAGATTTCTCTGTTATCACGAGGACCACGCCATCTAACGAACACCCTTGGAAGCTAATAAATCTCCAAGTACGCGCGCCATCTTTCGTAGGGTGATGTAGCCAATTTAGGGGTAATAATTAAAGCGCGTTACCGATTGAGCACAGTCGGTAAGTACGTTGTGCAATATTCGCATGTGCATATATCGCATCGATTTCATTTACGCTTTCACGAAATTCAAACAGATGGCAAATCTTTCGATTCCGTCTGAGCATGCGCGCGCATATGCGGGAATATTTAATTCGATAAACCGCTTACCCCAAGCGTTCTCTTCCAGTAGTTCGTTTTACATTTGCAATTCAATAAAAGAAGGATTTGCGATGCAATGAGATATACATATGAAACATTACCTTGTTCAGAGTATCGTGGCTAGTTAGGATATGCTGGCTACCGTCGGGATGTAGGATACGATCGACCGAATTCGGTCTAGGAACTCCATCCAGCTGGCTGGCCTCTTTCAACTGGGGTGGCGACGGCGGTGGTGGCAGCTGCTCCTCTACTCCTCCACCAGCGTAACGGGTCTTCTGTAACCCAAACATTTCATCGTTTAATTATTCCGCCGATCTTTCACATTTTCAGTGACATTCTTTCAAAAACAACCACCATTTTCCTTTATAGCCATTTCTAAATACTGACGTGCAGACCATCGAAAATCATTCGAAACAATTTATTTCGTCGTAAATTGGCCGATCTTGATTTACGTTTGACACATGATTTCTCGTGTTCTAATTCCGCATTCGTTTG
The DNA here is from genome assembly GCF_000469605.1 of Apis dorsata. Taxonomy (NCBI): domain Eukaryota; kingdom Metazoa; phylum Arthropoda; class Insecta; order Hymenoptera; family Apidae; genus Apis; species Apis dorsata. The sequence continues at coordinate 325,335 of NW_006263351.1, read as the reverse complement.
TTGTTGTTGTTGTTGTTGTGATTGTTGCACTTTCACGATATCGCTCGGTCTAACTTTCGGCACGTTTAGAAAAATCATTTTTCAAAATCGTGAGAATAAATTGAAAATGAAAATGAAAGAAGTACACAACCGATAGTGAAGCAAGGTTTTGACTGACGTGCCAGTATTATCGGGTTTCGATATCGATGATGTCGCCACCGAGCTAATCCTCCGCAATCCCGGATTTCGTTTCATTATCACGACCAAGCAAGGCTTCCGAATGCGACGACCGGTCGAGTGGCCAACCACGGCTCATCAATGATCGAACGTTTATTGAAACCTTTCCGTTTGAAGCGGCGAATATCTTGCCATACGTGAATAAACGTCCATGTGAATGTCGTCTGTGTGGCTTTAATTCAACGAAACCTATTTAATTGCATTCTTTTCTTCTTTTCGTACCTTTTTCATGAATTCTATTAAAGTTAAATTGTTCGTAAATAATATATAAATTAATAAATTTGGAAGAATTTAAACTGATAAATATTTTTAATTTTTAATATCGAAATGATTAAACAAAATCGAATAATTTAACGTGTATATTTCGCTATCGTTTCCAGATTTTTTTTTTTTAGAATTTTAAAATATTTTTCACGATATTCTAAAAATCTAAAAATAGATGGTTTTATGATGTTATATATTTTTGTAATTATATCAACGCAGTATCGCAAATTTTTTCTGACATCCCGTGTGACGAATAAAACAAATCGATGCAGTTTCCGACTCAATTTACCGAGCGGTCAATTTTTCAGCGTTTAAATGCAACCATGACGATAAATGAACTCTGCGCGTGTCTATGCGCGGCTACATGGAAATGGGAGGCTGGTATAAATAAACAGCGGCTTCCTGCTTTCCGAACAAATCCAGCTAAAAGCTTGTGTGAAATTTCGAAGCATATTAAATCATTAAACATCGAAACATACGAGTGATGCGATTACGTCAAAAAAAAAAAGAAAGAAAAAAGAAGAAAAAAAAAAAAACACGGAAAATCATGCTGGACTCGTGTTTCTATAAATTATTTCCTGTCGCGCTTTCACGTTTCAATGATTATGAATCGAATACCCGATCCTCGTTTATTCGAGTGAATTCATAATGGCGGATAATGATGGAATCAAATTTTATATATGAACCTAGGAATTTAAATCCAACGAAATCGAACACGAAGTTAAATCCAATACGAATGGTTCGATAGGATTCAATTGTTATTCATAAGAGCTGATGTTTCATTTTCTGTACTCTTAACCTATAAAATACACGGTACAAGTTTGAAGTGTCGGATTGTCACAGATTTAATTTCTCTCGAGAGACTCGAACAAATTTTTAAACCCGAATCGTTCTTATTTGAATTTATATACTCTAATTAAATAACTAAGTTTAGAATTGTATTTAAAAAAAAAAAATTACAGAGAAATCAAAGGTTGTATTATAATTTCATTGAATTTTGGATGTTGTAGAAATTAATGTAAAAATATTGTTATATATATATATAACTTTTTTTTTTGGTATTTTTAAGTTCAAAATTTAAAATACATTTCATCCATGAATATTAAAAACGATAGAAGAATACAAATGGAATTTTTATCGAGAGACTTACGTGATTCCAACAGCATCCGCAAAAACTGGTCGATCGTTTCGAAGCACGCGTGACAACACTACGATTTACGTGTTCCCCGAAGTGACAGGTTCTCTTTGTTCTTCGTTTGCGTACCTTAATAGGTACGCCGTACATATAGTCGCTGAAACGACGTCGCGAATGACGCACGATAGACACCCAATCGATCATTGTGTCACTCTGTTTGATCCCGTTCTACGTTTATTCACGTTCACTTTGCACGAGAACTTATAAATTTGTTTCTCTCCATTTTTAATCTTCGGCCAATCTTTTTCAATCCATCTTCGATAAACAAATTACAACATTAAATATATATTATAAGATTGAATTCCAATATCGGAATAATTTGTTCAAAATTCCACTAAAATTCCACTTTGCAACTTTATTTAACTTTGTTTCACTTTTATTCAAGCGAAGTGTGTGAAAAATTTAATTTTATTCCTTCGTATTATTTCACATTACTCCACTATTTTTACTCCACTATGAAATTTTCGAATTTTCATTCGTAACGAGACACTTTAAAATTTCGACACGAGTTTTTCACAATTAATCATTGTATAATTATTGCTCGTAAAAAAAGGAAAAAAATCAGAAGAATAGTCTTTCCTTTCGTTTCAACGAACGTCGTTTCACGACAAATATTCGCGTTCAACTATCGGTTTGAAACACTCGTCCACGGTAAGTCTGTTTTCCTGTAGGATCGTGGAACAAACTAAGAAAAGGGTATCGGGTCGAGAGGAATCCCGATCGAAAGGAACTCGATGAAAGCTTGGTAAGAATAGGTAGGAAAGTAGTTCTCGTAAGAAGTCTCGCTTTGAGGGATGAATAGTGGCTGGTGCAGCAGCTCTTTCGACGATCCCGCGGATGGTACGCGGCCAGATAAAGAAGTTGCGCCAAGTGAAAAATGAAATTTAAAGGCTGGCTGGGCCCCGATCGGGACGTTTGAAAGGCTCGGCGTTAATGCAAGAAAAATGTTCCGTGTATTTCATTCGTGTAACGAGGAAATCGTTTCGAGAGCGTTGTCGACGTAGAATTTGTTGTGCGAGAGGAACGTAGAAGGATTATTCTTAGCGGTTGTGCTCGAAACATGTTCGAACAACAGAAGACAATGTTTGATCCGTTTTATTTAACGAAGGACAAGCTTGTTTTACTATAGGCCAGGTACGAGGGAAAAGTTCAAAGCTTTTAAAACGTTTAAACACATTTCCAAGAATATCAAACAGCATCGTTAAATTGTTTACAAGAGAATATCACGAACCACGGACAAAATGCCGTCGTAAACGTTTCGACGCAATTATTCGATCCTTTTATTCGATTATGGATCCATATCATCACGTACACGGAAGCTAAGTAAAAATATATATATATATATAAAGAAGTTTTCCACGTTTGAACGAAGATCACGTGCTCGATTTCATTGTTTTCGTTGTAGTTTGGCTTGGCTGGAAATAATGATTCCTCGAAGAGGAACGACTGACATCACCCACGGACGTCAGCTTATTTTCCTTAGCCCGAAGTTTTGAGAAACTACTGTTTCTCGGGCGTACGTTTTATCTCAATCTCCTTAAACAACTGATCTCTCACCATAGGGTTTTTCTTCCAAGAAAAACAAGAGAGTCTGGCAAGGTCGGCTATTCGTGTCAATTAATGGATCCCGATTTTCTGATTCCTGGCGTCAGTATCCACGTGTTCCTTATCTTCATTGATCAACGACCACTTCTTCGACGAGGTAATTCTCTGTTCCATTCGAAGTGAATCTTCTTTCGAAAACAATACATAAATTCACATCATCGAACAACGTAATAATTCAGTAGAAACTTCCACATGTTCCACGCGTGTATGCGAACAGTATTCTACTAGTACCATTTCACCGTTCACAAAATTTCGTTTTCGTCGAACACAAGACTCCCCGTGCACGCGAAAACAAGGGACAATTGTTGTTACGACCGAGAGAAAGTAGAGGAGGATTACTATTCAGGGCAGAATAAAATTGGAAACAAAATTAACGAATTCGATGAAGAGCGACGACACGTCGTGTACGAACCTCGAAGGGATGGACGTCAATGTCGGCACTGGCGTTAGAGCGTCTCGACGTTGGTGGTCGCCACGTTTCGGCGCTCCTACCAACGCGTCCTGATCTAATTCCGACACGCTTCTTTCCATCGAACGTTCGACTATAACACGATCTTACCACCGTTCAATCCGTGTTCAACGAGCGTGCTTTCTCGTTTGCAACCGTGATAAAGGATTAATCCCATTTTCCACGTGAATGAGCTCACGCGTGCCGAGACCTTTCTGATTCCTCAGTTTCGATCCATTTCAAACTTTGGATAACGGATGATTCATTCACGCGACGGGAGTAAATATCGTCTGCGCTTCGTTCAAAATGAAATACATCTAAAGTGACCAGTAAAATAGTCTGTTGTCTTTTGCACAGATGATTGATTTATCCGTAGTGAAATAATAAATTCGAAACTCCCCCTCTTTCTTTCATCGACATTTAGAAAATTATTTATTTTTGAATGAATTGAAATGGTGTGAATACTCATTGATGGAAATTTTAAACTACAACTTTTATATTTCTATGTCTATAATGATGATAAAGAAGTATATCTACCATGGATCGTAGTTAATACTGGAGATTATTTTTTCTAAAATTTTATTCGAATGATTTAATATACTACACTCTTTAATTCAAGATAATGTTTGTCAATGAAGCTATCGACAAAATATATTTTGTATTGATATTTCAAAAAGATATCGTAAATATTCCCAGAACAATGAAGAAATGAATCAGAAAATCTCCAACGAACGAAAATTTACATATCAGCCGGTTAATTAAAGTTCGCGCGATTATTCGATGACATAGAGACGAGCAACTGTTATGTTTACAATCTGTGCGCCTGAAACGTCGCTATTATTTCATTAACCTCCTTTCCGCGCAGATGTAATTTCGACACGAAACGTTGCGGACATAAGGCACAATTATCGTAGACGGATTCGTCTCGTTCTGATTTTCGGCACGATTCGAGAATTGATGGGTTGTGTGGAATAACGGTGGATTTATCGTTTCGATTAAAATCTTTAAAGTGTAAAAAGCTGATTGATTTGGAAATAGAATAACAAAGAAAATTATATTTATATTCAACGTTAAAATTAAAATATATATATAAAATATTGGATAGTTATTTAGAATTTTTTAAAAAAAGAAAAAAGAAAAATCTTATGATTTAGTAATTATAATAATTTTTGAAAATTTTTTCTTCTGTTAAAGGAACGGCTGTGGGAAAAAATTGATACGTTTCGAATACCCAGAAATAATCAGGATCAAAGGAGTAGTAATTATACGATTGTCCTTTATCAATTCAATTCAGATTAATCAGTTCAATGAAATCAAATGGAATATATTATATCTAGTTTCCACACTTTATTTGCAAATACGGTAACCGCCTAATAGAATTGATAATGCAGTCACGCTGATTTCTGGCATAATTTACAAATTTGTCTCGCCGCAAGCGAGCCTATTATTGCTCTATGTTTAATCGTTGACTTTGTGCTCTCCGCTAATTGGCGAAATGACGTGTAAAATCGAAGCGAGTTTCAATCCGTGTTCACAGACGGAATGATAAGTAAATGAAATTATCGCCTATGTCGTTTCTCGTTTGTTTTTGTACGCGTTATCTGTGTATCTCCATCGTGTTTCTCATCTCCTAAAAAGAGAGAGAGAGAGAGAGAAATTGGCTTTTATCGTACCGTCAACTTTTCGAAATGAATTCCATTATACGAAATATTCGTGGACGCACAATAAAATCTATTCTAAGAGAATGCGGATCTCGGAAGGAAATAAGCAGAAAGATGACGAGGATTGCCAGGATAAATGCGTCTCTCTTTTTTTCCGCTCTGTTCGTCGCGGAAATGAGAAAACGAAAAGAGGGAAGAACGTCGGAAACTGGAAAATTATAGTTCGTGATGCAAAATAGATTAATTTCTGTTTTTGTCGTGGAAAAGTCCATTACGAGCGGTACCAAAAAAAAAAAAAAAAAAATTGTGTAATGTCTCGACTAAGAAATTTCATTTATTAACAAGAGTATTTTTGATCAACTATTTGATTTCGCGAATTTAAACATTTTTTTATGTAAAAACGGAAATATAGAAGAGTATAGATTAATAAGAAAATATCGACAGTCACTAATTGATCGACCAGCATTTTGTAGCTAATGTTGCGGAGGAATTACATGGGAGAAACACGTCGATAAAATAGGAAACGTTGCAGTTATAGCGCAAGAGAAGAAACTTGAGATTTCCTTATTGCCAACCGAGTCTCGATAATTCGATTCACAATCGATTAAATTAAGATATCGTTGAATATATTAAAAAAAACTTATTTTTCTACATACAATTTAATTTTTTAAAAATATCTTTTTACATTTAGATTTTTGAAATTAAATGGGAACACAAACGATATAATTGTTAAAACGTAATTAGTTAGTATCCCTCAGCAACAGTTTTTGAACAACGTCATTCTCTCAATACAAGTTAAGAACAAGAACAAGATCGAAAATTAATTCTGACACGACATTATTTACAATCTTACGAACCTGAGTTTCGTCTACGTGGTCTGGAGCCTCTGGACTGGCCGACTTACGGCCATAAATGTTCGACAGAGTCTGGTTCACCGGGAAGTCTGGACCACCCTGCAATAACCACACGATCTAAAAACATCTCTACATGTTCTTTCAATAAGAAAACGATAAGTACTTCCGGTAAACTCTGTACATTTTATTTCAACAAACAAACGCTGTTAAAGCATCGTATACGATACACACATGAATATTCATATCAAAACTGCATCATTTAACAAATTCAAAATTCGTAATTAACATAATCAATATCCTTTCTCCCGACAACCATCGTTCTAATAGCGGATTAAACATGCATAAAATAATAGATTTCGAAAAGCTCTCGTTGTTGTACAGTTTGGAGATCGATAGACCAGACATCTACAACGTTAGAACCCTCTCAACCGGTTCTACGGTCCACGCTTTCTACGCTCCAGATAAATCAATTACAACTTGGAAACAAGGAGAAATTCAATACGCCCCTAATTTACGATGTCCTCTTTCTGATCACGATCGCAATCCTCCCCCCTCCCCCTTCTATCTTTCTCTATTCCAAATATTCCAAATATTCCCATTGAATTCGTGATACATAAGTCGTGCATGAGCAAATAAATTCGAGTCGAGTAAATCTCCATGATTTAATTTCCAATTCAAGAATTAAACCTTAACTCGATATCTGGACTGGCAATTTAAACTTCTTGTTTTCATCTATCTTTGTCGCGTTTCCAGCCGTTCGGTTCGATCATTTGGTCCAGAGAGTGGTACAGTTGGACCAGGCTTGGAAGGCGGGCAAATAAATAGTACCGGCGAGACGCAAAGTCAATTATCGTTGAACGGAAGTTGATGGAAGTTCCGCCGGTACGCGTATTGCAACCGCGTTAAACGAGCCAAACAGAATTATTCATGGTGAACTTTCGATGCGCAGGTGTGTTTAACATCCCGCGCCACTTTTCCTCGATCCGGCCTATTCGTGCACGTTGCACCCTTTATTAAATATACACTATTACCCCTATCCAGTCCTCGTTTGCGCCGACTGTTTGTTCAGCTTCGCGTCAGAGAACGTCAAACTCGATAATAGATATTGTACGTTGCTCACGCGTCAATAAACCTCGTCAAGATTTTCTTTTACAATGCTGCTGCTGCTGCTATATCGCGAGATGAAATTGAAAATAAACTTTTCTAATTTTGAAATCAACGACGAGTTTATTTCATTGCTTAATATTAGGATCGAAGTTTATCTTTTGGAAAATTATGCATCGATATTCATTCTCGAAGCTATTCAATTTAATATCAATCCAGTTTAAAGTTAAATAAGATTGATCGATTTTTATATCGAGATTATCTCAAGATAAACATTGGAAAATTGTTAATATATGTTCCTATTATAAAACAAAAAAACTGTCTTTACCTTTTTTATTTTTCTTCGCAGTTTCGCTGTTATAAATTCTCTATTTCGATTTCCTCCCTTCTTCTTTTTGTTGCTTAATTAATCGCGAATTGCATCAGAAATGAAACCTTTTTAAACGCAAAGGAGGACGAATATAAAAACCGAGGGAAAGGAATTTTCGCCGATGCGACGAGCGATGAAATGGAATTGTCTGAAGAATAAAAGGAACTCGGATCGATTTATCGCGTGGAAAGAAAATGTAAACGAAATACCACTTTCTGGATGTCGATCGAGAGGAAAACGTCAAACTTTGGAATACGCGTTTGACGTAGCGTGACGGTTTCAGGAAAAGTATCGAAGAGTTGCCACGATTCTCTGTGCACGTTACAATATATTTATATTATATTTACACGAACGGAATGAACGCGCGGCAATGATATATTTGAATCACGATTATTCACGCGTGCAAATTGAAAGAAAATACGAGGACCACGGCTGAATAAAACACGCCCGGTTATTTTTCCAATTTACCAGATATAAAACCATTTTTGCCCTCCCGGATCAATTTACAAACTGAAATTACTCATGAAATATTAGCTACACGCGCCAGGTCACTGGTGGCCATCATGACGACATCGTTTATGCATTCCGTGATATTCGTGAAACGTGCGACGATCCTTTTCATCCTCCATTACAACCTATTACAATATAAAGAGCCTAGGAGACAGTAAAGAACAAGAGACGATAATTCGAATTAACGCAAGCCACTTAAGATTTTACAACTCGTATTATTGTATAAAAAAGATCGAAGGCGTGTTTAATAATTTAGATAAAAATATTTAACCTATTTTATTTTGCAGAATCGAATAACCAATTATTTTCAATATCAAGAATATATATATATATTGCATTCTAATATATATATAAGATAATTGATCGATCAGCGATTAAGACTTGCAATTAAGTCTTCGGCTGCGTATCGGGGGGATACTTTTGAATCGAAGTTTTCGAGCCAGGGGTAGAAGTATTGTTCCCAGACAAGAGTTTTCGCCTCTAAATTTATCTTGTGCGGCGGCGAAAGTTTCGCGGTGCCTTCATTTCGATGCATCCCGAAGAGTTCCCTTCCCGATCTCGGGACTTCAA
>NW_006263351.1:314498-316305 GCF_000469605.1 Apis dorsata | reverse complement strand
CAGAGGCGCGCGCGGTACCGCGCCGCTACGTTTGCCGAAGACTCGAGACTCGGTCTCATCTTCGGATAAACGAACTCGACGCACAAGTGCCTTTTCAATTCGTCTTGCCCCGGCTATATACGGAATCACGCGTGCTTTCCCTCGAGCGGAACCGCTCCCGGGTATCTCAGGCCGAAAATAATCAACGAGATAGAGGCGGAGAACAATAAAGTTTCCTTACGAAGCTGCCTCTCAACGTTATCGAGTGGAATATCGAGGGATGCGTATTTCGAAAAATATTCCAAATTTTTAGAATTGCGGCAATATTCTAGAGCACTTGCGTTCCATCTATTTGTTACTTTTGCCTTTAATAGGGTTTAATGGAGTTTCAGGATAAATTATCAGAATAGTTTTCGTTGAAATTCTTCAAATTGATTTCTCGATCTACATACGTTCATTTCGTCGAATTTCGATCTATTCACGCTCTTCACGGTATAGTGTTTACGAGTGATGACGGTTTGGCCGTAACTACTTGCGTTTTGACGCTTATCCGTATTCGGTCCAGTATCCACCGAATCCAGGAGCCCCATCTAGGAGCTTATAGAAGTTTAACAGGCGCGACGAGTTCCCGCAGCAGTTGAATGTTGCCAATAATTTTCGTTTCTCTCGATTCGACCCTTCCAATCGTTGGCCCCTTGTTGGAAATTCGATGGACCATAGAGAGGCTTTCGAGTTGGCGTGTAAGTAAGCGTGGCGGAAACGCGGCAAAGGTTGATCGATCCTCGCCACGATATATTATCGAATTGTTCTCTTGTGGAAGATTCGATTCCACGCCGGGAATACGAGACGAGAAATTCAACTCGATGGCCAATTCCAAGTTTTATCGATCGTCTCGAACGGTTGCAAAGTATACACGAAACATGGGAATACTTGAACTTTCAATTACTTCATAGTTTGACCTCGTACAGTTACATTTTTCATCGCGACAACGGACTCTTTTTTATCGAGAGAAAGAGAGAGAGAGAGAGAAGAGAATGGATATACGTTACATGTATGAGATCGAGGAAAAGGGATTTTGATATCGAACTGTTTGATCGGTGAAAATGGAATTTTCAGAGACGAGAATGGAACGATTTTAAAAATACACAGTCAAACCGGAACCGGAGGGAATTTCTTCTTTGTCAACGTTTTTATAAATTCCACCATAAAATTCGAATTTATGTAACACGTTACAAATTGGATAAACGTTTGTCTGTTTCAAAATGAAACCTTCTATAAACATCATATATCTTGCAATGCTGAGAAATCTTAGCACAAAGGATAAGAAAGATATTTTATCGAAAGAGATATCTTACAATACTTAACATATTCTGAAAGAGAATTTAACGATTTGCACATAATTGAAAGCTCTAAATATCGCTCGAGATGCGCTTAAGCTTCCAAAGCTTATAAAAAAAAATCTCATCTGTGCGCATATCTCCTATATTCCCTCCTCGACAACGATTGATTTTTTTTTTTTTTGTAGTCCTAGCTCAAAGATGGCGCTCAATTGGAAGCTCGTCGTTGAGAGTTGAGCGAGGATCGTCTCGCAATAAAATCTGTGAATTCAGAGAGGACTTGGTGAAAAGACGTCGATGATGATCGAATACTCGCGTTTCGCGGTGACGCAGAGCAATTTTATTCCTCGATGCCAATCCTTTTGCCCCACCAAAACGTCCTTTCGTCATTCGATGCAAGTTGGCGCGATCGTAGGTGAATCACGCAAAGCTCTTTCCAACGGATGGAAACGGATACTTCCGGTTGAAACGAATTGATGCTTCGTGGCACG
>NW_006263351.1:296873-314259 GCF_000469605.1 Apis dorsata | reverse complement strand
TATATATATATATATATATCCAATTCGAAAACTCGATCCTTGATTGATCGAGAATTTCGAGAGTCGATCATTTGAAATTTTCGTGTGTTATGAGGATGATTTTCGAAGAATATAAGAAAGATGAATTCGAGATCAAGCGATATTATTACTATAAGAGGAACAATCGAAATGGTTATTTTTATCCTCTGTCATTTTCTCGATAATTTAATCGATTCGAATAATAAAATTTTACGCAAGCCAATTGAATCGCCGATTGGAAATTGAAGGAACCGATAACGCGTGTTTAACTACTGGCAAATTACAATTTGCTGAGTCTGGCTAGGGACCAATTCTACTAGATCTATTATATCGATGCATAATTAATGCCTCGGCGCAGTTGCCGATAATATTCATCGATAGCAAATAATTTCAGTAGCAGAGAATTATGATGTTTTGGAATATATATTTCCAATATATCGTGAACATGTTATATCGGAAGGCATAATCAAAAACAATTTTCGAACGAATAATTCATTAAATTCCTATCCTTTAACGTCCAACAAATTTTTTCACGTTCCAAAAAAAAAAAAAAAGAAAAGAAATGCGTGGAAAATATTTTTCACGATGGCGGAGAGTGACAGAATTTAATCTGCCTTAAAGCTTTAAACACGCTCCACTATTTGCTGAAACTCGCCATATTTTTGTTGGATAATCTTCGCTCGCTAAGCCCCGGAATTTCGTTTAAATTCCGTACGAAACGTGCGTCGAAATTATGCTTGAGAAAAGAGACTCGAGCAAAAACCCATCTTACAAAATTCGTGGGACGTTTCGACGTTTTCGAACGGTAGTTTTTCTTCCGCCGAGATTTTCGAATATTCCGCTGTTGGGGGTTGGCCCATCGTTACCCTGAGAATAAAATAAGGGATTTACCTCTTCTATATTATTCGATAGAGTCCGAATTGGAACGGTATCGAGGGAGGATTCCGGTTCCTTTATAACCGATATCTTTATGCTCCTTTATGCGTTGCAAAAGACCATACGTCATCCTTGATATTTCTTCTTTCGAAGAAGGGGGAAGGGAGAGGGGAGGAGGGCATTCAGTCGTCTGAAAATGAGATTCCTTTGTATCCTTTGGCCTTTTTTGCACCGATAATTTTCCGATTCTCGAATTGTCCGCTCACCCGGCTTACATTCAGATATCCTGTGGCGTTTTATTATCGTGCAAATCGCGCATACCCTCCCCATTCTGTGGAAAAATGTTGGAGCTGTAAACGGGTGGCTGTACGATCGTATAATAATTCATCGTTCATTTATTCGCTAGAGCAAGCATAGATTTATTTAATAGGATTTAAATCTCTATTAATTCTGTTATCCTCCATATATAATTTTATTCTGGGCATACAGAATCTATATAACTTTGTGCTCCATAGCATTGTTCAGTTTCGAGCAACAGGCAATTGAATAGGTCTTGCAGGATCCAAAATCTCGAATTTCCACTTCGTTAGCTTCAGCACAGCTCTCGACAATTAGCAGTGCTCTCTAAATGCCAAGTCGAATAGCCATCAACACAAAGGCTCTCTATTCCTCGTTTTACTCAACGATTATCGAATTTTTGATATAATTTCCCAATCTTCTCCTCCCGTATTTTGAGCGAAAAACGATCTAGAAATCGTAATCTTTCACAACACATCCCATAAGAGTGAATCGAAAATTTACGGTACGATCTACCACAACACGCGCACAAGATAAAAGAAAGGAAAAGAGAGAAAAAAGGGTTCTCCAAAGCGCGAATTCTCGCTTGAACGCGACACCTTTTCAAAGAAGATGTCGAGAGAACGGGAAAAAACGAGAAGGACGCGCAACGTCAACGCGCTCGAAACCCTTGACCTGTGAAACCCTGTCCCCGCGAGACAGTATTTCGTTCCATCGAGTTCACGTTCTTTCATCTCTTCGTGATAAAAGTGTTACCGTTCTCGAATGATTCCCAAAGCTAGCCGATGAAATTAGTTTCGGTTATAGAGTATCGACGATGCCACCTATATAAAACCCGTGACGCGTTGGGATTATCGAAGCGTCGCGTTGAAGAAGAGCGTCCCCTATTCGATACGCGAGTTACGATCCTGGACAGGAAGTTGTCTGTTAACATTAGAGCTCGGATGGAAAATTCTTTGTTTCGAGACAGAATTTTATTCTCGAAAATTGCGAAAGGGACTTTTCCTTTTCTCTTCTTTGATGTATTTGATTTTTTTTTTTTCTATTTTTTATTCTTTCTTTCGATGCGGTATTAAAGAGTGACAAAATAAAATATTCTCTAAATATGGATGTAATACGACGCGGCATCAGTCAGAGAAATGTGGCGTGTAGAGAAGAAGACATTCGTGGAGAAAAGTTAATTAGAGACGGATGACTATCTCCGGGTGTCTGGTAATGAATTTCAGGAATGTCGGTTTCCATAACTGCCCGAGCATCGATCTAAATTACGATTGTCGGTTAACTAATTGTAAGCTTCCCCCGCAATCCGTGAAATTAGTCGAGTCGATGCAATCTTCCTTGATTGCGAATTAAGATTCCCGTGTACAATCGATGTTAATTCTTTAACAATATAGAGACGAATCTTTGATATTATTTTAATAATAATTGATATCTATTTGTGATAAATAATCAGAATCAGTTCTCTTAGGATTTGCAATAGTTTATCCAGAATTCGTTTCGAGTCGTTATCGAAAAACCATTCGGGAAGATTTTAAAATAAATTGTACTTCCAAAATTTGATCGATCAATTATTCAGTGATCGATTTTGTCTCTGCCAAGGATCTCTCTCATGATAGATTCATTGGAAACTAGAATAGGAAAACTCAAAATGAAACGGAAGAGGAAGAACTTTATGATTCCAGTTTGTCGAAACTCGTTACAGATTGATGACTCTACAGTAATAAATTTTATTCAGTCTTGTTACAAGGAAGATTCAATCTTACTGTCACGATTCGATTTGTCAATCCTTGATAGTAGAAAAGTGTACTTATTAACCGATGTTTGATCAAGATTGAAATTACCATTTTTATTTTACGCGTACGAGTCGTCGTATTAACATATTTTCTTCGTAAAATAATAGTTATCACAACTACCGCTTATTACATCCCACTTAAGCAATTTAAGAATCCACTAGAAAAAAAAAATCGTTCCTTCAAAGACGACGAAAGAAAAGATTTTAGGATGGATCGAATTTAAAATTCAGAATAATGTCTGCCGCGTTCGAGGGCTCGTGAATAATCAGCCAGTAACGATTACAATATATATTCTTCCGAAGTGGGAACGGAACGGGATAGATTTATGGGTTGATCGACCGCCAGTGACGTTGGGTCCAGCGATGTAGGCTCGAGATCGAGGCCACCAGTTCTCGGAGCGAATGATCGCGTGATGGAAGGGGTGAAGTCGTTGTTACGGTGTTCATGGAACAAACGCGTACAGGGTGCTCTTGCTCGATACCGAACTCCTTTGTGAGCCGATGAAAGGAAGTCACGCGCCGGTGCGTGACCGGATATAGCGAACAGCTCGCGACGAGTGCATTCTGAATACCCTTTACTTCGTCACCTCTTACTTTCCTTCCTTCCCCTTTGTTTTCGATTATTCTTAGAATTCTATTCTTTTTAGAGTCTTTTTTTTTTTAAATTTTATAAAAAGATAAAGGGTGTTCGTTGAATTTCTTTCTTTCTTCACGAATCCTTTCTAGAGAGATTAATAAAAATCGAATTAATTTTCTCAAATTAAAGGGTTGTTTGTGTATAGGAAAAGAAATTGTTCAAAGTGTTATCATTCGATATATTTTAAACTCATTGAAGAGATAGTTTTTCGATAAAGTTCATTGATGAACTATGAATTAAATACATAAATGTTAATTAGAGATCGTCCTTGATGGAGATGTTAAGCTAGCCTGCATCGGTTTCTATTAGCATGCCTATGTATCCGAGTCTATAGCAAAGTGAAATGCTTGATGAATACCATACATTCAAAATTCCAGGAGCGTCTAATTTAATTAATCTAACAAGGTATAATATCATATTATACTGTAGTAATTATTATTAAAAAAATAACAATATAGTTTGTTACTTAAATTATTTTTACTATAAGAATGGCTTCTCTCTTTATTTGATTTAGAATAACTATTGGAAAGAGTCATCATATTATTTATGAAATACAGTGTAAATATATAGCTAACTCTAGTACATTTATTACTTGAATTATTTCTACGAAAATATTGCAAAAATAAAAATGGCTTCTCTCTATATCTAAAGAGTAGAAAAATCTCTTATCTTCAGGAACAACCAAAGTACATTCTCAAATCTGAACTATCCTAGCGTTTCAGAGATATCTCTCGTATTTATTTCCTCCTTTGTCTCCTAGTTTTTCTTTTCTTTTCTTTTTTTTTTTTGTTCTCCTCCAGTCAACCCTCTCTGTTTTCTCCGCTTGTTTTTCCATCGCACTTCTACATCTCTTATCCAGTAGCTCCTTTTTGAATTTCTTCGTTTCTGTTTCTTTATTTAACTACTTCTCATTGTTCCATTCGCCATTCTTTCCCCCTTTGTTTTCCTTTAACTCTCGCGATCCCTCCTCCCTTTCCCTCTCCTCCAACTTGTTCTTTCCACCTGGCCCTACTTTGAATTCCCTTGATCTACACCCATGTTCGATCTCAAAGAACGACGCAACGTGTTCTATCCTGTGCACGATTCTGCGCACGTGTTCATGATGCTTTCGATATGCTTTCGGTGTCAGCCATTTATAAAATAGAAAAGCTCGCGTCGATGGCAATAAACTTTAGACAAAAATTCTTTAGAAAGCAATTCGATTGTTGTTCGAATTGCTGGTTTCTTTTCGAATAATGTTTCTCAAATGCAAATTGAAATATATTAGATTGATTCGATAGATTCAGAGGAATTTACATAGAAGATAAAATACATAGAAAATAAAACTGTAATTTTAAATATTGAAATTTAAAAATTCATATATATAATTGTCTCATTTTTTGGCAAAAGTATGTTTAAGAATAATATCATTTTGAAAGTGTTTTTTGCAGAGAATTATTTATTATAAGCTTTCAACAAAATTAAATCATAGTAAATGTAGTTTATAATTAAATAGGTAATACAACGAAATCGAAAATAGTAAGTGATATTAACATCGAATGAATAAATAGATTCTTGTATTTTGAAAATATTTCTTGTCTAAAATTTATGTTCGACGAGCAAATTCTTGTGATGTTGGATTATTATTGATCTTCGATTCATAGGGAATCGATTGATTTTTCCAGATATTTCTGTCAAACAAGCTCGTACATTAAACGAGAAACTGTTTCGAACAAGTCATGCTGGAATTCCGTATCTATATACTCTATATACGCTCGAAAAATATACACTTGTAAATTTCACGCAGCAATCGTTCTGTTTCGCTATTTCAAACATACATACGTGCATATGTAGTTATAAAGAGAACTGGTTGGAAATATTATATGGTGATGCAGTAATTCTATGAAAAATTGAAAGAAAAATAGAATAGCATGGGAAACGTTAAACCGGCGAAACAAAAAAATATCATGAAAATTTGAAAATTTGAAAATTCGGGTAAGAACTTGAATTTTTCAAAAATTCGTGAATAAGTAACGTGATATAACAGGAATGTTAATTCTACAGGTCAATCAAAATTTCGATATTTCGAAAGAAATAGAATACGTTATTGTAAAAACACGATATTTTTATAGAAATCGAACAAATCTTGTAAATCCAATATGATAATATTGAATAATATAAAGATCCAAATTTGGTTAATTTATATTTCTAAATTTGAACTTTGCAAATTTATCATTGCTGTAAATTTCCTCTTTCTTATAATAAGAATCCAAATATGATTGGATTAGATATTTTTAATGTGAAGAGGCTTATTCAATCTCTCAAATTTCTTTCCTTTTCTTCGAGATTTACTTTCATAAAATATAATAATTCCTCGTATGATAATCGAAAAGGTATTCCTGCCACGAGACATACATTCATTCGATTCGATTCGAATTTGAGGATTCGACCAAAGCTTCCAGATTATTGTGCATCGATGCAACGATTTGTCTGGGCGCAGTTAGTTGTCGATGTAACAGAACGCGTAGCATCGGAACGAAATCGATGAACGAAACGACTCTGGGTTGGATTAAACCACGCATATCTGGCATCCATTGCAGGTTGCTGCGCTGCCAAATATTTCTGTCGACAACGAGCAGTGGGAAGACACTGAAATATGACCTGTGCGGCCGCGCTACTGGATTGCGAAATCTGGATATATCATGCGCGAATAAATGACCCAGGTTGCAAGTATTTCTGATATATATATATATTTTTTATTGCAATGGGAAAAGGAAGAGAAAGATCAGGAGAGTTCAGCCAATGAAATATTTTTGTCATGGACGTTTGATTATTGTTTTAGATTATTGGAATTATTTTAAAATTTTTTAAATAAATTCATTTAGCTTTTTCGATTTATTACGAGAAGATTATAATTATTATTACAATTATTCTTAATAAATTGCAAAATTAATTATTTCATATACGTATAATAATCTAGATCTAGAAGATTTTAATTGCTCGGAAATATTCAATCCTTTCATTACATCGTTTTCTAACTTCACGAAATATATTCCGTGGCGCATAATAAGAATTTAAAATGACCGAGTGAAATGAAATCGAGCAACTTCAATAATATAAAAGGAAAGAATAGAATCTTAATTGAGTTTTAAAAGCAATGTCTGTCCAATTCGACCAAAACTTTCCATTGAATTACTCGACACGTAACGCACGATGATTATGCGATGCTCTTCGAATCGAATTGTTCAAGAGAGTTCACCAGTTTGCGGGAACTTACTTTCGAAACAGTGAAACGTGTTTCGTTTAGTGGATAAAGCCGCTCTCAAAACTCGGCCATTGTTTTTGACGAGTTAGTCGATCGAGTAAAGTTCAGAAATCCGTTTTAATTTTCCTTTCCCCCTCGAACGTGTACTGCTAAAAGCAGTAACGGTTAAAAGAAATATCTTTTAATTATAAAATAAATCATAATTAAATATATTGGATCGCAGATACTAAAAAAAAAATTAATAGAAAAGTTTGTTATACAGTTACGAAGATTTAAGAATTACTGAAAGATTCAATGAATTATTTTTTGCCTCAATAGTAAACATCATATCATTTTAGAATTTTATACTTTCAAAAAATTGAAAACTCTTGGACAAAGGAAAATTCAGAATACCATTGGAATCAAAGATCAAAGCGAAGTTTCAATTTGAAATGAAGATCAAGGAATAATTGTTATTATTATTTATTAGTCACAAGATTAACTTGGAAAATTCTTCGAACGAGAAAGACAATTTTGCAATATTCAGGATTGATTGACGATTCCAACATCTAACGTATAATGTGATGGACAAATGAAAAATGATAAGACGAAAGAAGATCGATGGAACGACGAGGTATGAAAGACAGAGAGACAGTAGGTGTTAGACCTGATCAAATCTGTTTAAAGTATCTCTCTGGAGGATTCGTTCGTGTTGATCACTCGAAAGGATTTAGTCTACGATGTTACGTAAACTTTTCACCCCTTGTGGAGCCAACGTTTAGTTACCGATGGATGGCTCGACAATACCATGCAAGATTTAAGCAGCCTGTTGTGCGTTTAAGCTTCTCTGGAACCACCGGGATGATGGCTTGACTGAGCTAATTATCGACTATTGTATACCCAAATCCAGCTTATGTTACGTGAGTGTTCAACCACCCTTTGGAATTACGATTTAAATCATTGAAATTTTTTTTTTTTTATTTAGGAAATTTCATCAATTTTCAGTTGACATTGTGAATACATAAGAATATTAAATTTTATAAAATTATTATTTTAAAAAAAGGAAATAATCTTCACAGAAAAAGAAATATAAAAGAAAAATTAATCTCATTAATTGTCGTAAGGAGAAATTGCGTAGAAATATTCAACAAGGTATAATAAAGAAAAGGGAGAAAATAATCAAATCTTCGTGATTGAAGACGGAGTTTTGAAAAGAATTATATCTCGTTTCGAATTTTTCAATTTAGTATTAATATATTATATTTGTAGAAATCGGAGAAAGAATAATGACAAAGTTTAAATAGAATTTACATATTTTGTTGTTTCAGATTACACAAGAGACGAGAATTCTATAGTAAATGTATTTCGTTTAGCGACAAGTCAACTGACTTAACAATGTTTTATACGAATGCAAGTTGTTTTGACAGTTCGCATAACTATCCCAACCACGTCTTAGTCCTCAAGATTGCACGCATCACGAGGCAGTCGAGAATAAACTCTCGAGTAATAATTTCACGAGCTCATTCCCCAGCATGGGATGAAACTGTATTCCATAAAATTTGAAAGAACATTATAAATATTCCACGTTTTTAACGCGAAATTATGGAAACGCAACGTTTATTCTTCTCGATAATATTCGCGAAATTGTAAAATTCGCTTTTCCCGATGATATTTTTATCACGAATATAAAAAAGGATATCGTTTTTTAAAAAATTTCGCGCCTGAAAGAGTCCATTATTCAATTCGCAACATTCGATGTGTTAAAACGTCGAGTTTATTGAAATCGTTCGTTTCGATCCTCTATTTCCTAGCCCTTTTCTCCGTGCATGGCTGGCCGCCATGCCGTTCAATAGGAATGAATGGAAAGAACGAACAAGAATGCGATGATAAGGGCTAGGTCGAAATGCATGGACGAAGCAAAGAAGCTGTTCCGGCAATATGAAAAATTCGAGAGAAAATTTTCATCCCTTCTTATTTGCTCAATTTCTACCAGTGAAATGGACATCGTTTTGTCCAACGTACATATTGTATAAATCACTCGTCTCCTTAAATTTATCTTGGAACAGGAGAAAATGGAGAAATCTTGATACGAATCAAAATTTATCGTTCGTATATATTCATTAAAAGATGTATAAAATATATTGTACTTATAAAATTACTTATAATTGAATATGGATGAATATATTCCTATTTTTTTCTCTTATGTAATATAATAAGATTATAAGAATGATATAATAATTATAATAATTAATAATCGTATCACTTTCATAAATGCATACAAACGTATATAAATACATATAAATAAAAGTTCAATTTGTAAAATAAACCGGAAATATTAACATAATAAAAAATATAATAAAATAAAGAAATGAAACACGATGAAACTATTAATCAAATGGCAATCTTATTAAAATATTACAATAATACAATATAAAAATGAATTATTATGATTGAATATTTTTAATTATATAAAATAAAGAAAAAAAAATTATAAAATGTAGAGATCAGATATTTTACTGCGTTAAAAAAAATTTTTTTAAATTCCACCTCGTCCATTTCCAAGTTTATAAATCGCGGTTTAATACACGAAATATATATATATATACATGTAAACATGTTTGTCGCATATCGTGTTAACACAGAGAATAAAATTCAACCGAAGGTAATGCTGTTTCTTTCTCTCTCTCTCCCTGTTTCCACATTCGTTTTCGACGCGCAACAATTTCAACCTCTGTTCGTTCCATAATTTACAGACCGCATTTTTTTTTTCAGGTATTATCAAAACCGATGGAATCAAAAAACGAGAACGTTGATGAAAATCGTGACAGATACGAAAATAATTCGAAACGTGGTGGAAAACGTCAATTAATATTAACGAGAACGATCGACAAAGGTGAATTTCATAAAACTCACCCCTCGGGAAGAGAATAATAATTCATTTTTGCGCGTATCAATTTCTTGTTCCGAAGATCTTTCTCATTCCCCCCCGCGTTATTCATATTTTTCTTTAATGAATTGACGATCGACTGGCCACGTGAAAATTCATTCCGCAAACCCGCTCTATTTATAACGATTATGATATACGGTTTCCGCGAATATTTTTTAACGCATTGAAAAAGATCCGGATTATAGCCGTTTAAACGATCAATTATCGAATTCTAGGGTTTTTTACATTCTTTGGCGCTAATACATCATGAATACAACATGCCGATAATCGAAATAGAGGCCTCGCTTTCGAGGCTCGCTGTTAATTCACGGGCGACGAGGTATCAACGATACCACGTGGATCGATACGATTCTCGTTTCGATAAAAAAAGAAATATCAACTGTGAGACGTTCAATTTTTCACCGGATTCCGATGCGGATTAATTTTACCATAAATGTGATTTATTTTTTCGTCGCGAATTCACGAAACTGGGAATCGTTAAAAGTACGAATCTATTTAAAGATAAAACTGTCGCGAGTCTTAAAGCAATGTCCACTAATGAAAAATATTTTTGGAAGCAAAAATCTTTAAATTTTATTCTCTAAATAGTTGTTTTTTTTTCAGATTGCGTCAAATGCATTAAATTAAATTAAGAGTAATTCTTCTTTCTTTGCGAAAAATAATTTGAAGAGTATCTCTCGAGAGTTCCTTAAACTTTGATTGATCATCGCGATCCCTTTTCTTTAATTTCTTCTTCAGAAGGTTTCTTTATTGACAAAACAACGTAGAACTGGAAAAATTTTCTATAAAATTTATTTTCATTCTACGGAAGGATATCGGATTTCGAAGTTTCGAGGATCCAAATTTAAAATCGGACATCCCCGCGTCGAGGAGGAAAAAAAAAAAAAAAAAATGGTTTAACCTATTTCGTCCCATTGTACACCACTCGAAGAAACTTTGGGAAATTGCGAACAATTAACGCGAATTTTCAACTCGGTAATAATCGGCCGTTCTCGATGGTATTTCGAAGGAAAGATTTTTCACGCTTCTCAAAGAGAAAAACTTTTGACCCCGTTCAAGTTCCATCCATCGTGGAACCGAAACTTCTGTCACGCTCTTTCACGATGAAATTACGTTTCAACCCTCTGCAATATCAGCTCCTTTTTTCCTGGTCAGGGTGGCGGAGAAGTGTGCGAAGAATCGGGGGAAAATTTAAATATAGCCGGCAAATTCAGAATCCATCGTCGCTGACCCGCGTAATCCTGGAGAAAGATCGCCGATAAAAATTCTTGAAACGGGTCACTGATATTATTCAATCGTCGCTTCTTTCGCGAGATGTTGCACTTGTGAATCGCGAATAATTACGCAGAAAGTTATCCGTTTCGTTAAACATATGCGCTTTCGAGAAGATGAGAATCGACTGATTTTGAGATGGAAATTATTCTACTATTCGATGTAATACGATCACGAGAAATTCAAGATAGATTGTTTGGAAGAAAATATAATAATTCTTTTATCAAGTTTCTTTTTTTTTTTGGAACTTCTGACACATAGAAAATGTGTATACAGCATTAGTTAAAAGTTTAGAACTTATTCTTAAATTAGATCATGAATTTCAAAACGAAAGTTAGAATTTCGTAATCTCAAAAAATGATTATTGAATACAAGTGCATTTACAGAAAGTTTAAATGTACAAAAGTGGAATATTCAAAGGGATATAAATATGTAAGTATGTATTACGATATTTAAACAGATGTTTATTTCAATTTTAATTGTGTTAATAAAAATCTATTGATAACAAAATTTAAAAAAAAATTCTACGCAGTTAGCGAAAAATTCTAAAATTTTTTTGTATTTTATTTTGCATAAAATAATTTAAAACACAAAATATATTACGCATAATGAACAGTAGCAGCAAAACAGACTTGTTTTCTTCCATTTTTGCCTATTTTGTTCTGCGTACATATTACGCAGGAGAAAAATAATTTAATTTGCAAGAACGTAATAAATTCTTTATTTATCATTCTCAATTCTGGATGAGATATTCTCGCAAATTGATATTTTATTATATGGACTTTTGAATAAAATATTTCGTTTATAGTTGCAAATCCAAAGTACGAAGTTTCTATCCACTGTTCATCGATCCATCGATGGAAAACGACACATTTCACGTTTCACGAAGAATAAATTGATTTTTATTGGGTCGATTTCGAGCATATCGGCACGAACAATTAATGCATATTTATGCCGGAGCAGGGATCGAAGCGGCTCGGTGTTAAATAATGCAATTTTATTCAAACCATAACCGGTCGTACATCAGTTGGCAATTCTTTCAGTTGGCTCAACTGTCTCAGCCCGGACGTTGCCTCTATTGTTATAAAATGAAAGTTTAACGACGCGATGATAAACAAAAGAGGGAAAATTAAAGCCGGGCATTAAATCCCGACCCCTGGCAAAATGATTCGTGCAATGAACGCTGCCCAACCCGCTTTCATCCCTCCTTCATTCTATATTCCTTCATACTCGCGATTCAAAATTGCGTGCGAATTAAAAAGTGATGATTTTTCAATCTTGTCGAAATTTCAGGAAAGAAAAAAGAAATTAAAATTTATCGATATAAAATGGAATGATCAAAATTATTGCGTAATTATTTTAATATTATTAATTTAATAGAAAAAACGATATATTTGTTTTATTATATAAATTGATTTTTCAGATTCCACAATTAAATTACTGAATAAATATTTATAGAATCGATGAAAATTTTCAAATAATTCGTGATATCTGAAAAAAAATTTGTTTAAATTCAAATTTTAACAACGGGAGTCATTTTCACCCTCTATTAGTTAATTCTTTCCAGATAATCGATCCAAGTGATTCACTTATCGCCTCTGCTGTACGAAAAATACAATGGTTCCTTGCTAACAATAGAATCGGTAACAAGGAAAAAACTCCTAAAAGAAATAATAATTATTCTCGTATTTAGTTTCTCGTCGGTTTAATTGTTGCCCAGTCTTCTTCCTCCTTTATTCTATATCATCACGAATGAAAAATAAAACAGTCTCCTTTTACGAGCCAGATAGAGCGAGATATCGGTTTACCTTGCACATTTCGACGAGACAGTCGAAATATAAGATACGAAGATGAGAATGGAGAAAAAAAAGGAGCAAACCTAACTGTCGATAAAATTAAAGTAAAAATAATTCCATCGCCATTGTGTAATTTATAATTTCCTCGAGAACCAACGTTTCCTTCTAAAAACTTTTATTCTATCCGTCTAGTTTATCTTCCTCTGTCTATCTTTTTATCCTCGCAATTGCCTTCTCCACAAGGAACAGACGATTCCTAATTTGCAATTTACGGCTTTTCATCGGAATTTGCATCGAGGCGTTACCTCATCGAAGGAAAAAAATTGAAGCTGCGGTTGATAGGGAATATATTAAACGCGTATTAAAACAGAGATGGTTAAGGGATGAAAATTCAATGGGGTGGTTGTATATATAGTATAGTGAGACG
Organism: Apis dorsata; assembly: GCF_000469605.1. Lineage (NCBI taxonomy): Eukaryota > Metazoa > Arthropoda > Insecta > Hymenoptera > Apidae > Apis > Apis dorsata. Next base: position 300,974 of record NW_006263351.1, on the reverse strand, counting down.
TCTCGGTTCGTTTAAGACGGCTTGGTATGTAAATGAGGAGGTCCATCATTTCGATAATTAAAATGGAACATCTTCGTTTAACTATCGGTGATAAAATAATCTTAATTATTCCGTTTTAAACGCTTTTGTCCAAGATGACGGGAAATACGACGGGAGGGGCAAAAGTTATTTCGTTGCTCTCATTATTCGCGCCTGTTTTCTCTTTCTTCTCTCTTCTATCCGCCGCGAGACGAACTTGTACGCGGATCGATAAGATTTATATTGATTAGAAGAGGAAGTGGAAATCTCTGGGGAATAAGATCGGAATAAGATTGGCTTGATCGAATGATGAGATAAGTGAATTATCCCATCGCGATGTGGAGGTAAGAGTAAACTGAGGAATGAAATGAACAAGCGATTTTGATAGAGGGGAAAGAAAGGAAAGCACGGAGATAAGCATTTTGAGGAGGATCTCTGACGATGAATTTAAGTTTAAGGGGAACAATTGATATCGTGAAAATGGATGAATATTATTTAAAGAACGATTTTTAATTTAATGTATATAATTATTGATGCATAAACATTCGATGATTTATTGATTGGGGTGAGATTGGCAATTTCATGATGACATCATTGTTTAAATGATAATTTATTCGAAACGAGGGTAGTGTTTTATGTTAATAAAATTTCTAATATTCATTTTATTTTTGCAGGGAAAGGACGTTACTTTCTCAATCAACATATTATTATAATTAACATTATATTATTAATATATGGTAACACCGAGGAAATAAACAATTGTGAAAATTTCGAATTACATTACTGTAATTAAAATATGTAAAATACCAAATATTTAATTAAAATATTCAACATTCTCTTCTCGCATGATTTTAATTTAGATGTTATAACATCTCTAATATTTAATATTTTTTATGCGTGACTTTAATTTAGATGTTCCGAGTATTTTTAATTTGTAAAATTAACCATGAAAAAGTATTATTTAAATTATCCTTCGTTGGATAAACACTTTTAAACACTTTTAATAATATATAATATAAAATAATATAAAATATTTTTATATATTATTAACACAATTTTATTAAAGAATATTTTTTTTTTTCATCAATCAGATGAAAATTTGTTAAATTCCTCAAAATTATTTATCATTCAATGAATTTAGATCAAGGTGTAAAGTATAAAAAATATATTCCAATAATAGATAATCCAAAGAAAAATTTTTAAAGAAATATATAATTATATCATAACATTATAAATTTCTTCAAATTTTATAAAATTAAAATTTAGAAGCTTATAATTGCGATATTAAAGAACAAATTCTTAAATTATCAAGTGTTTGGTGACTTAGTGAACGAGAGTATACATAATATATATATATTCTTGTTACTGCTCGTGCATAATGCATTCTTCATTCTTCTCTCCACTTTACCTTCTACTTTTTTTTTTTCTTGGCAAAACTCCTTACAAGTGTTTACCATAAAAGCATCCCCGTTCAAAGGGCGAAGATAATGGCGTAACTGGCTCGACCAGAAATGAGTAGTCTATTGCTTATACATACATCGCGCCTCTTTGTCCTTCTATCCTTGGTGGGAAGACCACTCGAGCCTGCATAAGGAGTATCACGAACCGACAACGAAGAAAGTTACGACGTCTTATGTCGTCGTTGCGCCGTGAAAAGCTGCAACCGACGTAAAGAGAGCGGTGCTTCTTTCTCGAGCGGCCACCATTTCTCATGTTCAACGACGTATATCGCCTTGGTTGCCTGGTGACAAACGTTTGTTGAAATTTACACCCCTTTCGATATACGCGTCACTCTTTCTCGCCATGCTTTTATTGGCTTTCCATCGATGGATGCTATTCGTCAGAAATGCGACGAAATGAAAAACGATTCGACGTTTTTGTTGCACTTGCATATTGAATATTCTTTTTTGAAAATCAGAAAATCAGAAATTTAGAATAAATTCTAAATTTATTAATGCATTATCGAGTGAATTATTAGTTGGTTAAATAAGAATTCAAGAATTATTTTAATGGATGAGTGAAGAGAGTTGAAAAGAAAGAGTCTGTAGATTTTATCGATAAATATTTTTATGTTTCTTATATTATAATTATTATAGGTAAATATGTTTGTAAATGTATCTTATACTGTGTTTTTTTTTTTTTTTTTAGTAAATGAGAAAAAGAAGAAGAAGTAAATTAATTTATTGGTAATTGAAGAATTATTCTACCGGATGTGTGCAGAACGTTTTTGAATCTGGCTCTGTGACGTTCAGACAAAGGATTTAAACCGGAACGAGGAAGCGAATAAGAGATTACGACATGGAATTGATGGCAAAGTTTCTGTCACTATTTGTAGTTCGGGAAACTAACCGAAAATCTATTTCCAGGAATTCACGGTTTGAGTAACAAAGGCACGGATATCAGACCCTATAAAGTAAATGAAATTGTGTCAATTTTAGCGTATAAGTGAATTTGAACCACCAATCCAATGTTCTATATCCACGCTTCACGTGTCTGACTCTTCAATCTGCATATCTTCCAACTTTATAAACGCATTCCTCGGCTCAAAGTAAAGTAAAGTAAGGACACAAAGATTAATTTCATCTGGTGGTGATCACGTTAAATATTAATGCCGATTAAAACGTCTTTGATCATCCTCGAGTTGCGCATACCTTCATCTCCATAATTTTTTCGTTGCATTGTAAAGGAGCGTGACATAAATTTTCATCGCTTCCATATTCCATAAATCTTAATCGTTTGAAGGTTAATCACGTGATCTATATTCCTTGTCACGAATTCGGATTTGCCCGATAATTCACCCTTCCCCACAAGGTGAACGCAATCGCGCCGCTCTTACGGTCAATATTGATACAGAAACGCGATCGAGCCAACCATCGAATTTCCGAATTCTATTTACCCGACAGATTGAAGAATTTACCAGGACAATAGCTTGTGTCCCGGAAAAAAATTTAACGAACCTTAAAGTTGAAGCGAGCAAAAATTGTAGCTCAAGCGTTGATTCGTTCGATTATTTATTAACACGTTGAATTGACAAAAAACGAGGCTGACGAAATAATAATAAGGGACACGAATCCTGCGAATTTATCTCCATAGAAATGTTTCGTTAATATAGACTGTGTTAATAATTGGCTCGAACGAGTGATCGAACGTGGGGATAATTATACTGTAAACAATACACACGTTCTACGAGTGGATATTTCGCGGAAAATAGAGGCTCATGAATGAGCCAAATAGGGTTCGATGCCATCGCATTGACCAATGTTAATATTTGCACACGGGCGGAATGGAGCCACCGTTCGAATTTCCAAATTCTATCCATCTATCCATCTACGTTAAGTACATAGACGGAAGCGTGGTGATAACGGAATTGATAGAATCGTATAATAATAATTACTATCTCTACGCTTCTATGCTTCTCCTCCTCCCCTCCTTCCATCGATTCGTCCCTCGATTTTGATTCGTCATTATTCGCACGATCGAGCAATAGAAATTATTACTGGAATTATAATCCAACATGGACGCCGACCTTTGATTTGATAACCAATCACCAATTAATTGGCACGATAACGAAATTACTAGTAGCTTATTTCAATTCGACTCGCATACCATTGTTTCCACGACGTCTAATTGGGAACGTTTATCGTTGATCCATTCTCCTTACACGATCCTAAATTTCGTTTTTGATGCAAAATTCTCATCCTTTGTATTTTTCGATTAAAATATCGAGGAAAATAAGAATTTTAAGCAGTGGCTCGATCGTCTGATCGTATTAAATTAAATTGTTGAAGTTACATATGTATGCAGATATTTGAATATATTGAAGAGTGATATCCAATTCTATTATATTAAAGTGTTGAGATTATAATTTCAAGAATTTTTCAATTCAAATATGCATGCAGAAACATATTCGAATACGATATTTAAAACATGTAAAGTATTCAAAAATAGGATATAAGAATTCATTCTCATAATTCTAAAGCTAAATATTGGACGAATTCCAGACCATCTCGAGTCGTTGGAGTATCGAACTACTAAAGCTATCGATTTCAATCTTCTCAAAGATTTTTCTTCAAACATATCCGA
>NW_006263351.1:287681-296612 GCF_000469605.1 Apis dorsata | reverse complement strand
GGAAAAAAAAAAAAAAAAAAGAATTAAAGCGCCTGAATTTTTCCAAGGCTCCACTGGCAGAATTAATAGCGCGACGTTCAGTCAAACAGAAACGTTTAATATGGTGGCGCGGCAAGTTCGGTTTCGGTTCCGTGAATTTTCGGTTGGCCGATTCCTCGGGCGTTTCTATTCTCCATCAGCCACGAAACGGCTGCTTTCTAGGCAGCAGCCAGCCACGACCTCACGATGCACGCCACATCCATCAAGTCGGATGAAACCGCCGCGCCGTTCTCTCACCGTATAGGTGACGTAAGTTCCAAGTCTGGAATGGGACTCCGTGCTAGACGAAACACCTTGCCTAGGAATTACGCGAGCCGAGGGAAGCCGTGTACACACGGATATCCAAATGCATCTCAATGTGTTCAAACGACAACAACGAACAAATGGCGCATCTGTCTGTCGGTGCAGCATAATTGAGCTCGTCTATAATTTTTGAGGTGAGAAACAGACGTGAACAGTATTTTAATTTTCGTTATATTTCGGTTATTCCAGGTATACTGATATGTACGTGAAGAAAATTCATATCAAATTACATGTATGGGTTTTTGAAGAAAAATATAGAATAATTATCTTTTTGTGGCCTTGTTTCTTAGTGAAATAAAGAATTGTTAGAATTATGCAGTTTTATATATATATACTTATTCGATTATATTTCAAGAAGAATTTTCAAGAATTTTCAAGAATGTTAATCAATTATTTATGAATGAAGATACTTTGGAAAAAATAGAGAATATTGAAGATTTTGATTTTTAAGAAATGTCTATAATTTCTAAGATATTTATATTGCTACTTTTTGGACTTTTGTAAGGATAATATTTAAATCCTTCGATTCCACAATGAATGATTCTACATCTATGGTGAAGATTTTGATAGTTTTACAGGCTAGTCCAATCGTATGTCCAGACGCACATTTCTTATCTTTTTTTCTTCTTCTCGTTCTTCTCGAACTATTTCCTCTCAATTTCTTATAGACGTCGAATGTCGATCGGATCGAAGTCATGATTTTCTCATTGGTCGAACGACTGCATCAATTGATCTGTCAGATAGCTTTGATAGCTTCTTTCTTCGATCAATATTCGAGCATATCTATTTTCTCTATTTTATACAATTTTTCTTTTTCTTGAAGAACTTTCCAATTCTATTAAATTCTTTCTCTTATATCGTCACGAGTGCAAAATCATAAAATTTTTAAAAAGTACTTATCGCTAATTATTTTATTCTAATAAATTATACGATAATTTTGAATATTTATTGGAATTTTGGAGTTTATACAATTTCATATATTGTCTTTCGAATTATTTAAACAGGTATTTATGTGGAGAGATAGTTTTTAAAATAGCTCGACAAATCTCACTTTATGGTTCATGTAATATGTTAGGATGTTCGCCTGTGAAATTTCACGCTTCTTGTTCCATCGGGCTAATATACTTCCGTTTTTTCCCTCATTAGTGTTCGTGAAAACGAGAATTTTAGAGAGGCTTCTCTAGAAATTGCTACTTTAATTCGTAAAAATAACTAATAAAAATGAATCATTAATCTTAGAAATATTATATATTAATTTTGAAAAAATTAAAATTTATTCCTACACAATTATATAATACTTACAAATCTATTATTCAAAATTATTTTTACAGGAAAAGAAACGTTATTAGAAATAAATTACTAAACAAAAATATATAAAATTAATAAAAATATAATAATTTTCAAGCGATTCGCGATACTTGAAATAATTTTAAAAATTATAAATAGAAAAAAAGAATTTCGCTTCTATATTTAATTCCTCGAAAGTGTAACGTAGCAAGTGTTAACAAATTCCACGATTTCGAGTAAAAAACGAGCAATTAATACAAACTTAAATAAAGTATTTAAATAATACACTTTTACAACCGATGTGTACACATAATTCGACAAATACGTCACATCCACAATTTTCAAATAATGATAAATTTGATGAGATACGTTAAAAAAATAAACGAAACATTTCTGCAATGATACACATAACTCGACAAATTTGAACGCATTTCACAATTTTCAAGTAAACAATTAATATAAATATAAATAAAGCGCAGTGGAAAAACAGGAAACGGTGTATTTTACCGTGATATGATTGTTTTTTTCACTTGTTTCTGGTTTTCCAAACACAGCTCGTTATAACTGAGAGAGAGATTAGTCTACTGGAGCTCGTTGCAATATTAACGCAGAGCGGCCATAAAGTATTCATACGTCTCCGCGTAAATTTCAGCCGCGGCCGGACTGGCTCATCGTCCCTTGAAACACTGGCCAAATACCGGCACTAATTAATCACTCTCAGACAAATTGCCGAACCCCGGCGTTTTGCTTGTAACACCGGAAGTCTGGGACTGTGGGGCGTGTCTGGTTCTGGTTCTTGTTGGCCCCTTCCTCGTGTAGTATCTTGTCTGGATCAGCCCGAGAACGATTTCTCGAGGAACCGGCTACGTGGAAGAAAATCATGGAACACCGGCGATGAAAGGTGGCCAACGTGGAAAACTGGAGAGACCGAGGAAAAAGAGGAAAAAAGAGGGAATTTATGTGCGAGAGGATCGATATGACGATATGAAAAATAAATTAGTTTTTAATATTAATAATAGATTTAGATCGAGGAGAAATTTGAAATTTATACAAAAATTTTATCCTTTAATGATAGTCTCATCTATCCGTTTTGAAAAAAGTTTTATCATTTTCTCTATGTCGTTTCTCCTAGGATAAATAAATTAAAACGTTTTCTAAAGTTCGTGCAAATTTTTTAGAATTGTGAAAAATGAAACGAGATTTAAAATATATTTGATGAAAAAAACATTGGATAAAATATTTTAATTAAGAAGAATGATGTTTTTCTTTTTGAACAAAAATATTGAATTATTAGATAATAAAAATTTTACTTGTATCCATGATTGAAATGATAAAATTATAAGTTTATAAGAAATATTGATATATCTTCTTATGGTAATTTATGATATCAAACTTAGTGGGCAAAAAAAGAAGGAATATTTTTGAAAAGTTGCCCATATCGGCAACACGAGAAGCTGTGAAAACAGTGGATTAAGAAGCGTCGAGATTAGAACTCTCTGTTGATGTTATTAACAGCTTCGTTCATTCAAAATGTTATGTTGTTGCCAAAGAAGCTTCATTTAATCCGATTTATTACAAACTCTATATATATATATGGATATGATGAAACAAACGATCTTCCAAAAGTACACGCAAGAATTTCTATAAACTTTACCAATCAATTTATGATTTAAATCGAAATAATAATAATAATGATAATAATGATAATAAAAAAATCGAGTGTCGAACATTTCCGTAGAATTTTTCTTTCGACTTTTCGTTCGATAAAACTAAAGGACCAATCGAAAAAGTCACCATCAAAGAAATTTTGGAGTGACTAACGTACGTTGAAAATACCTTGAAGATAACGCGCAAGAAGGCGTTTCTTCAGTATATATATTTTGCGAGGAGTGTAACGAGACGTCGTAACTCGTGTCGCCTCCACAAACTTCAGACACTATTGTGAGAGAGGGAAATTTAAGGGCGAAGGTTAAACGAATGTGGCCGTTTCCGTTAGACAGTCGAAATGGAGAGCAGTGAGAAACGTGCGCAAAATAAAACTGCACTAACTTGAAGAAAATCGTAGCGGAAATCAAACGTAACGTGGTAAAACGATATTCGAAATATTATATTATTTAAAATCGAGGGATTGCAATGGAGGGATGTATAGTTGCTTTTTGTACATCTTACGAAAAGTTTATTTATTTTTATTAAAACAGATTCTTAATTAGATTGAGTAAATAGTAAAAGATCGAAATTTTATAAATTTCAAATTCATCTTTTCTTAATCACGTGCAAGCCTGCGAATATTTAATCTTTTTCATAGTTTAATTAATTTCTACAACTAATTAATTATTTCTTCGATATTAAAAATTCAACGGGATATTTTTTTTAAGAAATAATATTAGACGCTGAAATATGAATTAAACGGAGGCGAAATTTCACCGGGAGAAACCATTCAAGCGGTATCAACAGAAAGAAACTAATCATTAAGAGCGTCAGAAGGAGCAATGGGGGAAAGAGGAAGCAAAAACGAAAGAATCAATGTGGCATTGTTCGCCGGCGTAATGTGCTATGAAAAGAAGAAAGGAACTAGGGGAAGAATGGGAGTAAAAATGTAGGAGAGATGGTGATATACAGGAGCAATGTTACGCGCGATTAACTTCCTCTAAGAGACAACCGTGCCACCAACGACCTCCACCAAACAATGTCAACCATGATGAAGGAAGAAAATGAAGAAGCAACATCACGAGGAATTTTTAATCCGGTAGTAAATTTACTAATTCACGATTATCAAGTTTATTATTCATTTGTCATTTATGTATTTTTCAATCCAAAAATTTTTTATATGATTCATCTTTCGATTTCAATAATTCTGGAGTGATAATAAAATAAGTTTAAAGTTCAAATTTATATTTCGAGAAAATTATTAAAATCAGAAGTTGAATAGTAATAAAAAAATTTTTTTACAAGTAGTTAGATTTTCGTTCGTTGCATTATTCTTTATTAAACCATACAAATTTCACGGAGTCTATGCTTGTTCCACTAATATTGAGAATGCAAAGAAACGAGCCACTTGCGTAAAAGGATCTTCACATATAAAATTATGATATGCATATTTAATAGCCATAAATAAACCCAAAATGTGTTACACGAAAGGAATAAAACGTACTAAGTATTCCATTCAGCGATACTAAAAGATCCACCATTATTTTTGAAGGAAACTGTCTTGTAACGTATCTCTTGGGACGTCGTCTACCATTTTCTTGAAAGGCTACAAATATTGATAACACGTATGATCCATACGAAATGAATGCTACAAAACATGCTCACGAAAAGAAATATCGTTCAACGTTCATATCACGATGAATATAAAGGGATGTTAACGTCGCCTGAAAAATCGAACGTTCCTGAATTCGTTTCTTTCACATCGTCTTTCACATAGAACTCACAAACCTCGACGTACGTTTTTCCACTAACGTTTTCAGCGGTAATTTACTAGGAAAAATTACTCGGACGATTCCTCTGGTCGATTCATAGTTTTTTTCCATGTAAAAGGAAAAAAAAAAAAAAAGAAAGAAAGAAAAAAGAGAAAGGGTGAGAGAGGTTAGGAAGGAGGCGACTGATAAGCTCAAATGGATCCCACTTTATCATGGTGAGAGAGTAGGGGTCAGAGTTACTCAGGAGGTTTATCTAGGTAGTACAAGGGCTTACGATGTCACGCGATCCAATTTGACAGTATAAGTGACAGGATAGAGCATTTACTCGAGATCAAATAAGCCTATGTAAGTGCATCCATACATGCATATATAGCCTCATATTAGCGCTCGATTAACACACTCTGCCTTTAGATGGAATGACATTTGGAAACAAGAAACCTGATGTAATGCGTATTAACTTCGTATGGTGAAACAATCACTATGCAACGTATTAATCATGATTATTTACATATATTTCTCTATTTGTAAGTATATAATATAATACTCCTTTTAGTTAATAGACGATAACGAAACATTATCAGAGAAGTGATAATTGATTAGAATGTCTGTACAAAATGATGTAAGATATATAGTAAAAATTTAAGAATTTGTAAGAATTATATATGGAAAAATTATAGGAATTAATGATGCATTAACTGTTAGAAAACTACTAAAAAAGTATTCAGTGAAGAAGTAAAATCGAATTTTCATTAAAAATGAAACGAATACCGTATAATAATATAAATTATAATAATGATAATACTAAATAGTAAGATAAAAATTTAAGTTTATCTTGTTTTATTCAATACTTATAGACAGGAGAGTATATTTTACTTTTCTTGACATATAAATATACCATTAGTTTATCTTTCCACGAAACCATAGCTGCGAATTTCATTTTGAACTTCTAAGTCAAATGTTTGTAAAGCCTTGCCACAAAAAACAGGGCTTCCAGATTTATCTCGAACTTCGAAAATCAAATATTTATACGATCGTCCGTAAAAATAGGATTTCAACTTACTTTTCAGTTTCTATTTAGCTTTTATTTGTTCTACAATTATTTAGGTTCTATTGTACTTTTACATGATATTTTTGTTTCGTGAAAAGATTATGCACTCCAATAGTTCAAAATTTTGTATATCATGTAAAGTTTTTATCGAAGAAAAAAAAAATAAAAAATGAAAATATAAAATCATCGTTGAAAGTTTTTATCAAAGTTAAATTAAATTAAATTCACTGGAAGGTTGTAGGTTAGTTGTTTCTGTATCTCTATTATTACTGACATTGTCTCATTTTCAGCAAGAAAAACGAGGAACACTGGCAACCTCACAAAAGGGTATGATGAGAACTAATGATAATAGTATCCTCGAAAAAGAGAGTTAAAATACCAAGATCAAAAAACAACTGTGAAGAAAATGAAGATTTATATATTTAAATAATTTAAACAAATTTTTCTTTTATTTGACATTTATATTTAGATAAGTATTTATTGAAATATTAAGTATGTCAGTTTTCGATTCGAAAGTACACTTTTTTTTTTTTCATACATTTGAAAATAAGAATGTGCTATCTTCTGGTCATAAAAGATTGTAGTGAGGATTGCCTGTTATAAAATTCTTTTACCAACTATTCAATCATTGGAATTGAAATTGGAGATAGTTTTGACAGATCGATCAGGAACAATTAACGAGTCAGCATCGTTAAAGAAACATGGTGCCAACAAAGCTTTTCAAATATTGCGAAATTGGTCGATATCTCTACCTGTTGCATCGTTTTAGTCGCTTACAATACCTGACTGTGACATCTGTGACGTTTCTTTTATACGTTTATTTTTCCGTAAAACTTGACGAGTATCTTTTCTTAAGAATAATGTATTCTTTTATTAAAAATAAAATAATCGATGTGTTACAATTTTAGCAATAGCTACAAACATTCGATTTTTCGAATTCTTTGAATCAAAAACTCTTTTTTCGGAGGAAAAGAAAATTGACGATTGCTCTTCTTTAATCGAAAGAAAAAGAAAAAAGAAAGAAACGAAGAAAAAGAGAGATCTCTCAATCTGAATTTCGCAAATGAATGCATCGAATGCATACGATGCATTAAGTCCCAACCGCAACGAATGCATTGTAAAGAGAGAGGGGATGAAGGGTCGAGAGTGCTCTCGTTTGGAGTTTCCTCCTTTTATCGGAAACGTTCGCGGTATCCGAGTGAAATGGGTTTTAGCCAAGTGCTACTATAAATTCTATTTGTTCCAGTGAAAACAGTAATACATCATGGCTTCTTACGGCAATTATGTCTGCGTCTGATTAACCATGTACGATTATGCAAAAGCTTCAAACAAGTATATATATTTCTGGAACAAAGATCATTGCACAACGATTTTGATATATCTCGTTAATAAAATGAGGAAACTCGAGCAGAATTTATTAGAAAAGCAAACGTTTTCAGAGTTTATTTTACAAATTGGAAGATCTCAATTTACTTTATACTTTTATAGTCAAATTAATTCAAGTTTTATACGATAGCAGCAATAGCAGATAATTTAGAAAGTTATGTCGTTTTGAAAAGGAAGGTAAAATATTTTAAATATAATTAAAGATTCTACGTAAACAAGATTTATTTTTCTTGGCGAAAATACAATTATCTACTTTTTTTTTTTATTAATTCTCCGGCAATGGCAGATAGCAAACACGATCTTTAAAAAATTTCGATCCAACTAGAGTCGTCTACTATTTTATACGATACGAATAATTTTTTGGTTGGCTTTCCATTTCTCCGAATTTTTCCCCGATAAGAACGTATTCTGCCGTTGACATATTTGATGTACGAGGGTAAGGCATTCACCAGGATAACCGGAAAAAATTGTTGCAACGTATTCTTCGGACCATATTACTTCCGGCAGTTTATAAAAAAAAAAAAAGGAAAAAAAGAGTAACCGAAAGTACATTTTAAAGCGGAAAATGATAACAGGATATAAATTTCACCTTTGGCCTCGCCATTTCGCAAATCAAAATAATCATTCACGTAATTTATATCTTCGTAAATCATTGTGATTAAATCACACCGTACAATTTATATATTTATAATATTATAATTATAATATATAATTATAATTATAATATTTATATATTTATATAATATCGTAATCTATAATATGATACTGTTAGAATAGAGATATATAATCCATTTTTATCGATCTTTATCTATTCTTCGCGAAAAGTTTGCATATAAGTGAGCAATAATGCAACACAATCTCACTGTTCTAAATGAATCGATATCTGTTCCCGCAGATTTCCCATTTATTCTGTACTTAATTGCAACTCGAATCCTCCATGTACAACAATATACAGTGCTTCACTTAATTGATCAATTAATTACGCCCATTAGTTTCATGTACACACATCCTTGCGATTATTATTATCGGCGATATAATTATTTTAAATGCCAAATAAATGGCGGATACGATCAATCTCGTATCTTTCCTCCTCGTTTCCAAAAATCCACATGTCTTCGAAAATTCACGAAAAAGGGATCACGAATCATTCCACACGTTGAACACGATCGTTCTCACCGGATATTACCAACAACGCGTCGACGTTTATCTGTTTCCAAGCTACGATTCTCTCTGAACCGAAAAAAGGAAAGAGAGAGAAAAAAAAATCGAGAGAGAGAGAAAAAAACAAAACAAAAATACGAGAGATGGATAATAAAAATCCCGCTATCTGGAGAGAACGATGCACTCGAGCACGAATGCTGCTCATCTCTCCACCACCGATCCCGATTTTGCCGAAATTTACGATATGGCCGTGGGCATCGCGCATAAAACCAACTTTAAAACGGTTCG
>NW_006263351.1:280078-287485 GCF_000469605.1 Apis dorsata | reverse complement strand
GAGAAAGAGAGAGAGAGAGAGAGAGAGAGAGAGAGAAGGAGGAAGGAATGGCCGTGGCCAAAACAAGCGGGAACCAGAGAAAGACAAACAAGGAATGGGAACGAAGAGGGAACGCCGCCGAGGGAGTAATGGCCGAGGCCGTACACGCGCGATATTTCCCTTGTTTGTTTTCCATTACTCCGCGGGAGGCAGCTGTCCGTTGCCGGCGTGGAATATAGCGCGGCAATGATAAGGGAAGAGGGTTCGTGTATATAATGGAGAGAATTGTGCCTTCACGACTCGACGAGCCCTTTGGTGGCGCGAAACTCTCGGTGCCATCCTTCTGCTAGTTTCACCCTTTTTCCATAGATTGCACCAGCCACTTGAACGGTGCCCGATTTCCCGCGGGATCGCGCGTGGAATCGATAAAAAGGTTCCTTTTATTTTTCCTTGCCCGGTGGTAACCGGAAACCGGAAGAATCGAGCGTTCAGGGGTGGTTGGGGTGGTCGAGTGCTGCACGTCTTGGACAAGATTAAAGGTTCGATCGTTTTTTTTTTCTTAACTCTGATCGATGATCGAGGAGGATCGTAGGAGGCGTGGACAAACAGAAGATCGAGGAGGAGGAAGAACGGTGGGATTTTTCGAGGATTTTGTGGAGAGAGATCGATTACTAGCGATTGGTTGGGATTGTACGCGATTGAGATGCGAGATGAGCGGATATGAAGCGGAATTATTGGAGATAGTGGATGGATCGTGGTTGCTGTTTGCTCGGCTGGAATTTGTTCAAAGTATGGGGAAAAGGGATGTCTTAGTTTGAGTTGAAAATTAAATTGCTTTCGTTGGGTTTTAATGGAAAACCGACTCGTTCCCTTACAAGTTTTTCAGCGAAATTTGTGTAAGAAATCTCACGAACCCAATGGTTGATTTTGTATTAATGAGTTATATTGTTGTTTCCGCTTTGCTCGTTTTCTAATTTTGTCTTTGTTCTTTCTTCTTTTTGATCAAGTTGGCCCATGTTTCGAAGGAATATTATAGTCAATTGCAAAAGACATTTCTACCATCAGTTCACATTACATTTTACAAAAATATAAATCTTTGATTAAGTTGATTTTATTTTTCTCAAAGAGACTCTCATTCAAAATACATCATTATATTATTATACGTATAAAATCAGATATTCCAAGTAACATGAATTTATTTTGTATCGTAGAATAAAAATACTTTTCCGATCTACTGTACACGGCACATATTTACGATCTCTGAAACATCTTCCTCTCTAAGTGTATCTGCTCGTAAAACGAATTCATCTTGCCTATGTATCGAGAAACGCGTTCAGAAATTTCGATAGTTTGAGAGATCGCGGTGCAAAGACAATCGCTGTTTCGAAACAGTAATAAACAACACGTTCAATACGTCTTCAAAAGTTGTCAACTTCCATCCCAACGTTTGATAACGCTGATCAGTTTGATGAAGTGGATTTTACAGGCCAAAACGAATCGTTAACCCTCTCTCCCAGCGTTCGACACTTTTTATGAAACGATATAAAGTGCGTTTGATCTGTTTCGAAGCGATCGAAATAATTCAACGATGATGAACGAATCAAACCGATCGTTTTCTATCTGAATGCAGAAAAGACCGGTGTTAATATATTACCAACGATCGAGTTAAATAATGCGAATCACGTTTGGTGATTACCGGGTCACTAATTACGCGAAAGGTGTTTTGATGTGACGGAAATACTGCAAAAGGGGATCTAATTTATAGCTTAATCTACCTTTCCCCTCCCTCCCCGTCCAACTGTCAATTACGACGTGTTGTAATAAACCGGTGGTCGAGATTGGCTTTTTCGATCGTGCCCAATTTCTTTTCGCGCGGTTTTCTGATAAATTGTCCTTTTGCTTGCTCCAACTTCACCGTGAAATATCGAATTATCGTTCGTGGAAAGATTAAAAAAGTCGTATCTCGCTCGGGCTTTCTCGTGATATATTAAATTAGAGGCCGCGAAAAGAGAAAAGATCTATCCGTGTAATAAAGTTCATGCCAAGTATCGAATTATCGCAGCAGAATGAAAAGTGATTATTACTTTTATTAGCCTTTTTCTTTTTAATTTTTTAAGAAGTTTTTTTTTTTAAACAATAAACGCAATATTAGAATAGCATTGAATTGTAATCGAGAAGAAAAATGAGTCTACAAAGAGTATATGGAAATATAGAGAATCAATGAAAAATTAAATTAAAACTTTAACAATTCTGATAAAATTTATTGCAGGATATATTGATTTATATTATTTGGATGTATTGATATTAGTTTCGAAAGATTTATTAAATATTTAAACGTTTTATTTTATATATATTTTTTTAATTTTTTTTTTTTTTGACAAACATACGTGAAATAAAATTGCAGTTTTTAATACCGAACACGAATTTCAATTATTTGATAACAAATTATATAATTGAAATGCTGTTTGATCGAAAAATCTTGTTGAACTTTGTAGTATTTAGAATGTATTAGTGGAATTCAATCATATCTTGTATAATATAATATTGATAATATAATATTTACTTGACTATATTATTTTATATTAATGTAACCGCGATATGGGTTTGAATATTCATGATTTCATAGTTATCAAAGCAAAGAGTGTAAAAAAGATGAGAGGATATTTTATTTTTTCTTTTTACTTTAAATTTAACTTTTTTCATATTAAAAAATACAGTGTATTATAAATTTTCAATGATATCCTGAAATTTAAAATTTTTTCTCATAAAAAACTTATCCTTTTTATTCTTCTGCAAATTGGAATTTGATAAAAATATTGTAAATTTCTGTCGTATAAAAATATAACAAATTTTTCATTATAACATCAACAAGAGATATTGTAACGAAAATAAAAGATTGCTGCCGTGAAATATTGCAATATTCAAATAAATATTCCATAAAAATTTCCATTGATTTTAAAATTTTCAAGCGAATTTAATAATTTACATTATCAAAACACTGAACTACCTTCCTTACATCACATCTCTCTTATTTTCACCAACAAGACAAAGAAAAAAAAAATAAGATCCTTCCGTAAGATCCTTCATTCCAATTCCACCTCGCAACAATTATTCAAATCCTTTCTCGCCAAATATATCACGAAGCATTAAAATTCACGCGCCGACACGTTCTCGCGATTACGAGATTTCTACCTAAATACACACATGATGTAATCAAGCGCAAATGCTTGGAACAAACGTGTTCCTGGTCCTAGAAATAGAAAGAAAGAGAGAAGACGTATCCAAAAACGATACGAAGGAACGTTGGAGGCGATCGTAGCAGAAATTTTTTATAAATGGACGTGCCTCTCTGTAAACCATTCCAAAACCCATTCTTTCCTCGAGAGGGCGCTCAACGTCCCTCGTACGCACAGGTGAGAACCATCAAGACTCGTTTATTCGTCGTACCCCTTTTCCAGACAAGAATTTCAGATTTCTTTCTATTTCTAGGTGAAACGAGATTCATTCAACCCGGCGAAACAAGCACGGCGAATAAAAATATTTTAAAAGGTTTTCGCGATCTATGGTTACGAGATCGGATTAACATAGCGGAGAGCAAGGTAAGTTGGCGGAAACATGGCCATGGTTGCGAATTGTGTAAGTTATACGCGTATACCTAATCGCGTTTAACGGCCTTTTCATCGATATTCGAACACCTTCGCCGTTTCTTGAACAAGTTTGTCCGAGAGTAGTACGGGGGAGAAAAACTTTTCACTTGATAATCTTGTACAAGTTTCGTACACCGTGCTGCACCGTGTAGCAGCAAATCGTGACGAATTTTATTTATTTTTTTTCACGCGGAAAGATTATGGATTTTTTTAAAAAAATTAGTACGAACATTGCAGATTATTATTATAATAATAATCGATATTACAATGATAATAAAATATCCATTATATAGGAATCAATAGGGAGACAATATTATTCGAATATAATATCGAGTAAAATAATACACATTTATAATACATATTTATCATCTACTCTATATCCACCAAAAAATCGAATCGATACGAGAATAATACTCAACAATCCCATTCAAAGAATCTAAATTCAGTAACGACGAAACGAAATTAGTAATCCTCCGTGGCAGGTGTCAAAGAATCCATTCGGGAGTAATTAAATTCCATCGATCCATAAATTCCACGTGCGCGTCATCAACGCGGACGGATCGAAATCGAAATCGAGTGTAGACCCGGAGACGATGGATGGATGGATGGATGGATGGACGAGCGAGTGAAACGTGGGCGGCCTAACAATGCGGAGAACGCGGAGCGGGAGAATACGCGCGATTTGCAATCGTTGCACGGCGGTGCATCGTTGCAGCGATCCGCGCGTCACGTCGCCGGCCGGCCACGACGACACGAAGCTGGGTCGGAAGCAATTAGCAATTAAAATCGAGGGCTCGGCGATTGATCGGTCTGGTATGATACGAGGCTGTCCCACGGGCCAATCGACTCCTGGATTATAATTACGCCCGCTAATTGCGCCCACCCCGCTCCTCGCCTCGTTCCTCGCCACTTCTGGCAAAGAGTGGGCCGTGTGATTGGTATCCGACAGGACACAGGCAGGGTTAAAACGTTCAGGAGGACTTCATTTCCGACGTTGGAAATTTTCGTTTGCCCGCCCGATAATTAATTTCGATCTAACCGGATCTCTCTGGAATTCCCTCGTCTGTCTCGGGGGAAAAGGAGGACGAAATTCGAAGATTCGATTATCCGTATGCATACAACGAAACGTAATGTGTAAATGTTGGTATGAGGGTGCATTTCCGGTGTTTAATTGAAACGACTCGAGTTACGAGAATTATTACGATTTTTTTTTTAATATACGAGGCGTCGAAGCAGGCGACGAGATTCGACGAAAGCGAAACTAGAGACCTCGTTTCAACCCTTTCCAATATAGAATTGTCCCCTGTGGACGAGTGAAAAGAGGTGAAGGCATCGTGGAATTCTAATAAACGTTCGATCACGATCGTTAACTCGGTCGGAAACGAGATTCCCGAAAAAAGGGCTGATTTCGAACGAGCAAAGGTACGAGTACGTACAATCAAGTACGTGGATATTCTTTTAATTGTAGCAGTTAACAATGAAGAGTGAAAGAGCAATATTGCAGATCGTTGTGGTGAATTTGATTAAACTTTAGGTGATGTAAATAAAATTACATTTAATATCTTATTAGAAAAATATCAATTTATTTGTTATAAGTTTTTGTACATGAAATTATCTAATTGTTTAGCAACAAATTATATTATCTTGTAATAATAATTTAGATTACATGTTAGCAAGTATCCACGTATTTGTAAATGGTACTATACATATATCTTTGCCTATTTCGCTCGCTTTTTCTCCTTTTTCGCGCTATTTCTCCACGTTATCCCGAACTGATATTTCGCGCGGGAATAATAAAGCTTGCAACCGCTATGAAATATCGAAGGCATGAAAATATATATATATATATATATATGTACATATATATTTATAACCACACTCACGTCATTTTGAGCGAAGGTCGGCGTAATTGGCCCATCGCTGGCTTCCCATTTGTCGGCGATGCGGATCGTCTCCGCCGTTTTCTGCTGCACCGATTTCGACTCATCGAGCAACGTCAGCTCGTAAAATTCCTGGATATCTGCAACAGTCCGGAAAACGATAAATTAAATTAATACGTATTAAATAATAACTATCGACGTTTATTGCGATATTCTTTCACTTCGAATCGTAAATTCATTTTGTTCATCATTGTTCTTTTTTAAGAATCCAATTGATTTGGTTCAATATGCAGATGGCCTATATCTCTCCTTTATTATCTATGATGGAAGAAAAAAATGTTACTTAATTTCAAGGAGTAATTATATTTTCAATTCTCTTCATCTTCATTCGTCTATCATAATTATTTTACTTATTAATCGATTATTCTTCCAGCTAAATAATATTTTCTTCCGACATCTTATATATCGTAAATAATAAATGAAATATTTAAGATTCTCAAGTTATATGAAACACATTGTACATTTCACGTATATTTCAAATACATCACTGTTTGAAGTAATATTTTTCATATCTGCTTAAAATTCAATATAGTTCTATGGATGTATTATTGATATATGAAGTCTCTCTATTGAAGTTTCACTATTGAAGTCTTTCTAGAAAATATTCAGCTGTGAATACATAAAGAAAGATGTACGTATGCCGTGAATGAAATTTATATTATTATTTCAATTCAAGCTATAATAATTAATACGATTTAAACGTCGTACAATTTTTTTTTCGTTATATAAAAATAATAATATAATTAAAGTTGAATTTTGAGGAAAAAAGGTAATAAATAAAATTCCACTAAATTGCAGACACATAATTTTCAAGAGCTTCTCTTTATGACCTCGATGAATCTTCCTTGAGGTTGGTTGTCTTTCGAGAGCGACACTGAAAATATAATACCGACGACAACCAGTCTAACATGGATCCTTTGTGGTCGTAGTGGGGTCGTATTTCCCCGGTACAACGTTTAACCACTAGTCTTTTGGATAGAATGTCGATAGACAGGACATGGATCAAATGACGACAATTTTGTTAGTTAAATTAATCGAGGAGAATATATACATAACGTCTTGAAAGAATTAAATCTCCTTTCATTTGATTAATGAGAGATGAAATATCGTAATAATATGGAATAATGGAGGATATTATAAGGAAGATTATAATAAAAGAAGAGGTAATTTTCCAGAGGTAAGAAAAATTAACAAGTAGTTTTATTAATTTTCAAATTAATTTTTAAAACAAATATATATAAATTTTAATAGATATAAATGATGGAAACAAGAAACAAATATGAAACTATGTTATTAATTTCAGATCCTCTACTATTTGTATCGTTGAATTAAAATTACATAGTTAAGTGTGTTTATTTAGGTCGTATTAGACCAACATCGTCAGTGGTTTAAACTTAATTATGGTTGGTCTGGTATTATATCTAGTAATATTGATATATAACGTAATGACATAACTCTGGAATTAACTCTGGAAATTACTCACGAGAGGGCAACTAACAAGTGACACTCCTGAGGGCGATACTTCAAGGTAAGTACTTGTCGAGTGTCGATTTATTAATCCTTTGAACACGTTTCGAAAAAATTTGAATATTAACTTCGATAAATTCAATTGCCACATCGATACATTTCAATTTTTTCAAATTTTAAAGTATTTTTCGTAAATCTTTAAAAAAATCCTTTTTCTATTTTTTGTTCAGATATAATTTTAGAGTTTAAAGTTTAAAATTTTAGACATTTTTTTTATTACATTGCAAAATAATATCTGTGCATACTTATATCCTTATATTACATATACAACTACATAAATTATAATACATTTAAATTTTGAACTCTAAAATTAT
>NW_006263351.1:275695-279868 GCF_000469605.1 Apis dorsata | reverse complement strand
TTTTTTTTTTTTTTGCAGTGTGCCAACAATTTTTATTCCTCGATATATATACTAATCTCAGTCACAATTACTTACCAACTTAATCATTATACTTAAAAAATGATTTCAACGTCGAAGGAAAATTCACACGAATAATAACCTAAAAGAAAATACTTGGACATAGACGGAGGACATTTTTTTCAAGATTTTCTTAACGGACGAAAAAATTTAAACTAAACCCACAGCCACACGTAGCGGTATGTTAAACGTCAAAGAGACCGCTTGTTATTCGCGGCGAAAAAAATTCTACGACTTTAATTAACGTCCCGACTTTTTGTCGCAGCGAACGACAGCCGTCCTCGAAACGCTGCGCGCCTGGTCCTCTAATTTTTCGTTTTAATTCACATCTAATGGCATCTTCTCCGCGCTCTCCAATCCCAGCAAGTCGAGAGAGTGTGTCGTTGGCACTATTTATGCAAGCAACGGGAATCTCCAGTCTACTCTCGGGAGTCGGGTACAGCTCGCAGCCGGCTACAAAGTTGAGTATTCGAGAAACCACGTTTCGAAGTCGTTCTTGAGGACTTTTTTCAACAGAGGGAGGAGCGTAAGATGTCATTGGACGTGATCTCGGGCGAATATCACCCACGAGGTTTTCATACTTATTTTTTTCACCATGTCATCGAAGAAATACACGTGGTTCGAAGATGAAGGATTTACGGTGACGAAGATATGACAAGAAGATATAAATAGATGCGTGATATTTTATTGTAAAGATATAGTAGAAGTAGAGTGAATATAATATATAATATATAATCAGAAATTAACAAAATTTTATATCATTTCATATCATAAGGTATCTCACTTAACTTAAATATCTCAATATCTTTATTTTTTACGATAAAAAGAATTACAAAGAAAAATATTATTTTGTTTGTATAGATATATATTATAATACATAAAGATTTCTTTAAATAATGAGCAACTTTAAGTTAGATGGGATACCTTATAGACAAAATTTCATACTTTTTTCATTGGATAAGGAAACAAAAGATTCAAATAAAAAGAATTTATTTTTTTTTTATAATAATTTATTGAATTCTATTGAATACAATTGTAATATTGTACAAATTATGTATATAAAAGATGTATATAATTATGTATATTTTGTACACTGTATAATATTGTATTTATATGTATTATATAATAAAATAAAATAATAAATAAAATTGTTTAATTCTATACTTATTACTCCCAATTCATATTTCCCAATCCACATATATCATCAACACAACCACATCCTATATATCATCAAAAATTTTATATATGTTATCATCTTCAAAATAATATTGTATAGAAACATGTATAGAAACGTGCGTGTTTCTATATGGTATAAATTTATACCATATATAATAATTAAACAACATATTTTATTTCAGAAACATCCGTCAACGATGCTCTTTTACCCTTTTTCCTTTTCTATACATCTAGGATCAAAGGAATATAAAATCAGAATATATATACTCCAATCTTACCTTATGAAATAAAAGCGTATCTAATATTTGATTTCTCTAAGCAAAATAATCAAAAAATGATAAAAAAATTTGGTGCCGAAAAATATTAGCAATAAATGAATATGAAAAAATTTTGGCCAAAATTTCGACTTTTCATTAAGAGAATATGATATGCAAGGAGGTGGCACAATAAATACATGGCAGAAATAATTCTCAGAAAATTTTTGGCCAATATTTCGACTTTTCATTAGTAAAATATGATATGCAAGGAGGTGGCATAATAAATTCTGCGAGAAATGTGGCAGAAATAATTCTCAGAAAAATTTTGGCCAAAATTGCGACTTTTCATTAGGAGAATAAGATATGCAAGGAGGTGGCACAATAAATACATGGCAGAAATAATTCTCAGAAAAATTTTGGCCAAAATTGCGACTTTTCATTAGGAGAATAAGATATGCAAGGAGGTGGCACAATAAATACATGGCAGAAATAATTCTCAGAAAAATTTTGGCCAAAATTGCGACTTTTCATTAGGAGAATAAGATATGCAAGGAGGTGGCACAATAAATACATGGCAGAAATAATTCTCAGAAAAATTTTGGCCAAAATTGCGACTTTTCATTAGGAGAATAAGATATGCAAGGAGGTGGCACAATAAATACATGGCAGAAATAATTCTCAGAAAAATTTTGGCCAAAATTGCGACTTTTCATTAGGAGAATAAGATATGCAAGGAGGTGGCACAATAAATACATGGCAGAAATAATTCTCAGAAAAATTTTGGCCAAAATTGCGACTTTTCATTAGGAGAATAAGATATGCAAGGAGGTGGCACAATAAATACATGGCAGAAATAATTCTCAGAAAAATTTTGGCCAAAATTGCGACTTTTCATTAGGAGAATAAGATATGCAAGGAGGTGGCACAATAAATACATGGCAGAAATAATTCTCAGAAAAATTTTGGCCAAAATTGCGACTTTTCATTAGGAGAATAAGATATGCAAGGAGGTGGCACAATAAATACATGGCAGAAATAATTCTCAGAAAAATTTTGGCCAAAATTGCGACTTTTCATTAGGAGAATAAGATATGCAAGGAGGTGGCACAATAAATACATGGCAGAAATAATTCTCAGAAAAATTTTGGCCAAAATTGCGACTTTTCATTAGGAGAATAAGATATGCAAGGAGGTGGCACAATAAATACATGGCAGAAATAATTCTCAGAAAAATTTTGGCCAAAATTGCGACTTTTCATTAGGAGAATAAGATATGCAAGGAGGTGGCACAATAAATACATGGCAGAAATAATTCTCAGAAAAATTTTGGCCAAAATTGCGACTTTTCATTAGGAGAATAAGATATGCAAGGAGGTGGCACAATAAATACATGGCAGAAATAATTCTCAGAAAAATTTTGGCCAAAATTGCGACTTTTCATTAGGAGAATAAGATATGCAAGGAGGTGGCACAATAAATACATGGCAGAAATAATTCTCAGAAAAATTTTGGCCAAAATTGCGACTTTTCATTAGGAGAATAAGATATGCAAGGAGGTGGCACAATAAATACATGGCAGAAATAATTCTCAGAAAAATTTTGGCCAAAATTGCGACTTTTCATTAGGAGAATAAGATATGCAAGGAGGTGGCACAATAAATACATGGCAGAAATAATTCTCAGAAAAATTTTGGCCAAAATTGCGACTTTTCATTAGGAGAATAAGATATGCAAGGAGGTGGCACAATAAATACATGGCAGAAATAATTCTCAGAAAAATTTTGGCCAAAATTGCGACTTTTCATTAGGAGAATAAGATATGCAAGGAGGTGGCACAATAAATACATGGCAGAAATAATTCTCAGAAAAATTTTGGCCAAAATTGCGACTTTTCATTAGGAGAATAAGATATGCAAGGAGGTGGCACAATAAATACATGGCAGAAATAATTCTCAGAAAAATTTTGGCCAAAATTGCGACTTTTCATTAGGAGAATAAGATATGCAAGGAGGTGGCACAATAAATACATGGCAGAAATAATTCTCAGAAAAATTTTGGCCAAAATTGCGACTTTTCATTAGGAGAATAAGATATGCAAGGAGGTGGCACAATAAATACATGGCAGAAATAATTCTCAGAAAAATTTTGGCCAAAATTGCGACTTTTCATTAGGAGAATAAGATATGCAAGGAGGTGGCACAATAAATACATGGCAGAAATAATTCTCAGAAAAATTTTGGCCAAAATTGCGACTTTTCATTAGGAGAATAAGATATGCAAGGAGGTGGCACAATAAATACATGGCAGAAATAATTCTCAGAAAAATTTTGGCCAAAATTGCGACTTTTCATTAGGAGAATAAGATATGCAAGGAGGTGGCACAATAAATACATGGCAGAAATAATTCTCAGAAAAATTTTGGCCAAAATTGCGACTTTTCATTAGGAGAATAAGATATGCAAGGAGGTGGCACAATAAATACATGGCAGAAATAATTCTCAGAAAAATTTTGGCCAAAATTGCGACTTTTCATTAGGAGAATAAGATATGCAAGGAGGTGGCACAATAAATACATGGCAGAAATAATTCTCAGAAAAATTTTGGCCAAAATTGCGACTTTTCATTAGGAGAATAAGATATGCAAGGAGGTGGCACAATAAATACATGGCAGAAATAATTCTCA
>NW_006263351.1:261373-275653 GCF_000469605.1 Apis dorsata | reverse complement strand
TCTCAGGAAATTTTTGCCCAAAATTTCGACTTTTCATTAGGAGAATATGATATGCAAGGAGATGGCACAATAAATTCTTAAAGAAATATGGCAGAAATAATTCTTAGAAAAATTTTGGCCAAAATTTCGACTTTTCATTAGGAGAATATCATATGCAAGGAGGTGGCACAATAAATTCTTAGCAGAAATAATTCTCAGGAAATTTTTGGCCAAAATTTCGACTTTTCATTCGGAGAATATGATATGCAAGGAGGTGGCACAATAAATTCTTGGCAGAAATAATTCTCAGGAATTTTTTGGCCAAAATTTCGACTTTTCATTCGGAGAATATGATATGCAAGGAGGTGGCATAATAAATTCTGCGAGAAATGTGGCAGAAATAATTCTCAGAAAATTTTTGGCCAAAATTTCAATTTTTCATTAGGAGAATATGATATGCAAATAGGTGGCACAATCAATTCTTGGCAGAAATAATTCCCCGAAAAATTTTGACCAAAATTTCGACTTTTCATTAGGAGAATATGATATGCAAGGAGGTGGCATAATAAATTCTTGGCAGAAATAATTCTCAAAAAATTTTTGATCAAAATTTCGAATTTTCATTAGGAGAATATAATATGCATATAGGTGGCATTAAAATTCTATAAGACATATCATATGTTTTCAGATATTTTTTGATTTTTATAGTCATAAAATTGAAATGTATTATTCGATAACAATATTTGATTTGTTGAAATGTTTGTTTTATAATTTGTATTTCTTGTATGTATATGATATCTTTAGAATGCTGAGAATTCTATAGAATATTAGGTGTGTGCAATTCAACTAAATTTTTTCAATTTTGATTGATATATTTTATCATTCAAACTGACGTAATCTAGTTTTGTGTCACAAAAATTTTTTATATAGATGATATGATTTTTCATAATTGTGAATTTTTATTAGTTTTGAAAGAGATGTTATAGCCAGTGAAAATCAGTGCGTATAATTTTATACGTAATGTAATGGAATTTGTTGTATTGAGTATTTAAATATTTACTTTGATATAATTAAATATTTCAACAGCTCTACCACATAATTTTCACGAATATTAATATTGAATATTTATTCGTTCAATTGATGGAAATGTGTCCAATGCGGTGTATATACGCTGATAGTATTAATATTTCTTTATCGATTGGTATTTTCGTCAGTTCACTATTAAATTATATAAATAGATGCCAGAGGATATTGAATTTGTTGAACATTTCATCCTCTAAATCAACAGGTTACATATATTCCTTCCATATTAAGTTGATGTGTATGAAACATTTATTTCAATCGAAATTAACCATACGTAATTTACTATTTTGTATTTAGTCTGTATAATTTAATTTAATCACAATAATCGTTGTAACAAAATAATTTATAAGAATTTTTAAATCGAGATTTAATAATAATTGAATCGAAACATGTACAAAGAAGATCACACTAATATTCTAATTATTCATAACAGTCAATAATTAGGAGGTAATACTTTTTAATATAAATTTCATTAAAATTCAATATAATAGATAACCATTAACAGGATAAAATTTAATGGACAATGTCGCCTCTGAAATTTAACCTGATATCGTCTCATCGATGTGAAAATCAATGAAAAAGAACAAAAAAAGGGAGAAAGGAGGATAAAGAACATCATACATATAAAAATGATAAAAAAAAATTATACCGAAAAACAAGAAAGGGAAAATGTGAAAAAAGAAATTTACTCTGTGATTCGACAAATTTTCTCAACGCCAGCAGACTTTCCCCGGTGAATTTTTTCCCGACGATTT
This sequence comes from Apis dorsata, assembly GCF_000469605.1. Lineage (NCBI taxonomy): Eukaryota > Metazoa > Arthropoda > Insecta > Hymenoptera > Apidae > Apis > Apis dorsata. The sequence goes on along the minus strand of NW_006263351.1, from coordinate 273,836 downwards.
GTACCACGCGCATCCCTTATTCCCATGCACCAGTTGCCAACCGCAAAGTAGAGGCGATGAGAAAAGTTACCGGTGCAGCTTACCAAACGAAAATATCGTGGTTCGAGGGTTTTCGCTAATTTTTTCCGTTTTTTCTTTTTCCTGTACATTTCGCCATTTCTTTCGTCTGCTACGCTTTCTACTTTGCCTAACTTAGTACGCCAGCGCACGAAACTACGCTCTCAGACGGATTCCCTCTCGGGAGCGACGTATTTATAGCCCCGACGTGCATTCAGCAGCGAATTTCGCGTGTCGGGGCGTTCGATTCAACCGAGTCTTGCTCGTAATTCGCGAAACAATCGCGATCCAATGTCAGAAACGTGTTTCGACGCGAATTATAATTAATTCGCGTTCAACTTAACGCTTAAAATTCGTCGATTAAATACTCTCTTGTGTTTATTTCACGGGAATCATTCCTTGAAATGCAGCACTAAAAATTTCATTCGACAATTACACGCTCTTTCCTTTATTTAAGATACCATTCTGGAAAAAGAAAAAATAAGGAGAAAGGAATTGGAATGAAAAAAGAAAAGAAAACAGAATAATATTGAAATTTTATTTATTTTATTATATTTATTACATTTATTTTATTTAGTATAAAATCTTAACAAAATCGTTGATTAAAAGATTCTAAACTCTTCTAATAAAAATCTATCTTCACTCTTCCATTAGTATTCCAATCTATCTTCACTCTTTCATTAGTATTCCATAGCAATTCTTCTTTCGAATGAAATTCATCTTCTCTTACTTCTGTATGTCTTTCCTTCATATGATTATAGCACTAAAAAAAATGCAATAGAGCCGCTTCTTCAATAAGAGGTAAGGTTAATAGCTCCATTTAATCGTTTACACGTGGAATAATTTTTAATTTATTCCCGAGTCTCGATATAGTGCATGAAAAAGCCATAAGCGTGTCGCTCGTAACGTTATCTCGATTTGCTTCGTTCCGCTTCTTTTTTAACCAGCTCCGTTTTACGGTCTCCGCCTCGTGGACAAAGCCTTGGAGGTGTGTGCACGGCCAAGGATGCTGGATACCTACGACTTCTACGTATCTGCACACAGATCCACCGCGTATCTCGTACAAGCAGGCTCACTACTGGTGTTAACGAGCTTCAGTTTATCGTTGTCGACATCGTTGGCGTCTTCACGGCGTGCACACCGAGTCGAATCACCACCCAAGCTTCCACCACGTCGTGAAAATTACGTGTTTCGTCGTTTAAAGTTCTGCCCTCTCGGCGAGCACCCAAGTAGGCTAACGCGCCGATTACCAACCGCACACGGGGACTGTGAATCAAGCAATAAATGTAAAGTGGTCTGTGTATCGTAGATCACGGCGTATACGCGCCTTGAACCATAAGTTCGTGACCATATATGTCGCTACTTGTACAGATAATAACGCCTTTTTGTTTGATAAAATTTTCCTCGTTCTACGTATCTTGCATCATCATGGATCGTTTCGTTGTGTTTATTATTGTTCGTTGTACATCAGTATAAAACCCTGAAATTAAATAATTTAATTAAATTTAATGAAACGTATGCTTCAGAAAGTATGTGAAAGTAAAAATGAAACTTACAATTTTTATGTAAATAATCCGAGAAAGGATTTAAAATTTTGTGATCAAAACCAATTGGAAAAGTAGAGGAAATCATGCCAATCGAGTCAGTTTTTGATTCATCTTGATATCTCAATCCGTCGCCGAGATATAAGCATTCGAAGTTTCCATAGCGCGTAACATAGCGTAAGATAGGAATAGGCGCGGTCAATGACCTATACACTTACCTGGAAATGCATCCTACGTTTTTTTCCAAGAATCGCGTCTGTCACTCGTCTGGAGTTTGAGATAGGTCAGTGAGGCGAGGTGCGAGCGAGAGATTCGGATAAGCGACAGAGACGGAGATAGTAAACGATGAAAAATTACCCTTCTCTTTACACGACGATATCTCGGGAACCGGAAATCATATCGAGATAAATGAAAAAGTGTTTTAAAGGGCAAAGTACCGCGCTTCTAATGATCGTTTATTCATTGATCCAAAGTTATTATCTTCGGAGTTATAGCGATTCAAATTTTTCTTAATTTTAATAGGTTTAAGGTAAATGTTTAAAAATTACCTTTTTTTTAAACGAGGATATTCCGGATACCGGAAGTGGCATCGGGATAAATGAAAAAGCGTTTTAAAGGGCAAAGTACCGCGCTTCTAATGATCGTTTATTCATTGATCCAAAGTTATTATCTTCGGAGTTATAGCGATTCAAATTTTTCTTAATTTTAATAGGTTTAAGGTAAATGTTTAAAAATTACCTTTTCTTTACACGATGATATCTCGGATACCGGAAGTCGTATCGAGATAAATGAAAAAGCGTTTTAAAGGGCAAAGTACCGCGCTTCTAATAATCGTTCATTCATTGATCCAAAGTTATTATCTTCGGAGTTATAGCGATTCAAATTTTTCTTAATTTTAATAGGTTTAAGGTAAATGTTTAATCATGTTTTAAAGTAAATTACGTAATAAATGTATCTATTTCTTAAAAAATATTACTTATAATAATACTACTAATATTATATCAAGACTTAAAAACGTTAAGGCAAGTGCTTTTTTTATTGGCTTGTCCGTGCCTTGACCTCACAAATACTTTATATCTTTTTTTTATTGAAGAACAAATAAGATAGATTTGATGGGAAACCTTACAGCGTTTGTGTCACAAAATACGGATATAATATCGAAAATGAACGGGGAATGGGAATAATATAAAAGTTCCACGCAATAGATGTTCGTCTTACAGCGATCTTTTAAATTCTCCCAAAGAAATATTTGTTCTCATAAATCACACTCTTTACATTTATTACTGAATTTATACGAAGATTTTACGATAACACCGACACGGTGTTATCGAATTTCTATAAACCAGTTTGCCTCTGATTCGCCAAAGAGTACCTAAAAGTTACGATTTAAAAAAGCTCTTCTGTTTCACGGTAAAAGCTCACGACAACATCGTTTCCCTCCCGAAAACACGCCTCATTATTTCGAAAATCCAGCGAGTTTCGCTAATACAGAAATTTTAACACGACATCGAATCAAACATCGAGCAAACGAGAACGAGCTTCGTTCACGCATAACTTTCATCGTGTTTGTTTAGAGACGATTTCTTTATAAATTCAAGTTGCCGAGCCAAGCAACACGAGAAGGTTCGTTAAAATCGCCCCAGTCATTATCACGCGAGAATTACTTGTCACTGTTCCATGCTATTCGACTCGAGCAAGGAATCGCAACGCGAGCTCACCGTTCGTTAACTATCGTCACGTAATATCCGCCACGTTGTTCCAGTCACATAATTATCCGTTCAACCCTCGAGGCCCGGGGACGATTTTAGTTTGCCGAATCCGAAGCTGAGACTCGCGTCTCATTCTTGGGGCGAACTTCATCATAAGTTTGTGTGCGAGGCCGCGAGTTTGGAACTCGGCGTGAAAATTACACGTCACGGCGGCAACGTCTGGCAGAATGGCGTTTGTATACATTGGTTGGCGAGACGAGATTCTAAGAAATTTCGAAATAACAAAACGAACTTTGTGATCGAAGCCAATCCTGAAAATTTTAATTAATTATTCATATAATAACATTCCAATTGTAAACGAATCGTGGAAGACAGATGTAATTTTACAATTTTAGATATGATTTAATTTTTCGAGTATTATTGTTGCTCGTTATTCTGGATCAATGTTAAAATCGTTCAATATATTATTTCTAATTCTTCGTTACTTCGTTAAGCTCGATTAATGGATCTCGAATCGCTGCAGAGAAATTCTAATTAATTTTTACAAACTTCGTTCAGAACTGTAATCATTTCCAACGATTGCGAACTTGTTAAAGAGAAACGTGAAACTTTGAAGTGGACGAGGGAATAGAATTCGCCAATGTATCGCCAACTTCGAGGAACGAATTATATCAATTTCGATCGTTTCACACGTCTACAAACACGAGAATGAATAGTCTGAAACGGAGGGGGGAAAGGAGATGCGTGTAATTCGCGTTGTATGTACAAGTTGATGGAAACTTTCCACGGTCAAGGGTTGCCCGTGCTCAAAACCACGAATTTTGGGAGCAGAAAGGAAACCTAGAACGACAGAAGACAGAGAGAGTCAGAAAATTATATGACCCTGGTTTTTAATAATAAACGATCTGCAATTATCAATCGAATGGATTTTCGAGAATACTAATACATTTACACCGTAATGCAGAAATCATTCCACGTGAATCGTATCTAGAAAACGTCTCGATAAATTCCAAATATATTTTACTTTATCAATTTCTTTGTTCAACAGAAAGAAAAAAATATGTCAAATTTCCAATTTCGTCTTTTACTTAAGATTTAATTAACTTCTTTCTCTTCATCCATCGCAAAAGATTTTAGATAGAGATATGTAACTGTCAAACAGTATCATTCAATCTCATATCAAAATCCAAGTAAATAATTCTATCAGTTGGCACAATTATCAAATGAATTTCTTACACAATCAATCACACAAGCGAAATCCTTTTCAAACATTTCCCAATTATTTTAAATTTACGTTTTATTTATCCGCGAAAAATAAAAAAGGCAACACGAGATTCGAAGAACACAGTGTCAAGCCGCAATAAAGACACATGCAACCTTCGTCAGCTTGGTTTTGCAACAACGTTCTCGCGGCGAGGGTAAACGACAGCTCGCCACACGCGCCTACACGCCCCGCTCAACCAAATACAACGTAACGGGGAATGATCTTGTACGAATTTGCTGTCGTACACAGCAGTTCGTAACGAGCTAGTTCGTTGATTAGATTTGTAATTAGTTACACAAGCTGGCTGCTCGTCGCTGGCAGCGTGAAACTAAAGGGGAGACGAGGATATTCGCGGGGCTTATGAAGGATAGGCGCGACAATCCGTGACTCAGAGACGTGGAAAACTAAAGAGGCGAAGATAATACGGTGAATCGATGCGTATACATATGAGTTATACATGTAAGTTGTGATCGTGTAGAGGAATTGCGGAGACATTTGTACGTGCAACGCTATACCAACTTCGAATTGCTGTTAATTTGGTTAATAGTGTGAGAGTAACGTGTACTCGACGGAATAGATATCGTTTTATACGTGCCAGAATTGTTTATAATTTAATATTTATTTATATATTAATATCAGAGTTATTGATTACGTTGTATGAAAATGATTGAGATCAAAGTATCACATTAAATCGAAAATAATTAAATGCGTGTTGTCGATTTTTAATACAAAAAAAGATTGAAATTAACCTGAATCAGTTCAATGAATAAAATTTAATTCTGCTTTTTAAGCTATTTTATATTAATAATATCGTATGCAATATTTTCTCGTCTCTAATTCGTGCACGCGTGCAAAATGAAACGAGAAAATAGAAAATAAACGAGTGTCGGGATATATAGCTGGTCGTAAAAATATATTAAAATTCTACGCTATTTTCGGACACCATTTACCCGTATCACGAAATAATAAATATTTATTAAATAAGTAGTAATAGTTTTATTTGCACTCCACTCTGATACATCGATTTATATAAAATATCGAATATAACTCTCTACTTTTATGACCAACTATACAACTTGGAAACTAAATATTTATCCGAAATATATAGTTTTAGGTTAATCCAAATGTAATCACGAATTGATCATCGATAAAATAAACATCGATATCAAAAAAAAAAAAAAAAATTGCGTTTTCTCATTCACCTACCCTCTGCAACCTTAACCCTTCGATTAAACCTCGATTAATCCTCGATTAAAACATAATAATTCGATCGGCGAAAGTTCACGTACAATCGTTCCATGACCTGGCTGAATTACCACGCGAAATTCGATATTTCGAACAAGCAAGCAACCTACCGAAAGCTTCGACAATGGGATTCCCTTTGGGTGCCGGTGTACCGAAGGGAAACGCAACTAATTTCCTGGCAAGCGAGGTGAAACTGATCGAAAACGACGTTCACCCAAACGGGTAAATAACAGAAATTGAACGGGAGGTGATCGAATTTGCCCCTCTTCTCGCCAGGTGGCAAGGAAAGAAAGAGAGATTGGTGAGCGTTCAACGCTACGGGTCGATCCTTCCACCGATCCATCAGTTTTATCGATTGAAAAAAAAAATGTCATTCGCGTTTTCTCGCGGCGCAATTTGATTATTCGGGCTCCATCATCGTGGCTTAGATCGGTATACGAAATATGGCACGTGGGATAAAAGCGTAATGCGCGATAAAACTCTTGCATAAAGGAGCGATAAAAACACGGCTTAAAAAAAACTGTGGATAAAAGCGTGCGATAGAACACTTTTTCTGGGATATCGTTCTTTAACTATTCATCAGATGACACGCTTCGACGTCAGGTTGATAGAGGAAAATTCCATTTTCTTATTCTTATATTAATTCGTTCGAATTATTCTGTGATCGCAGATGAAATCGTTTTGTTATCGATTATATTATCCGAAGAAAGTGTATCAATTTTTTGAAATCTGTGGAATGGAATATATATTGTATATTTCAAATCTCTCAGCAATCCTCTTAGCTTAATTTCAACGCTTCGTTGTGTATATATATATATCTCAAATATCACGATACTGCCAATTAAATATTTCAACGATTCTCAATCTGCTTTAGTACAAGTTCATTGCGCAAATAAGCGATTCTCAAGTACTTAATGGTGTTCGGGTACGGTGATTAGTCGTTTAAATTGTTGAGACGGTAACGAAAATGGGTGAAAAGCTCGCGATAAAGCCTGTTTGTCGAGTTGACGTCGGCAAGCTCCGATTGCCGCCACGTCGATTCCGCTCACGTTTATCGGATTATGCGGTCTGGATGGCGAACGGTACGAGAAAGCAGCAACACACATTGTACATGAATTCACTCGGCCCGATCCTGCGAACACGTTTTACAACACCAGTTATTTAATTACTGGGGACGCGGTCGCTTCGTTAACGCAACTCTCCACGGGCGGGCAAAAATCTGCAATAAAGGCGGCCTCGTTTATTGCTATTCTATTAACCGTTTCAGGGAAAATGTCTGCCGACAAGGGAATATAATAACCGGTCATTCGTACGTCCCAATTGACAATGCCAATCCCCTTCCGTTTAACCGATTTAATAATCAAGTATTTTCGTGTTACTCGTCATGTTAATTTCACGCATTTCTCGTAAAATTGTTTGTTCGTTTATTTATTTATTTACTTTTAATTCTTTTTGCGTATCGATGACACGAGACGAGATTCTTATTCTTCTTTTGCATGCAGTAAGAGCGGATTGAAAATTATACAGCAGGAAATTGATTTGTAACGATTTGAATTAAAGAGATAGATGTTTGGTGGTTGTTGAATTGATTTTTGACATTACAATTTTTGGTGAATTTTTCAAATTTGAATTGTTATTTCACAAAAAATAATTATTTGCATCCTAATTACACAAAATCGCCAATAAAATCTATAATAATAATTATAAAATTATTAAACGATTATTAAATATTTAAGCATATTGTTTGATCAATTTAAATAACTCTTGTTTAATAATTCAAATAACACTCGTGCCTGGTTAAAATATTAACATAATCAGAGGACAGATTGTCCAAAATAATATATTCAATAATTTGATTTCTTCGATATATATCCAATGATTTGAATTCTCTCATAAAAAGTTTCACTTTTGGTTTCACATCATACACACAAACTGTGAACCGTCTATTACTGGATTAAAATAAATTAATTCTTTTTATTATTAATTAAACTGAGATGATAAAACAAATATTACATAAATCTCGTTAGAATAGAAATTTTTCACAATGAATCGTTTCATTGTTCCCGGAAACGCGGTGGAAAATGAAGTTAAACAATATTTCCACAGTCTCGAAGGGAGGAGGGAAATAAAGAGGTGCCTTTAATCCACAAGATAGGAACAATTTCGCTTGGACGTTAATACTTAGTCTCTCGTCGCCTTCCTCTCGACCAGAAGGTGGACTGCACTCTCTCTCTCTCTCTCTCTCTGTTGACATTTTTCTCGACGGAGAGGGGAAAGAGCGCATACGATTCGTCCACGACTGTACGAGGAGTGATAACACGTTACTAATTCATTTTTAATCCTTGACACTTTATGCGGACCGTTTACTCCGCTCCATCATGGTGTTACGGATAAAGAGCAGAGTCACGTTCCATCTCTTATTCATTTATACGAATACTCCTCCCGCTTTTCTTGATTTAGAATATCTCTCTTTTGTCTCTACGATGAAATACCTTCGCTCTTCGTTATAATTGATTATCTTGATCGATCGCATTTACGATATTTGGTTTTAAAATTAATCAAAATTTATATTACTTCGTGTATTTTATTTAATTTATTTTTCTTTCCTTTTCGCTCTTCTTGATTTAAATATATCATAAATTATCCTAATGGCAATGTCTTGAGAGTAGAAAATATATTTCAAAAATTGTTTTGCATTGTTTTTGCAATTGTTTTTTGTTATCACACGTTTTAAACTAAACTTCATTAAATATGATTTACCAAGTTATAAGAATTTAATATTCTTGAAATCCATGATATTTGAAACAAGATCATTCTATATCCAATAATATTATTTTATTTACCATATACACAGATTTATTATCCATCTTTAAATCGTTTTAATCGCGGAATCGAAATAATAATTCTCCGCTCGATAAATAAATAAAAAGCATCGACGCGGCACGAATTCCTACGATCCCTATTTCTACGATTTCAATCCAATTCAAACAGAATTTCCGCGTCGGTGGAGAAGATTCAGCAGTGAAAGTCGATCGATCGATCGAGAGAGAGAGAGAGAGAACACGCGTAGTTTTATTTGCCATCGCGCGCAAATTCGATTCGACGCACGACGAACGTGGACAATCGTGCATTGCATGAAACGATTTTTTGCAAGGACAAGCGTATTCCACAAGTTACGTGAACCGAGAATTGCCGGGAGAAAGTGAATAGAAGACGACAACACGGGAGGAGGGGAGATACCCATCTTCCGTCCGGCTATCTGCACAACCCGGCTAAATTGCCGCCACGTAGAGGACGCATATTCACGATCGAACTTCTCCCTCCGATATTCGCCTCCTTTGAATGAATTACATCCTGGCCATCCTCTTTGGCGCCACTGCCTCTTTGAGCTTCTGTTTGCCTTCCGTTGACAAGCCGAATTCTGTTTACGGAAAGTATTTCGAAACATCCTCTCCGAAGTTAAATATAAAAATTGCATCGATGGAAATTTTCTTTTCTCCCCCCGAAACGTTTCTCAAATATCAAATTTTACGATTGATCGAATCGTAGGAAATTGTCGACCGATATCGTATCCTTCCCTCCTCGAATTATTCCTTTGAAACAATCGTATTTCGCTTATGGAACGAATCGATGCAATTACGTTTGTTTATTCCCTATTATATCCAATTATTCTATTCTATTCCCCGTGATCCGTCCACGCGCAAAATCCGGTCAAAAACGATGGCGGACACCGCATCGTGCCCGCATCTTGACATCAATTAGCGGTGCCCATTGCGCGCCTATGTTTGTTAATGCGCTTTACGTGTACGCTACACTTGTATCCGACTATTAATTATAACTGTCATTGTCAAAATCCAATTCGCATATTGTGCCGGCCCCCGCTATGATACACGGAACCAAGGGGCGGCAGTCCGGAATTGCCGTTTCTATGCGACACTAACGAGCCGCATTAGGCCGCCGTTCTGAAAGTGATCGATCGCAAAGTGATGCACAGGAATGAGAAGAGAGTGGTGGCGCCCGTTGCATTGCAAATCGCAAACAGCACTGGGGAACAGACAGAGAGAGAGAGAGAGAGAGAGAGGAAGGGAGATGGAGGTAGAAGGAGGCAGGGGAGCAGAGGGATAAAGGGGACATGGATGCATCTGCGTTTGGCCCGAGAAGAAACGAAGTAATCTCACTAATGTTCCTGTTAGGATCGCGTCTAGTGGTTGGCCACGACCCAGATGCGTTTCTGGCATTCTCTTAAACGCAATAATGCATTTCCCGTTCGACCATGGATCCTCGCGTCATAATGCGGCCCCCCATTGTCGGCCGAAGAAAGGGAATCCAACCTGTCGAAATAGACGGGAATCAACGATTCCCTCTCGCTTCCACGTGTACGACGTGTATTTTCCATTTCTGGTACAGGGATTATTATAGAGCCGAGGCAGTTACTTTGATGGCAGAAGCGATCTCGTTGTGTTGGATGGAGCGGTAATTTGTGCGGTAAATATGCAGGAAATATGAGTAGTAATTTGAAGAACGAATGTGGAGAAAATGGCGGTTTGAGATTTGTTGTTGAAATTAAGCGTGTATTTTGTTTGCGTTCGATGATGTTGATAGAAATCTGTAGATTATAATCTGCAAATTATCGCCATTGTTAGTTTTAACAATTTTTATTATTTGTTTGTATTATATATATAATAGTTTTTATTAATTAAAGTATCTTAATATTAATCATTCTGTGGCGATGGGATTAAAATTTTCTAAATTTTTCTTGATTTATGTAGACAAGTAATTCAAATATTACAATCACGAGATTCAGAGGAGAAATAAAATCTTTGATTTTTGTTTCTACGATCATTTTCACGAGAAAATAAAATAAAAATGGAAAAATCTCTCGATTGGATGAGACACATATAGAAATAAAATATCTTCCACGCGAAACCATAATCTCTACAAGACTTTTATTATCCTGTTTTGAAAGAGCATGTTCGACTGATTATGTACGGTCCGGCTGGAAAACACGCAAGTTAGAGTATCATTTCCGTAAATTGCGAGTTTGCAATCGGGAAAACAAGCATTATCGTTGATAATATTCCATTCGAGTTAAAGGAATCTACTCGAAATACATTAAAGGTTCATTATCGTTTCATCTCATTAATTTCGATTCACTTATATATAATCTCGATTCATTACATTATCGATAACAGATTTTCATTGCATCCCCATTCAATACGGATTTCATCGTTCTTAACACGGCTCGAAACATTTTAGTCCGTCGTGGATTGGATAAAAAAATATTAACGTGAAAAAGATCTTATGAATATTTTTATCCCATTACGAATTTATTTTATTGTATTTACATAATATTCTAATATTAAATTTCTATTAAAAATATAATTTTTCCGTTCGCTACTCTCCATTTGTAAAATTAGAACGCGAAATTTGGATTGCATCCATTTACCACAGACACTGTTATAACTCGTCCATTATAACAAGTAATTAATTAAACCTTAAAATATAACATATTTTCGTTCTTAAAATTCGTTTCTTAAAATTTTTATGTACACAATCAAATTGCACACAAGCTTAGCAGGGTTAATAATTACCCCATTTTGGATTACGGGTGCGCACGGGTTGGAAGTCCATTCGAGCGTGATATAACACAGCAAATCTGTCTGCGTGTGGATCACGATTAATTTGATGTGCCAGCAAAACGGCATAAGTACAGGCAATTAGTGGGATCTCGCTAGTAGGAACTTAGCGGCGTTTTGTTCCTTCTCTCCTCCCCCGCGCGCCTAGACGTTTCTCAACCTCTAAATTTTCCTCCGTTTTCCTGCCCGGCTTGAATTTATATCGCTCGTTATACGATATACCGGTGGGTGCGGCGTTGGGGGTAGAAAAAAGAAANAAAAAAAAAAAAAAAAATACGCACGCGGTGAATACGCGGCGATAAAGCAAAACGAGGGGCGAAGAGAGGAGGGGGTAGAAGTGGATATCGCGCGACAGAGAAAACAGATTTCAAGGGGGAGGGGGGGAAGGAGAACGATGGAGAGCGAAATGGGGTGCGGGAAGAAGGAATAAACGAGAGGGAGGCAGCAAGGCACCCGGAAGAAAATTTCGTAATAAAGCGACTTTACCTCGAGTACGTCCCTGTTTCGGATTAAAATTTCTTGTTGCGTGTACTACCGGTTCCTCCCTTTCGAGTTTAATGAGATCCCGGGATAACATTATTCCGTCGGCACGCCAGCTGTTGCTTGCAAATTAAGCTTTAAGCAATTCCATATTTCCGAACCAAGGGGAGGAATCCTTTGTCCGCTTTCCTTTCATTTCATTCCAAAAGGAATATATAATTTCTTTAATTCTTATTAATTATTATTGTGCGAGGGAACTCGTATGCATACTTGTGCACTGATCATCGGACGTAACGAGTAAAGATTCGATTGACTTCAACCGACAAAAAAATATTGCACATTTGAGTATTTGGTCATCGATTATCCGTATAATTCATTTCAAGGTAGCGCGATACTATTAAATGATAATCCAAAATAATACTACTCAGGGAACAGAGTCTTGAACAATCTCGATGCCCGCATCGACATTTCCACCGTTCGAAGGAAATCCGTTGAATAAATAGTGAATACGTGCCTGGCGCGGATAAA
>NW_006263351.1:250692-261319 GCF_000469605.1 Apis dorsata | reverse complement strand
TATATATATATATATATATATATATATATATATATATATATTTTACACGAAACGATGAGAGATATTCGCGTTAATGCACGTGGAAAGCCTTCTCTTTTCTCCCTTTCTCTTTCCGCCTTTTCCGTTCTCCTTTTTTCCCTTCTCCTTTTTTCTCTCCCTCCCTCTCTCTTTCTCTCTCTCTTCCCCCACAACCGCGCGAAATGGTTTCCTTTCGTAGCCGGTATAAATTAACATCGGCCCTGCTTTTGACGTCCACTGCTCCTCTTTCCCTCGCTTCCCTCTCACGTGGGCGAATCAGGATAACGAGGTTTCCATCTGTGAATCACGGTTTTCATTCGCTAAGCACTGCTCGCGAACTCGTTACCGAATGATATCGGATAATAAATAATTAAAAACAGATGTAGCCACCTTCTCGTTATCGTTCGCAAAATTGGCCAAGTTTTCGGGGAATCCCCGGCCGACAATCGAATTCCCCGCGATAATTGATTTTCGCGAATATTCGCGAGTTGCGCGAATAAACGATTCGTTAGTTAATCAATTTTGGATATTAATATCTGTAGGATGCCTGGATTATATTTGTCACGTGATATATATATATATATATATATATATATACATACATGTGATTTCGCGCGGTACGTTCGTTTCGGGGGTGGAGGGGGAGTGTGTCCGGGCAAATTGCGCAGATTTTAATGACACGTTGATTGAAAGCGAATCAAACAAAGTTCGATAAATTTGTCGTAACCTTGTCACGCAGCTTGAAACGGAAACTGTTTATTGGCCGTCCGTTTCGCAATTACTCCGCAACACGATCCGTTTTAATTATGCAATTTTTGAGAGCAAATTTATAGGGAGATGCGTTAAAAAGCAAATACCGTAGGCGCTTTGAAGAGCGCTTTTCGAATTACGTTGCTTTGAAATCACTTTTTTTTTTAAAAAATTATTTGGCAATTAAACTAGATTTGGAATAACATAAATATATATTTCAGGAAGTATTTTATACGGCAAGTAAATTTGTACTTTGTTTATTTATTTTTTATATTTCTCGGAATGGATTTCTTTTGAAATCTTTTGAAATTTTCAAATGTTTATATCACATCGCAACGTTAAATAACAATTTATCCAGATTCGACTCGCAATTTTCTTCCTTCCTGTTAAACCAATAATAACGTTTATATTTATCTCTCAAGATCTCTCAGATCGTATCACTTTTACTCGTTAACTTTCCCTATTATTGAAACTTCCAAGCTACTTTATGACCCTTCGCATAACTTTGGTCGGTGACAAAATACTTTGTTAAACAGAGTTTAGTTTTCTTGTATAGGAGGTCAGATATCGGTAACCGATATACCAGATTAAATTTCGTTATCTCTCTATATTCTTCTCCCTCGATCCAATCGATGGGATAAGGAATTCTAAGGATTCCCTGGAATTTCCGGTCGACAGAGGATAAAAACAATTGCCTTTCCCGAACTCTGTACCGTAAATATCCCAAAACTCGGGAAACATCGTTCCCCATTCTCGATCCTCCGCCTCTCTTTTATTCGTCTCTCGTCCACGGGGTCTCCCGCGAGAAAAGTCTCGCGCGGCCAGATAATAAACTGGAAACAATACGACGACAAGCGGCATTCCCTCCACCACGAGGAAGACACGAACATGCTTTCAGCTTTAAAGCGCGATACCGTGGCCGAGTCGCCACGTCGCGCCACGAGGAAAACTATTTCATAACTGGGTCGAGCGTGGTGGTGGACCACGGTGGATACACAGTGGATGAAAAGGGGATGCGCTCTCTCGAAAAGAGAGAGAGAGAGGTGGCTTTTCGTTCCTCCTCGCCTTTTACGGCGAGAAGGAAATTACACATCGAGCGATGGTTTAACGATCCCCTTTTCCGAGCGTGAGACGGTTCGTTATAAGCTGCAGCTTCTAATTTTCGGCCGGAGGGCAGAAACGAAAAGTTTGCCGTACAGGGAAAGGAGGACAGGACCGGGCAGGCAAGGCGGAGATAGCGTTTATCTCCATCACTATCTCCATTGGACAACCGCGCGATGGCCAGTCGTCTCCCGTTTCTCCTTTACCTTTAATTTTCTCCTCGCCTCTTTAACTCGAGCCGGTATATACTACGTATAATTTCCGCCAATTTCTCTTAATTCTTCCATTGTGTAATACGATATACGTAATACAACGATTTAATGTAATATTATAGATCAGATTATTAGATAGACGATTTAAGAAACAAATTCTTTTTTAAGCTCCAATTAAAAATTTTATTTTGTGTCTATTTGTTTCTATTTGTTACGTGGTGAATACATTGTCGAATCAAAAATTATTTTCTTGCGTTTGAATCAGGAAACTTTATTATAATTATAGTTTGATAAAGGCACATCTAATCCTGCAGTAAATAATTCCTTTTTTCCCATAAATCATCCTAAGTTCCATGTAATTCTTGCATTCGAATAGAAAGATTTTCTGCCAGACTAATTACTTGCACAGATATACAGATAATTAACTTCCTCCCTCTAATTGATATTCGACAAGCATTCGTCTCAAATTATGCATATTTCTGTGACGAGCGAGAGATAGGGATCCTAAACTTCGCTCGGTTGATCTTTAATGCGAATTCGCCTCGGTGATACAATGCTATTCAAACATTAGCGACGGAAGCGGAGTTAAGAGGACGGTTACCTATGGAACAGATGCTTCCCCGTTGTTGGAGAAACAATGGATGATACTCGACAAAGCTCGACGACTCGTGAAAGCGCCACGATGTAACTATGTCCAATGAATGAGGAACACCGATAAAAAACTAATTCGTTGGTTGGTTTGTCGAATACATACGTATGATTTGTCGATAATAATATTATCTCAAATGCTTTGCTTCTAATGTTTTCAAATAGAAGAATTTAGAAAGCTATGAACTTTATGAAATCCTTTATGAAATTCAAAAAGAAAAAGAAATGTTAAAATTTTCTTATTTATCCGATAAGATATAATTTTTCTTTAATAGAAAAATTCACGTTCAATAAAAATACACGTACTCTTAATAGTCGTAATAACTATCAACTATGACGTTTTTCAAATGGAGAATTTCAAAAGATCTTACGATAGGTACTTCTTTCGATGTTACCCACTATAACCGTATACGCATATACGGTGGAAATAAAGCGAGAGAAAAGTTCACGTTCATGAATTTTGCGTTATTAATAATCGAGTTTGAAACTCCTATTTTCAGCGGAATTGAACCAACGCGCCGTTTCCGCGGAAGGCAAGCCACTCTACGACCTTTCCCCTCTCTTTTTTTTTTTTTTCTATAGGCAAATAAAAGTTCTGTCTTTCTTTGTTCCCCACGCTATCCATGTAAACGACCTACTTTGATTTTGGTTAGCACACACGGAGCGGAAACGGGCCGACTGCGCTGCGCCTCGTAAATTCGAAAACTTCCACCGAGTATCCGGTCTAACGTTCTTCGATTCTTTAACAATATGGCGCCGGCATATTGCAAAAGTAGCGTGGAACTTCTTTAAAGTGCTCCTCGGGAAATCATAATCGTTCTCCACGAACTGTGGCATGGGATTAGAGTCATTTCGAGCGACCAGAAGATTATCAGCATTTTTTTTTTTTTTTTTGCTGCATTTCTGATTTGTGAATCCCCGTGGAAAAATCGTTGCAAATATGTTACACAGTGTACAACGAATTATATTAATATTTCGCGCGACAGATATCTATAAAAGAGTTAATTATTGTATTAGATCGTGTAGTCATTTGAAATCATTTATTTTTTGAAAAAAAAGTGAACATCGTTCATGTTATTGAATTGATTCTGTTTCAATATATCAAAGCACTCGTTGCAATTAGTAGAAACAATAATTAATAGAAATATAAATTATAATTGAAATTGTAAAAATTTTTAGAATAAACAATGTAAATTTATAATATAATATAATTATTTTTTATACAAATGAACTAACGATAGAATAAATTGAATAAAATAACTTGTTACAGTGAAATTAACATATCTAATTTTTGTAAAAATATTTCATTATTTTTTAATTTATCTTTATTAAAGCTCATACGTATTGAATAAATACAATTTATAATTCTATTAACAGCAACGAATATTTTATTTAATATATTAAAAAATAATCAATCTATTAACATTGTAATAAATAAATTTCGCTGTAAAAATCTTACTAAATAAGACAATTTCGTTGTTTCATTTCATATTTCACGTAAAATAGAAGAACAGTGTGTCTATATAAAATTAAATAAAAATAAAAAGATTTTTACTCAGTCCATTCATCTATATCTTACGTTCTTAAAATATCCAATGAATATATCCATAAAACATGCATGATATTTAAAAATATTTTCAAATCGTATATAGAATATTAATATATTGAGACATCTTTGAAAATCCTAGAAGCCAAAAAAATATAAAAATATAATAACTGTATAAATAATTGTATAAATAATAACTATATAAAATCCAACATTTTTCTGTACCAATTTTTACATTTATTTCGGCTTCTACAATCAACAAACCTTTCAAAAGTATCCGAAAATTAAAATATATTAACATCCTACATAAGGAAAAGAAAAATAGACAAAGAAATTCATTCGAAACTACTAATTCAATATAATCGAAATGAAAACGATATATACGAAACGAGTACTACCTTCTTTCGCCTGCACGAATCCATGCACCTCGCAGTAACTTCCGGCGGAACCTGCGGCGCCAGGCGTGTCCAAAGTGAACAGAGTGTTCGCCGAGGAGCTGACCGCGTCGTCGGGCGTTTGCAGCAGACTGTTGGTCTGCGACAGCGTGCGTTGCTGATGATGCGTATGATGATGCACGTGATGATGTTGCTGTTGCTGTTGCAACTGCTGCTGCTGCTGTTGTTGCTGCTGCTGCTGCTGCTGTTGTTGTTGTTGCTGCTGCTGTTGCTGGGCCGCAAGGATCTCCTCGTGCCGGCATTTCGAGCAACGACGCATCTCCGAGCGAACACGCAGCAGCCAGACCATGCCGAACAGTGCCATAGCAATCTCAAGTCCCGGTGACCTCGATGGGTGCTTCATGCTCGCTGAGTCAAGGTCATCGAGGCTCCAGGAGCCAACACGATGCATAGCACTGAAATCTTTGCGAACAATGCCTCCCTTTCGTCCTCCAGCCTGATCGCTGCTGATTATCGTTGCTCGATTTATTATATCCAGCAACGTTTCCAACCCTTTGTTTCGAAACCTTTCGTTTCGATGGCGAGGTTAATTCGAGGTAAATTCAGATTCTTTTTTCAAATTCGTTTCTCGAAACGTTCAAGATTTTATGGATCCGTTGGATGATCGGGATTTTCGATTAGATAGATCGAGTTTTCTTTTTTCTTTTTTCTTTTTTTTTTTAACTACTTTGTTCCCTTGATTGTATCTCACGAATTCATTTCGTTCTTTTTTATAAAGGAGATTTCGATTTCGCTCATCGTTTCAATTTCTCGAGAATTTAAATAATATTACCAGACTTTTGTGCGTTTCGTTTCTCTGTTATACATGTAATATATTTCTTTCCATTGAAAATTGCATCCCTCGACGATTCCTCAGACACGAGCCCTCCCCCTCCTCTCTTCGAGGCGAGTGATCGTCAGAATCCAATTCTCAGTTCGTCACAGTCGCATCGAGATTTGTCTCGCCGTTAATGGAACCTATCCGCCGTAAATTCTTCGTCGCTCTACCTCCATTCTTCTTTGGATTATCCAAGTATCGAAGTAATCCTACTTCACCTCCATTTCAACGCGCCACCGGCTCAAGCGGTGCTTCCATCGATTTGATTCCTAACCACTCGCTCCAACCACCACGAGCACGCTCGTTCCGCGAATTTGTCCAGATGGAAGATCCCGTGCCCCGTATCCTCCAGCTGCTTTCCACATTTTTCACTGACAACGCGAACGCGCGAGATTCGTCAGGATTAAGATTGAAGCGGCTACTTCCTCTCTCTCTCTTTCTCTCTCTCTTTCTTTCTCTCTTTCTCTCTCTCTCTCTCTCTATATATATATATATATATGTATATATCTCGTTCAACGATAATATAGTAAAAAAGGCAGAATGATTCGCAAAATTTTGCAAAAGAATTTTCGTTTCTATTGTTGAGAGATCATTTAAAGGCACGATTGTTGTTTACGAGATGCAATAACGATAATCCGGCTGATCTCAATTTTAAAACAAAAACTCTAAAATCCCGTTGAATTTTATTAATCCGCAACTACGCCGGACCAATGTCGAAGCCCGAGTCGACCGTGTCCACCAGAAGCTTGAACGACGCTAACGACCGAATGAAACGACCGAATGGCGACCGCTGAAACTTCGCATCTGGGTCTCGCATCAGGCGAGACGATCACGGCTAATTGAAGCCCCGGACAAACGCGCACTCTCTCCGGTTTACTGTTGGCGAACGGCGCACTTAGAAAAGTGGAAAAGATTCGTCCGTGGCGGAACAACAGGCGTTAACGTTTCCTTTCGTGGTCGGTAGCGGAGTTTCACTCGTCGACCCGTTTCTTCCCATCTGCTCTCCCACCCTCCCCGACCCGTGAGGAAAATCGCGACGAGCGGACCCGTCCAACGCCACCCGTGTCCTCCACCACCGAGCCGCCACGCTTCAACCACGAGCGTCCCCTCGCTCCGTCGATTCTCCTTGGTCCATCGAGCTGCGCGACTTCTTCCCGAATGCGGCCCTCCGGAACGAGGATCCACTCCCATTGAGGCGGCACTTCCCGGCCAACCTTCTCCACTTCCGCTTGATACGCACGAGTGAATCAGCCTCCTTTCGTCGAATACACAGGTTTTGATCCTCCCCTCCCCCACGGATTTGATAAACGCGCCCTCCTCTTCTTAAACTTGTGTAAACCGGCTCCGAAGAGAAGATTTAGGTGCTCCGCTCGAAGCAACTGGACGAGAAAGGCCCGATAAGTGTCCGGGATTTCTTTTATCCGAGCACGACAAGAAGACCTTGTCGATCCCACCCACGAGGTTTCTCTTTTTTTCCCCCCCTCCCTTTCTCTCTCTCTTTCTCTCTTTCCCTTTCTTTGGTTGAATTCTATTAAGAGGATCCCCGAGTCGGTCCTTTCTTACCACGGCCTGGAAAAGTTACGGAGGAGGATGGCATCGGAGAGATTCTTCTCGTTTCTGGTAAAAGGAAACACACTCGAACTGATTCGAACTGATTTTTCCCTTTTCCCTCCCCCCAGTTTCTGAGTTGAGTTTCTGATGCTTTACGAGGAGGAGGATCCTTCCTACGATGCGGTTAATAACCTCGCGAAAAATGAGATCTTCGAGTACAAGTGTATCGTTACAAGAGGAACATATTTCGATATAAGTGTTTCGTATTCTTGATCTATCGGCTGATTTTATACTACTCGTGTTTCATTGTGTCGAATCTGTAATGTTCTCATTTCTCTTTTTTGAGAAGATTTACTTGCCAAAGTATCCGATAAAAATATACGTATATACTCGTTTAAAGAGTTATAATAAAATTACCAATGGTATCTCGTTTGATATTTTACAATTTTAGAATTATTCTTATATACGTTTCAATAACCATTTCACTCGTAGAATATTCTTCCAAAGTGTAGAAAAAAATCTGAAATTCGTAACAATCTAACGTACTGATTCAACAGGATTATATATATTTCATTTCTCAACCAGCTTTTCGCCCAAATTTTAAAGCGATTCGATCTCACTATTAGAGTTTCGCGGTGTTGTCGTATCCTAATATCTTGTTGAACGCGAAACAATGCAAAGTTTGATCAAGAGTAAATTACTCGACGCGTTTTGAAACAAGGAAGAATGAAGACAGGACTCGAGATGGAATATGAAACAGAGCTGGAATGAAATTTTGTGGATCGACTCGAGCGTCGAGTAACCGAAGAAAAATGGGAAGGGATGGAAAAGGAGAGGGAAAGAAGAGAGAGAGAGACAACTAGAAATAGAGATGGAAAGAGGAATGAAGTTGTAAATTGTGACAGGATCTCGACGAACGGCGTAGTGGAAAACACTTGTGTGTTCTTCGAGTACTGACTGCTGGCACTCCTCGTCACTGCGACGTACAAGATGCTCGTATCTGTCACGTACAAGTAACAATTAAAACTTGAATCTTCGGCTCGAGGGGTTGCTTGTTAACGACGATTCTCCGTTTTCAAATAGCAAATTGAATTTTTTTTCAATGGATTACGCGTACGAAGTGGAAAGAGATATTGGATGAAGATCTTTGATAAACTTGATTCTAGTATATACACGTCCGATTTTGAATAATCGAAGTTTGCAAGATTGGTACGAGAGCAGATATATTTAATTATATCTGAGTCTTTTTCTTTTTCACGTAAAAAATGTTACGCAAGAATTAATTTGCAATAAAGCATAAAACTTGTGTCGGATTAAAGTATATCGCGCAAATTTAAAATAATGCATTCGTTAAATTTTACTTAAATAAAAAAGAAGTTAACGCGTCGAGAAGAATGAAAATGTTCTCTTTTTAAATTGTTTGAAGTATATTTATAAAAGAAAATTAAACACGTGTTAAAACGTATTAAAGAATCGTATAATTATGAATGAATGTGAAAAAGGATAGTGTAGTAAAAAGATTCAGATGTATCTTCTTCTTATTATTTCCACTATTTTTACTTAATTAACTCTTGACTATTATTTTACCAGACGTTATAAGCATCATCTCACTTGAAAGTGAACACTAAATTATCTCAATAATTTTCAATTAAATTTTTATAACTTTGCAATCTATGAGTTTTAATTTTTAAATACTTATATTCATTTCATCGTGAGATTAATCTATCTTTACTATTTCTTATTTTTACTTAATTAATTTACGACAAAAGTTTGACATGGAACCACGATGATTTAAAGATTGGAACGCATGAAACGTTCGAGGCCATTATCTTGTCTCAATTCAATTCATGAATTTGAAAAACTAGTGCATCCAGTACGAAGGCTGAACTAACCTTTCTCTCCTCAGAGTTTCGCCTCAGAGGCAAATAAGTCCAATTTATGCACCGTCCTTCAGGTTCATGACCCTATCTCAACGCTTAATGATGCGCCTTTTATTCACGGACGTGACGTCAGAGGACGTTAGCGACAAAACTCGTGACATTTAGGGTAATCACCTCGAAAAGGTACATGATATATAACCAGATTTTACGTGAACCCCGACGAAATTTTTTATGAAGATTATTAACATTTTATAATATGGGTACCGTTAAAGAATCGTGTTTAAAAGAATTAATTACCTTGTAATAATAACTTATAATCCATTACATATTCACAAAACTTCTTGCATAAAAGCAAAATTATCGTTGATTTTTTAATTCGAACAAGATACTTGAAAACTTTTATACCAATTCTTTACAATAACCATTCCATTTCAATAACATATATTCCTCGAATAATCATATTCCTCTCTTCCGCACAAGTATATATATATATGTATAATAGCATTGGACGTGAAATAAATCGTAAATAAAACAGCCATTCCCTTCCCCTTCAGTATAGGACATGTAAATGGGATCCTTTGTATTCTCTCTCTCATAAGATAAATCACGATTGCCATAAAAATCGGCGCAATCTCGATCGAAGGAAATAATTAATCGAGAGATCGGGGGAGAGAAGGAAGGATTAAACGGGAGCGTGATCGATATAAACGGATGGTTAAAACACTCGGACCCGTATCCTTTCGCCGAACGTTCAATTGAACGGCCTCTTTGTCCCCGTACCGGCCCATCAAATGCATCGGCCACGGATAAATAAACCGCGAACGAACGCGATTATCACCGGGCAGAAATAATACAGCTGCCTGCACACATCACGTCGGTGCAGTAAATCATTACGATCGCGAAATAATGCATCGGGGATACGAATGGACGTTAGGGAAGGATCGTTCGACGATCCGCCGATGAACAATTCGATTGAAACGCTCATCGATAGTTGAACTAGCGACTGTTGAACGGTCGGTTGCTAATCGGCTAATCTTTCTGCTAATGGCACATCTCGATTGCTATTTGAGTGCGATTAAGGTGTTCATCGGACGAAGAGGGATCTTTGAAGAGGATGGTAATTTTCTGTAATTTTTAAAATTCTGGTAAATGGAAGAGTAGAGGAACGAGTTATTGATTATTTAAAAGGAAGAAAGAAAGAAAGAAAGAAAGTTTTTGATTCTCGTTAGTTATTTGAGTGATAATTTGAAAAATAAATTAAGTATATTTTCTTAAGATTATTTTTTGAAATATCTGCTAAAATGTAATATTTCTTTCTTAATTAATCTTCCTTAGAATAGTAGAATATTGAAGGAATTTTTCGTAAAATATGAGCAAATTAAAAATATTCTGAAATTTTATACATATTTTTAGAAACACATGTTCTCTTTTTAAATATTTTAACAAATATGGATCAAATCTTTCTTGATATTCTGAATTATTATTTATATAACAACAGTCTTAATTAATTATTTTTAAATAAAATATCTATCTCTATATAAATTATAATGATTTTTGGAGTAATCCTATATATCTGTAACTCAATATCTTTTATCAAAATGGAATGTAGTTACGAATCATATCATGTTAACATATTAATGCAAACATAT
>NW_006263351.1:248406-250407 GCF_000469605.1 Apis dorsata | reverse complement strand
AAAAAAAAAAAAATATAAAAAATAAAAAAAATTTTTCACATCCAGCTTCCCATTTACATACATTGCGTTCACTACAACAAGTCGACATCAGTATGCACAGCCATTTCGTCCTTCATTTTTTGTTGTGCTTATCAAAAATCAATATCCCACTCCCTTCCACTCTTCTGCTCCCTTCATCCGTTGGATCGAGAAAAACTCTTCACACGCGCGAAATCGATTACGAATACTTGTAAAATGCCTAGCACCACGCGCAATAATAATAATATCCTCGAAAATAAAATAATATCCCTGTAAACGAAATTACGTGCAGAGCGAGATGAAATTATTTTTTGTCCATTCAAAAATCAATATCCACCCTCTTTCCCCTTGCTAGCACGCATCGTATCTATTAATCCCTTTTCTTCTCCTTCGCCCAAAATCTCTTGCTCATCAAAACTCGAATTACTCGATTATATACCCAGTGAAGTAGCTAGCTTCATGTATTATAATAATCCTCGAAACAAGCGCCTTTGGGCGTCTTTGACTCGGCGGACGGAAAGCGGAAAGGAGGGAGGGAGGGCGAGCAAAGTTCTGGAGTGAAATTAGCGGAAAAGCCAGGGTAGGTAGGTAGATAGGTAGGTGTTTTGCAGCGCAATTAAACGGTGCAAGGCCTGCTCCCCTCTCACGCTGCGCGAGTTGTTTCGCGCGATTGTACTATGCCGCGATGCCGGGATGCACACGAGGTTACACGGGCGGAATTTATTTTGATCCCGAGCCGCGCAAAGTATCCGAGACTTCGCCCGCGATGCATGAAAATTTATGATATTCTCGTTCGTTTGTTCGGCCGGCCGTTCGCGCGGGAAATTTATTCGATGCACGTTATTTAAAAACGCGGCTCAACGGCACGGAACGGCACGGTTCTCGTATGCGCGGGTCGTAAAAAAGAGAGGGGAAGAGAGAGAGAAATAAAAAAAAACGGAATGGAAAAAAAGCGATATTAAAATATTATCGGGGATTTCGCAACCGTGTCATCGTATATTTCGTCGA
This sequence comes from Apis dorsata, assembly GCF_000469605.1. Lineage (NCBI taxonomy): Eukaryota > Metazoa > Arthropoda > Insecta > Hymenoptera > Apidae > Apis > Apis dorsata. Next base: position 249,381 of record NW_006263351.1, on the reverse strand, counting down.
AGACGAGTGGAAGAGCAACGGGGTTCGAGGGAAAATATATGAAAATCTGCGATGAGTCGATATGATTCGGAACGAATATATTAATGAAAACGGTCTGATCGTTTTTCGAGGAGGAAGATTATGAAATTATGAAACGAGGAGCCCTGTGGGAAACATACACGTGCGGCGCGTGTATATTAAATTTGCTTTTTAATTTCGTGTATCGTGTATAATGTATAATGTTTTGTATTGAATAAAATCGTACCATTCGAAAGAAATTTTCATCATCACATTTCCTAAAATTATAAAGTTTCAATTCAATCCTGTTTGTCTCCTTTCCATCGACTCTTTCTATTTTAAGATTTTTTTCGATACAGTTTATAACCTCCAATCTGTTTTGTTATCCAAAAAATAAAAAATTCAAGAGGATACGATCGAATGCTTTCCTGAAACATTATTAATTAGAGCTCTAACGAAAATTTCGAGCAGAAAAAGCTTCGTTGCATATTTCGGATTACCGTTTACAGTCGCAGTGAAAACGTGAACACACGGGATTTCCTGGGGAAAAATTTTCACGTGGCACCCGCGATGGAAATGTTAAACGAGATCGAGGCGATTTTCGGGCGGGAGAGGTTGAACCGTTGCATTACAAACAGGGCCAATTTTTTCGCGTCGCTCTCCATCTCGTGACACCATCGAATATATTCGCGTGCATCGAACCCGACACGAGCGACCCTTCCTGTCAAAAAGCAGCGGAGGCCAGGCCGCCGCCATGTGCAAAACCACTAATAGCGACGCGCTTGTCTGCGATTTTTGTTTATCCCGGCCGATGCGTATCGATCGACACGAATTAATGCGCCACTATATACCGCGGTGTCACGTCCAGCCCAGAAAACAGCATCGTTCGCGTTGATCCGTTGGTGACGATTGCGCCGAAACTCTTTACCGGTCCACTGGTTACGTTACACTGTGCATGGTATCGTCGCTCGTGAATAA
>NW_006263351.1:246285-248137 GCF_000469605.1 Apis dorsata | reverse complement strand
TTTTTTTTTTTTTTTTTTTTTTTTTGTTTTTTTGTTTTCTGCGCGCAAGTTGATCTTCGAGTTAACGGCCGATCTGTGTATAAAATTTAATCCTTTGAGAACGAGTGTGGCGACAACGATTATGAAAGGTTAAATGAAATTAAATCAAGTCGAATTGAGTTTTCCAATGAAATTGTACCGGTGATTTAATTTTCGTGATACGTTTCTACGTTCTTGTACGTTAAGTGTAATTATTAATTAGCTGGATGAAAGGAAATGATGAGAATTGAAAAGATTCTGAAATATCTACGTTCAATGATATAAAGAAAGATGATTTGTTCTTACATGTTTAACAATGTGATGTAGCATCTTTTTTCATGAATATTTGTAGAAAGGAACGAGAAAAGTTTTAATAATGAACGTAGTTAAGTGGTTGATTATATCTGCAGCATGTATAAATGTATATATTTATATTTATCGATAATTTAAAAACTTTCAGTTTTCTTTGTAATAAGTAAATTCTTACAATAAAAGTTTCTTTTATTAAACTGAAAGAAAACTTTAAATTTAAAAAGATTCTTAAAAAGTATCAAAGAAGAAGTTTCTCATACCGTTTACAAAGAATTACCGTCATTAAACGTTCTTCAGAAATTATAAACGCTAAAAATCAAGCGTTCCATTGTATAAAGAATTTTCCATCTTCTACACTTATCCCCTTATAATAATAAAAACTTCATTATTATGATCGAAAATCGGCGCAAAAATTTCCAAAGTTTCATCTACGCAAAACAATTATTACAAAAAAATATAGAAATGGATATCCGAATATCTCAATTATAGTCAGAAGAAACTCACGTTTCAATAATCACAATATAACGAATGCTTCGATGCTTTTCTTCAAATTTTATCACGCTTCAAATCAAATTATCAAATTCATATCGCGACGTCGTCACTCAGGTATTATGCCAGCGCGAATCAAGCGAACACGAGGTCGATATCAACGAAGCGGGACACGTCTTCCAATTGAATTTTACCGATAAAAGGAGGCGAGGAGGGAGAGATCGAAAGAACGGCTCGTTTCGATTTTCCATGCAAATATTAGCAGTCGTTACTGGCGGCTATCGGTTTAATTGGTTTTCTCTACGATCGTCGGGGCGATCGTCGAATTAATTTGTCCGATTCAGACGGAATTAGCACAGGTAAATCCCGTCGAATAACCGCAAATGAATATCGATAGATTTGTTTACTAGACCTTCACGCTGGCGACTTTAATCGGAAAAAAAATATCATAGTTTCTCGTCTGATTGTATCGTGACCGTGTGCAAATTTTTTTATGATTTTATTTTATTTTCCTTTTTTTATTTTTTATTTATTTATATATATATATATATTTTTTGCAACGATGTTTTCGAACGATACTTCTATGACAGGTCGTGCATTAGATGCATTATTTCTGGACGTGACCGATAAATTCATAGTGTGGACAGCATTTTACGATTCTTCAATATTGCATGCGAATTCAACTGCCATCCAGGGGCACGACTATCGAACGACAAGCAAAGCTTAAAATAGGAGGGTCGATTTATTGTAGCCAGCCATCGGCTGGAAATTAAATCCTCTGGAGATTTTGCCGGACAGACTGTTGGCAATTCAAGATTTCCTGGATTTCAATGCGTTTTTTTTTCGTGTTAAATGTTATAACTTATTCTTGACAATGTTATTGTGGAGAAGATAAAATTTATTAAAGTATAGTAATTTTTTGTATTTGATTTTAATTCATTTCTCTTTGAAAGAAATGGAAAGGGGAACGAGTGCCCATTGATATATTGTACTAAACAATATGATCCTAAAAAATAAAGTAATAGTTGAGAAT
>NW_006263351.1:242397-246039 GCF_000469605.1 Apis dorsata | reverse complement strand
AAAAAAAAAAAAAGAATATTTATTACTGTAAATCTTCTATTCACAGTAGTACAAGTCAATATATATCTCTTCCATGCTGAAGAAAAATTGATAAAACATTTTTAGCTTCGCAATATTGATCTTTTCACACTTATTATTTACTATTATATAATATTCCAAATCTTGTATCTTAAATTTTATCATTACTCAATTAATCCAACAGATCTCTTCATTACGAAAATTTATATTAAAATACTTTCATTAAGTTCGATACCTAAAAAAACACAAAGATTAATAAATCTGAATCATTGTAATTATTCGATTCTAAGTTTTACCTATTATTATACATTGAAAGATTCGAACAAAATTTAAATTATGTAGTTTCACAAATACTCGAATTATCACTAATGAAAACTCGAGGAATGTTTTAAAAATCGAGGAGAAAACGATCCTTTCCCCAAAATTCGTTCGCGATCGACGCGAAAATTGGGAATGCTGGAAGCATTCTTCGAGTTTGGATACGAGCACGGACAAAGGGACTGGAACGCTAATCCATGGCGTGCAAGCAGATTTCATGCGGCATCGGCCACCGCTGGACGAACTTGATGCAAAGTAGATCAGAGAGCTTTTGAGCACGAAACATTGTTGCCCTGTTTCGCGTATATACGGGTAGCATCATCTAAATTCTACCACGATTAGACACACCACCGGAAACAATTTCCTTTGCCGTCTACCGGCCCGTTAATAACGATCTAACAAAATATACTAACTAGTCGTCCATATTGGATACCATAATTCGTTTCGCCCGCTTTAACTCTTATTAATTAACCCCTCTGATATTCCAACTGATATCCCAATATTGATATTGTTCTTTGTATTGATTTTGTTGATTATGCGTTTTAAAAATGATTAAAAATTAAGAATGTTTCTTGAATAATTCATTTTATGTTATATGAGTGATTCGTATTATATTATTCTTGCATTATTATTACATTATATCATTGTATTATATTGTAAAATTTTGCATGTATCGATAGATTTTCGGTTCAAATGGATTATTGTGTTCGCCATTGGTTTATTCATTTCAAATTTAAAAAGAGATTGTTAAATTTAGAAATTCAATAATATTGAAAGAGCGAAGATACTCTTTTTATACGATCCTCTCTTTTATTTGCTTGTTTATTATGGCGAGATTGTTTCAAATTTTTACCTCGTATCTTGTTTTTGCGCGTTGCGATATTCAATATGACATCCCGGTTAAATTCAGTTTGATTGATAAATCGTGTTTTACAAGTTGATTTGAGGAACGTTGTAACACGTTTCATTCGTGAAAGCATGTGCCGTGCAATTTCAATCAGTCAAACTTGAAAATTTCACTTTTAATAGAGAAAGATTGAAAAATTGAATTGATTGTAAAATTTATTAGTGACGAAGTCAATTTTTAAGGGCCATTGAAATTAATTACTCTGATACTGTTTAAATCTAGGCTAAATATAAACAAATCATACAGATACAATTCTTTGAAAATCTTTGATTGCGATTGATTGATTGCGTTTTCACGAATCTAAAAATTAATTTCGATCTATCGTTAATTACATTTCTCTTTCTCATCTTTCGTCATATTTATCAATCTCTTTACAACCACCTTTATTTTCTCTTCCCGTCCAGAAGCTGCACGTTTCTGATTCCAATTTCGAATCTAAAGATTAAAATTTCCAATTACATTATGCCCCCCCTTCTAATTTTTCATCTTTCTTTATATTTATCAATCTCAATTCCTTTATTCGTCTTTTATCTTTATTCCCTTTACCTCTCGTTCAAACGTTTCTGATCCCAATCTCACCAATTTAAAATTTTAAATTTCGATCCATTTCTAATTACTTTTTATCCTCTTTTACTTTCTCATTTTCAACATCGTTCTCATACATCAATCCCTTAATAACTTATAGATCAGCCTCGTCTACCTTCATTCTCTCCATCTCTCGATCAAATGCATCGTTTTTCGTTCCAACACGCATACTTCTCATATTTTCAATACCACGAAGATCTAAGATTTTTATTCCTCGACCCACCTTTAATCACTTCATATTCCTTTGTGACTCGTATATGTCTATCAAATACAAATGAAATAAATTTCTTTATTTCACGAATTATAAAAATCAGATATCGATCCATCTCTTCCATATCAACTTCGCAACTCTTTTATTCCCTTCTTTCAAATACAATTTTTTAACAAAAAGAAGGGGAGATCCGCAAACTTAATCTCGATGGCGTGGCTTTTAAGGCACGGGGGGAGATGCGCGTGGCTCGTTTTGAGAAACGGGTATTCAGTCGAACGCACGGTAGCCGAGGGAATTTTATTTAAATAAAAACCTTAATGCCTCGGAACGGCGTCCAGAGTGGTAAGGATAAAGTTTGTTCCGAAAAAGTTGTCCAACTTTCTCTCGGCGCTCGGTGCGGATCTGCAAATATAAAATAGTTTCCTGGGTGGCGGACGAAAGTTAACCTTCCCTCCATCCACGCCTGAGAGAAATCGTGTAAACCGAATTTTCTCTTTGGGCATTGGGAAGTTGGGAAAGGAAAGAAAGGATGGGAGCAATCCAAGAAGTCGAATTTCCACGATTCATTTTTGCGTTCACGCGCGGAAAACGTTCATCGCGGGAAGGGGAAAGGAGGGGAGGGAACAGGTAAACAAGGCGGAGACGAGAGATAGCAAATTCTTTTCAGAATCTTACCAGAATTGAATGAGTCGAGTCGATTTCGTTTGGCGGAAAGTTTCGATCGTTCAAAGTTGTAAAGTTTCAGCTCGGCAATGATTCCCGAACGTCTCCGGATCTCTTTAGTTCTCTTCAGCATTTCTCTTATTCTACAGAAACTGGTTTATTTAATTATCAAGTAGATGTTTGATCGGACATTGTTCGCGATTATTTTATTCCTTCGATTAAAAATAAAATCTTTTTCTTTGCATCATTCTCTTAAAAAAATGAATTTACGTTATTAATTCTTAATATAATGAAAACTTTCCTTAGAAATAGACATCTAAAAAATTATAACTAAACAAAATAAATGGATTTATATAAAACAAGCATCTCATAACCGAGCTTTTTTATCCCTAAATCAAATTAATAATCGTAACATCAACAGATCTTTCAGAAATCCATCTCTCACGGATTCACTCTATCGAAACTTTCATCCCTAATATCGATAAGAAACAAATCGTAGAAAGGAGGACTCAATTTTACCTGTAGGAATAGGATACGTTGCCATTGACAAGTGGCGAGGAAAACCGAGGAATATGCACGTGTACAACCTTCAATTCCTTTAGCCCCTCCTTTCTTCCCCCTTTCTGAAGCCTTTTTTCTCCTGTTCCAGCCTTTATATCGGAAGGGTGGAAAAAAAATCCGCTACCTTTGCAACCAGAGCGGCAGACTTTAAGCCTCGGCGCAGAATCGTTTAGTCGTTTCGAGCTGATAGCCTGATGGAACGTAATAAAAGTACTAGTCGACGTGGCGCCGCTCGAGGATGCAGCTACATCGCGAAAAAGAAAATTCCTTCCGGTCGTTTTAATTCGCGTACCCCTTCCTCCGTTGCTTCCTCCGTTTTCAACGTCTTTCCACGTCTCCTTTAAAGATCGTGACGCGACCATTCGCAACTAGTTCGTTT
>NW_006263351.1:240192-242169 GCF_000469605.1 Apis dorsata | reverse complement strand
CTCCTTCTCTCTTTTTTTTTTTTTTTTTTTTTTGAGAAAGAAAAATTATTATCGTTGCCGTTATCATTGCTACGTTTGTTGGAGGCGACGACAAAGTAGTAGTAGCGAACAAAGTAGTCGTTCGTTACTTCATACTCTCGTTTAATTAACGAACTATCGCGGAGTTCGGCCGTAAGGCGGTCCAAGTTAAACGGAAGTTCGGGCCGAGCTCGTGGGAGTCCACAAGATGTGGTACACGTGGAATTACGTTTAAAGAGGTGTTTGTTTCGGGTTTCTTATGATGTGGCTTAGATCGTGTCTTGCGCGGAGTTCGGTTCGCTGTTAATTTTGCGTGGAATATCAATTTTGGAGTTTGGTAATAAATGCCGATCATTTGTGGAGTCTAAGAAAAGAAAGTTTCTATTTAAGAAAAAAACTTTTGTGGAAATGAAAGGAAATGATTTCAATGATTTCAAATTATCGTAGTTGAGACAATATATATGTATAATCGTTCTTTCTTCTTCGTTAGTACTTCTCAGGGATGAAATAAAATATTTTCCATTGCAAAATTCTGAATAAGTTTCCATATAAGTTTTAATCCCACGATACAGTTTTACGATATTTTCATCACGGATCACGGCAACAATTGTTCTTTCATAATTGTTAATTACTGCTGGAACAGAGGGAATATTTACGCTTAGTTTCGTCGATGCATCGTAACTCGAAAAGGATAACGCGAGAACCTTTGATGTCCGTGAACAGAATGCACTTATCCAACGGAGGAGTTTATTATTTGTTCGGAGTGAAGGTAAACTGAGAATAGAATACTGCGAATTACAGTCACGTGAAATTTTATGTTTATTGATACATACAGAAGAGTAACGAAATTTAGAAGATTCTTGCTTCGTTACTCTTCGGTACTCTCTGTTAATTTCTCTGTGACAACTTTGATACAGAAATGCTGTTGATGCAATGTGCGTAATAGTATTTTTCGTATTTACCTCTGATATTGTAAAAAAAAAAAAAAAAAAAAAACAGTTTCGTTATATAGTTGCATACGAACAAAATAAATAAATGAATTTTCTATTTTTTTTCCAGATATAAGGCAAATAGAAATTTTTCATATTGTATCAATTATCGCTATGCGAAATTAATTGGAATAATATTCTGCTAAATACAATAGATGAAATCATTCGATCAACCATTCGAAATTGTGAAATAAATGAAATCAATCAAATCAACGAATTTTTTATATGAAATTTTATTTTATTGGTAAAATTTTTAAATGAAATCGCACGAGAAAAATCAATTGAAAATCAATTTTAACGATATTGTATTCAACAGAAAGCATCGACCAAATTAACCGTCCTTTAAATTTTAAATTAACGAAGAGTTTATCAATCCCTATTATATTATCACAATCAAGGAATTAAGATTAAAATTCATTTCGTTCGAAATTTATTTGAAATTTGCTCGAGCACGAATAAAGCTCTTCCTCATAAAATTAATAAATCAAATCAGCGTGCGATCGCGCAAATAATCAAAGATCAAAAAAAAAAAAAAAAGGAAAAAGTATCCCGTAAGAGTTATTTGCACGAGTTTGAGCTTAATGAAACGTAAACCGATGTGTCGTGAGAGGAAAGGAAATTGCGTTTCGGGGAGGGAAAAACGAACGAGTCGAGGGAACAAACGGTGCTCGGTTAATTACCATTTGTTCATGTGCGACAGACAGAAGCGTATCTTGAACAGGGTGGAAGACGCGGAGGAACAACGAGTACGATGTATCTGCCACATCACATCTGAATCGTCTGTGTAACGTCGGTGTACACGAATTGTACACGAACGCGAGAGGCCATTACCACGTTCGCGTGGATCACTCCATATTGAATTAGGTCGCGTCCATAGCCGGAAATTATATTCGACTGCAACTTCCGCGTAATCAGTGAGCCGGGAAAACTGCGAACGAAGCGAGATTAACGTCCGGCCTCGTGGTCATTT
>NW_006263351.1:235939-239960 GCF_000469605.1 Apis dorsata | reverse complement strand
TTTTTTTTTTTTTTTTTTTTTTTTTTAATTCTTTTTTAGTCTCTCAGTTTAGTCAGATTGTTGCGAATGAATGAAGTAAATTATTAATGGAGGAGGATATATTATTTGAACATTTTGTTAAAAATAATGTCCATTATGAAGAGTTAAAATTAAGTATAATATTAATCGTATTGTTAATCATTAATATTCGTATTTTATCCTTACAAACAATTGATAAAGTAATATATATTTTTATACGCAAGCTGTATTTCAAGCTTTAAATTGATATGGAATAAATTCAAATATTTGTAATCACTTATCTTTGAATAATTTTATATATCGATAAAAATTAGCTATTTCATATACAATTTCATTGGTACAATTTCACAGTACAGTTTTACTGTATAGAATCGAAAAATGTCTTGTGAAGTTTTTACTTTTTTGCTTTCTTTCTTTCTTTCTTTCTTGAAAGCATGAGTTGGCAATAAAGAACCGAAATGGAAGAATGAAGTACAAGTTATTGTTAAATATGACCTAAGTCCAAATGCATTCGCTGGCATCCGAGAGCTAAAAGTTTCTCAGATCTACGCTTTCTTCAACGTTGAGCAGAAGAGGAAAACAACTTTGTACTTAGTCACCCACTTTCGGGACTTATCGTCAAGAAATGTATAATAAACTACGTCCAAGGCGAACAACTGGTCCTCACATCGAGACTTTGGATTTTGTAGATCGTTTCTTACCCTCGATTTTTACGAACTCATCTGTATCACCTAGAGAAACTTCTCTGTGATACAAAATGTTATACAGAACGTTTCAACTTTTCCGCTATACAGAATCGTTCGTACAATTTTATATCTCGTTTGTAATGTAATAATCGAAATTATTGCAAATGAAAATCGACTAAATTAATATCTACAAATTTCCAATTTCGATTGAAATAATTCCATAATTACATAACCACCTTTCGTGCATTTATTATGTACATACACGTTTTCGATCGTAAATCCTAACCATTCCATAATTTTCGAAGAAAATAGATTCGTGCAACAAAGATTCTCCCATATATTAACGCTCTGTACGTTTTTCCAATTCGTTATACCCTTCATCGATAAATGGAATAAAAGGACACGTCATCCATCCGTATCTATTGACGCGTTGTTATCGTGGAAAATCATCGACAACGTTCCCGCCGAGCTTTTTCTTCCTCAGAGCTTTGCTTTCTGCCGATTTCCTTTTCACAGATTGCCGCCACGAAAAAACTCGTGCTCGTGCCTTACCTCGTTATAAGCTTCCTCGATAACGTCCCACGGGACGTGTCAGATCCCTTTCCACCCCACCTCCCTTGTTTTTCTCCGCTCCTTCTCCTTTCCCTCCATCCATGTATTTTCACAGGGCCTGCACACGGAATATTTTGACGGGCCGAGTTGTCTTGCTCGGTTGATTTTTATTGGCCCGCGTGGGGGCGAACAGGTGCACAGAAAATATTTTAAAAAGAGAAATTTCCCTGCCGGACCGTGTTATCAACGCTCCAACGACTTCTATAACGGGAGGGTTAACTTGGTTATAATTTTCGAACGGCGTCACTTTTCCAAGTTTCGGAAATTTTGCGATCTTTCCAGGTTGAATACCCTCTCTTTCATCCGATTTTTGTATAAAATAATAGAAGTATTTGTAAGTTTTCTTGTTTCTCTCTTCATATTCGTTATTTTTTCTTCGATTGTTTGATTTTAGTCGATACTGAATGAAATAAATCTTTGGAAATTGACGGGTCGAGGAAGAAACAACGAAGAAGAAACAACGAGAAAGAATTATTTTTGTTCGTAAATAATCGTGTATAGTATGTTACTTTGTTTAAAGAGATTGAATTAATTTGTACATTTTTTTGTATATCACACCAATTTTCTTTAAGAAATACTTTTTACGATTAAAATCTATAATCCTTTATATATGATTCGTCATGCTTTATAATTTCATTAAAGAAAAAGAAAAAAAAACAAAATTCTCGATGACGATCAATTATCAATTCAGCATACATAAAACATATAAAAGAAGAACGTAACGTCTGATTAACAAATATCCCTTCAAGTGATGAATCAAATCACCCACCAGTTTGTTTCGAAAAAGATTCAGAATTTTCGTTTTTCGATACATCGACGCGGAATCCTCTTGTAATTCCATTTCATCCCTCGGCTAATTGTTCCTCCCTACCAACGTATCCGACCGCGTAACAAGCGCGCATCAGACGAAGGAACGAGGGAGGAGGGGAGGGAGGAGAAATGGGGGGAACGACTGCAAAAAGCTCGTTTTGCCGGAATATAGGCTATATGCGTATAACCCGCCGGTCCATGGATTTCTGCGCGACCAAAGGGCATTGGAAACTCATTTTCCAGCGCAAACAACGTGGCTCCAGAGGATTCCCGCCGTGGAGGATTCGAGCCGTGCTCGTCTCGCCTATACACGATTTATTCTCATTTGCATACACAACGTTTCTGTATCGGTATAATCACGGGTTCTGCGCTATCTTCATCCGGGTAAAAAAGAATCCAGGTATTCGGCCGCACCCTTTCCCCCTCCCCTCGTTTTTATCTCCATTGCGCCAGAGCTCGGCCGGAACATTTTCATTCGAAACGAGCCTTAAAATGGTTCGTGGATTCGTGATCCCCGTATTAGGATACATACAGAGACGTGAGAGATGGGTGATGATAATTTGCCATCCTTTGATATTTTTCTTCTACTTCCTTTTTTTCTTTTTTTTTCTTTTTTTTTCTTTTTATTTTGAGTTTATTTTGAGTCTCTTATACATTATCAGAGAGAAAGATATTTCCTCTTTCGTTACGTTCTTTGATTTACGATCACACGAGACACGCGTTATCACACACAGGTCTAGACTAGTGTAAATTTTTCCAGCTTAATTTATTTGACTTCAACTTGAGATAAGTTTTTAATACACTTGGGAGCAGCGTGTAAAAATTCTTAAAAATTTTCCCCGGCGAACGATAAGTTTCTACAGTTTCTGTAACTTGCATTTTTTAATATATAACGAGTACGGTTGTAGATTATTATTCAATCCTTTCCTTTTTTAATCCTTTTTTGAAATCTATTTTATATTTTAAGAATTACTTGTCTGACGATTTTTCTCATCGTTCAATTTAAGAAACTGATTCCACATACTATTCGCACAACTATTAATTAATACATTTATTTATCTACTTTTATCCATTTTTTTAATCGTTTCTCGTTTATTTTTGTAAATTTAATTTCAATTATCATTCCTTCTTTTTCCTATTCAAAATCTTACGTGTAATTCAATGACACTAGGAAATAAATCAGATCCACCTCGACAATCGCAAAGTAGCCTCGCCTCGAGTAAAATCTCATTCTTCCCGACGAAACGGATCCCAAACCACTCCTTTCTGGCCAGAAAAGAAATACAAAAGATATTTAATCCATTTTTGGAATGGAATACTTTGATCCTTTCAAACATCTGAGAAGGCCGCGCGTCCATCCGGACGGGAAGTAAGAAAAGATGGCGAGAAACATATTCATAGACATGATTTCTCTAAGAAAGGACTTTGTTGGAAGGAACCCAGTGGAGGAAACGACGCCGGCTGGGTGAACACGTACACTGCTCTCTAACTACTTCCGGCTTCTTTGAAACATGTCCTTTTCTCGTTAGCCATTCGACTCGGACTTCTTTCTTCTTGGCTTCCGGCCGTACAGTTCGTTAGGCAATTCCTATTTTGTCCCCGGTCCAATTTCCACCGCGGTATTTTTGGCGCCATTACTATTCTCTTTTTCCTTCCTTTTCGTCTCTCTCTCTTTCTCTCTTTCTCTCTCTCCTTTTCGCTAAAAATTTTCCGCGTGGCAGAGAGGGCGGGGAAAAAAAAAGAATCCGCAATCTTCCGTCTCGTTAGCCTCGTGATGACCGAAATTTATTTAGTGGAAAAAATAGCACGGCATGCTGTTACTGTCGTGGTAACGATCGTTGGCGAAAAAAAAGAAAAAAAAAAAGAATACCGAAGCTCGATGCAAGTTGCAAAAA
>NW_006263351.1:227324-235762 GCF_000469605.1 Apis dorsata | reverse complement strand
TTTTTTTTTTTTTTTTTTTACTTTGTCTAACGTTCAGATTGTTTCATTTCACCGATTCGAGAGAGATTTTGTGAATGTATTGTTGAACGTCTGATCGAAATTTACAGTAATAATATTTTTCAAGAGATAGGAGAAGTTGAAAGGATTTCGATCGAAGATCGAAGAAATTGTTTCGATTCCATTGTTTTTATTATGAATAATATTATCCGATTATTTAATATATTATTCGATATTTGGATGATATAATTGTACGTCAAAAGAAAAAAAGAATCTATGTGTGTGATTCCTCTTTAATACGAATTATCAAAAATGAAACTCGAAATAATGCCTTTAAGTCGAGTGAAATAAGTGAAAGATTCAGCTGAAATTATTTGAATTCAAGCCACTTGACGATGCAGCTTTGTTAAAAAAAAACGTTTGGGTTTTATCAGTAGCTTCCCGTGCGCTTCAGTTCGAAGAACAAAGCACAAAGCGAGGGAGGTGTTGTGCATATGAAGAGAAGGTAACGTGCAAATGGCTGATTCTTTTTGTTTCGTACGTAGCTCTCAACAACGTATATATCTTCAAATGAGGAAAAACTTAATTTTCGCCTTTATTTTTCTTCCACACCTTCCCGTTTTCTTCCTTCTTTGACAATAATTTATATTAAAATCGTTTCACTTTACACGCGATAAAACGAGATAAAACGAGAGCTTAAATATTTCTTGTATACACAGAATTCTGTGCATGCTATTGCTCGAAACTATCTGGATAATCGTTGCTTGTCAAGATGAAAGAAAATTTTATTCTTCATTTTATTATTTCATCCATGTAGCAATGGAAACTTATAATACTGTCTCTTCTGTATTCTCTAGATTGCCCAATTTATCAACCATTTATGTATTATTAACCATTATAATCGAATCGAATTAACGTTCTCTTAAAATCTTTTCGACGTCGATCCATCCACCCGAAACTCGAAAACCCTGTCCACGTATCCCTCGTACAACGACACTTGGCTCGCAAGTTTAAGATTAACGAGCTGGAAATCTGGTTTCGGCGATGCAACAACGGGTCGCCTCCAGCAAAACACGTAACTTTTCACCGATGAAACTGTTCGGCCAAACTTCATTAAATCGATAATAGAGCTTTTTTTCCTTCCCCATCCCTCGACGAATACATCCTCAGGAAGGGATAACATTGAAAGTCCGGCAGGAGTTCGATGCACGGCAGGGGGGAAGGGTAAAGTTCGACTCGCGCGAGAAGTCGACTTTAGAAGACGACGTTGTTATCGACTGGTTTCCATGATGCGCGCCAAACTTCCTCGATATTTTACGGTCGACGCGACATCGACAATGGGCCAACCAGCTGCGAACGCCTGGGGGATCTTGATTTTTTTCTCTCTCTCTCTCCTTTTTCCCTCCACCAGAACGATAGATTCTCGCAAGAATCTCGCTGGTAAACAGCTGCGCCTCGAATCGATCCGCGGCCGAGGATGGTCGGAGGGATGGTGTTCGCGCACCATTCATAAATTCGCGATTGTTTCGCCAAGTATTCGTGGAATTCTCTTTTGACGGGAGCCGCCCGGAGCGGCTCGTGGCTTCCCCCGTTTCTTCGAGTTTCGCGTGAGAAAGTTGCGAAGCTATGCCAACCATGGACCGCCCCGGCGTATTCGCGATTCGCAGATTGTTTCGCCCTCGTCAAATGTTCCACTAACTTTTATGTAACGCGTTATGTACGTTCGACACGGTCGATCGGATCGAGAAGGGTGGAGGAAAGGCGTGGTAGTGGAAGGAGAGTGAAAAGGAGAGAATTGAAATTTGGAAAGGAAAAAGAAACGATTAGGTTGCTGAAGAACGAAGTATTCTTCTTTTTCTATTTTATTTAGGAGAAGTTAAAAAAATATATTCATTTTTGTTAAAAGTAATTGATATTCGAGGTTCAGATTCGCGAACTAAAAAAAAAAAGCTCTATATTTACACGGATAAATTTAGAATGGTACCCATGAAATAAATATTCGCTTGAATGGATACAAATTGACTGCCTCGCGTGTATCTAATAAAAGATAGATAATTCTTGTAAAAATACTTAATATTTTACATTCTTTTGAAAATCACACGAGAACGAATCTTTTTTCACGAACAATTTTTTTAATAGAAAAACTCGTGTACGAGTCAAATAAAGATTGAACTTCTTCTGTTCGATTCGCGAATTTTCGAAAACGTTTTTTTTTCTTTTTTTTTTTTATTTTATATCGGATATAGAATGAAACCACGAAAACCCCCAAACCCCCAGAACAATCGATCCCGGAAACGAGCAATCGCGATGTACGGAGCGGTGGTCCCAATGGTCAACAACTCGTGTGTGTGGAGTTTCATTTCGTGGAATTCAATAATCGGTTACATCGCCAATAACCGCGAGTCGTTCGATTTTATAACGGCACACGTCCACCAATCATCGCGAGTGCTTCGATCTTATATACGACAACCGCAAGAAGCCGCACAGTGTCGTTCTGTGGTCGATCGTTCGTGAGAACTGCGTTTCTCGATTAAAATGAAAGAAAAATGCGTTGCACAACTGTTTTCATTCACGTCGCTGTCCAGATTTCATTTCTTTCCTTTTCTTTGGATAAATATCGACACGTGTTTCGCAAACATATTGTTGGCTATTTATCGTGTTAATTATATTATTATGTTATCATTATCAGAAGGCGGATGTTGATGCAAACTCGAATTCATAATACACCTTGAACAAAATAATAATATAATTGGAATTTGTAAAATCTATTACGCTAAATATTATAACTAATAGTGTGTACTATACTTTGAATATCTTGCGTTTTTTTTTTCAATTCACGCTTCACATATTCGTTTCAAATTTAATATAGATACAGTAAATAAATATAATGGGGATAAAAGTTAATACAATACATGTTCGAATATATAATTACTCGTATAAATTATATTTATATTTATAAAATGCGATTTATATTCAAACGTAATTATATTATTTATCTTTTGCGCTTTGACGCATACGTATTGAATAAAATAACGTAAAAAGATTTTCATAATGCAAGTACACGCGTTTCCCTTTCGTAATAATTTTGTTCGTAAAATATATAAATATGTATTTGTTGTAATTTATAAGTAAAAGTAACTTTTATCCCATTGATTTATGATAATATAATAATTAAATAATCATACGATATACATGTATAATTGTGCATACCTTGATTGTAAAAAAATCGAATTTTTCTTCCTCCCGTCTTAATTTTCGACGATATACGACGAATATTTACGCAGTGGAAATCACGAGCGCGACGTGTTACGCGTTCGAAAGTTGGAAGTCGAATGTTTTGAATCCAAATAAGAGACACGAATCGAACGTGTTTATATGTATATATCGCGTCGAATCGTAACATACTTCCGAATTTGGTAATTTCGAACGATTTTTCGGATCCTCTGCCATGCACCGTTCGTATTTCATCCTTATTGGGTATGTGAACATGAGATCCAAGGTACAACAGTGTAGAAAAGTTTGACATAGACGCAATAAATATATTTTTAGAATTCGTTTTCGATATTTCTTTTCCTTCCTTTTGAAATTTTACCGGTTTGTTTATTTCCTGAAGCTGAAAATATTTTCCGTTTAAATTTTATGCAGAGTATAATTTTTAAAACAGGGCCCCTAATGGATAAATAACTTACGATTGTTTTTTCGGTATCATAAAGATGAATTTTTACGAACACATTTTTACGATGTTTATGCGATAATAATTTATACGTTTATAATTTTCCTTATAATAATTTTAAGCTGTTAAAAATCAATCGTAATGAATATAAAAAATATAAAAACGTATAATGAATTTTTAATACTAATTGTAATGGATAATGAATCACTTTTTATTTATTGTATCTATCTCCATGTGAATATACTGAAATAAATGAATATTGAAAATTTTAATTATAAAATTTGTTTTAAAAAATTCAACCGAAATTATTTCCTAATCCTCGTATTACTTACTTTGTAAAATAATAAAAATTAAAACAAACATCTTCTTGTAATTATTAACAATCAAATTTGTCTTAATTTATCTAAAAGTTTTATACAAAATTGTATAGTTTATATACAATTATATAATTATACAGAAGATTTCCTGTTGTTGTTTGTTCGACGACACGGATCTAAACTTAATTTATATTGGTGGCCAAGTATAAATTAGGATCGGGTCGACACAAACGGTTAATTAACCGGAAATCAAATATCGCACGTTCCTCCTCCTATCTCGGGTGCAACCAAACACTGCACAAGAAGATTCTTTCTCAGTTTCCATTAATCACCACGCCAAGAATCGAAGCTCGCCCGAGCTCGAGACTAATTGTGAAAGCATTAATAACGACGGAAACGGAAACTTGCAGTCATTAAACCCGACTTGTTTCCCCCGGTAAACAGATCCCCTCTCCCCTCTTCTCCCCCTCCCCTCTCCATGTTTGCGCCACGATTGTGAAGTAATCGTTAGGTAGACGAAACGTGAGCACGAGCTTTCCTCGTTGGAAATCGACGTTGAACGAACGATTTCGAGTGCGAAACAACTCCGCCAACTCTTTTTCCTTCAATCGCAACCATCTTCCATTCTTTCTTTCTCCAACCTGTTTCCATTTTACTCGATATTAAACGCCGGTCTAATTCATCGGCAGGCTCGAGTTTATCTTTCGGCGCAACAATGCTGCGCGATTTGAAAAGAAAGTGATCTCGAGAAGTCAATTAACCACGAACAAAGGGTAGCAGCAGGTAATTTCGAGCTATTTATGAAGGACCACTTGTTCGAGGACGTTTGAGGGTTACAAAAGCGGGAACTTCCATTCCAGGGGAGGGGACGAAAAGGGACGAAAAAAAAGACGGGGAGGAGAGGAGGGAAAAAAGGAGGAGGATCAAGTTCCATCGAAGCGATTAATTTGAAATGTCTTTCCACGAACGTCGCGTCCTTTTATACAACGCTCTTTCGATGGCAATTAACCAGCCATGAATTCGAAGGGGCGAAGAGTCTTCCCTTCCTTCTGGCGAGGAAACGGGATACCAACAGGATTTATTCCGGTATAAATGCGCGCGGCACGGCATTCATCGATGCAAATGGCGTTCGTCTAGGAAGCGTTCATTTCGCAGCTACTTCATTTATCGGTAAACACGATGGGGGCCGCCAGGAGGAGGAAGCCCTGTGCCGGTTAATTCAACGCGACGACGGCCATTTCTTGCCGGAAAAAGAGATTGCTGTAATTATCCTTTTACGGGCGGACCACGATTTCGTAACGTCTCGAGAAACCGCGTCGCCTTTGTAAACGGATATCTACCGGTCGTTGAATTGGTCAAAGCGAAAGCAAGGAAGGAAGGAAGGAAGGAAGGAAGGAAGGAAGGAGGGAAGGAGGGAAGGAAGAAGATAGAAAAAACGAAGGAGACCAGAGGGTGGAAGTTTCAGCAACTAGCTGAGTTCGTAGCTCCTTTACGTTTAACTGTAAGTCTGGACAGAATTGGATTTTCTAACCGAAATGAAAAGACTCCGCGATCGTTCGTTCCGTTTCACTCGTGTATATCTGTAAGAGTATATTTGAAAAGATATTAGAAAAGATTTAGTGTATATAATAAGAAATGTTAGAAAATGCGATATCGAACGTGTTTTAAAATATCGAGACTGAATGAAATGTATGAATTGTGGAAACATAACTGTTTTCCACAAAAATAATTTAAAAGATCAGAATTGTAAGATAAAATAAAAGTGAGTATGCAAAGTATGATGAACGAAAGATGTAATTTTAAGAATGCATTGTAAATTAAATATGTTATACATATCGTTATTCGAATTTTTAATTAATCCAGAATTTAAATTTTGCTCTTCCTTCGTTTCCTCGCGTCGAATGAGAACCGTTAACTATTTTCCATCCAATTATTCCATCGCATATAGGGCCGATGAAATTTCAAGATATTCGATGGAGTGTCGATTTTTTATCCCTCGTCCACGTAATTTTCTTCATTGTACTTCGAGAAGAATGAGCGAATGAAAGAGGAAAAGAGAAACTGCATGTTCGTAGCTTAAAAGCTTGAAAGCTGGCTGTATTTTGCAGCGTTTGAAAGCGTTTAAATGCGCAACGATTTGCGGATACTATCCAATATTACTATCCATTTGATTGGCCGATTTCGACGATAAATTTCGACGTGCTAAAAAATTAGAACGACTATTATATTCGCTTTCAACTTGAAAAATGGTTAATCGTAGCGCACATTGATGCACGATTAATACACGACAGTTTAAATTATATCAATTAAATTGAAATATATCGTATAAGAATAACGTTACGTAGAAATATTGTTTGTAAGATGTAATGGAGTATATAAAATAATTTTCCAATTAGAATAAGAAAAAAAATAAAATAATCAAACAATTTTACAAAAATAACTGAGTCGAAAATTATTTATAGCGAGAAATATTTAACAAACGCGTATAATCGTGCTTTTTGTTAACTTAACTTAAATAAACAAATAAACGGATCGATACTCAATAGCGATATTTTTAAACGTTTGTTATTGAAGGCCAATGAACGATTCTTTTTGTTTGATCGAGTGTATTGCATCAATTCGAACGGAAATTGCATGCTCGCATGCATATTTTTCCAAATGACGCCGTCGTCGGTGTGGAAAATTTGTGTTTGTCACGTGCACGATCTATTCACAGGAATGCGTGCACGCGACGTATTTATTATGAGCGGAAATAGTGACCGTTTACAACGTATACCCAATTGTATCATTTATTAAAACGGAGAGACTGTTTTATTTGGCGTGTGCGTTTTCGCCCTCGCCAGAAACTTTATATCAAGTTTGTACAACAAACAAGCTTTCGCGCAAAGAAATATGATATTGAAATAATGAAAAGAAATATGTAGCTCGAACCTCCCTCTTCCCTCCTCGTAACGTTTATTATCAAATAAAATTGAAACGGAAGCTTTCCTCCACTCCTCTGAAAATTAAAATAATATTTCTTTAAAGTTGTTTATCGTAAGCTGGAGGAATATTGGTAAGAATCAGACGTCAGGTATTATTCTCATTAATTAAAAATGAATTGTACTTTTCAATTATATGAACTTTAATTAACGTAAAAATATACTAATCGTCGTTTAAATTTAACTATCAATATCGTCAATGTAACTCTATCTTAGTATTATTTTACACCTATAAAAATAAAAAAATATGTAATATTATAATAAAATATTTAAAACAAATTTAAGCAGTTTTTAAACCCGTATAACATGCCAATATTTGTAACGATATATTTGTAAAACAATAATTCCTCGAGTAGAATTGTAAATAAATAATCAGACGAACGAGACACGCTTCGTCAAGCAAGAATAAGTGGATCGCAAGCAGCCTACGATTACGTAGGATGAGACAAGGAGAACAAGTTCATCATATACCGGACATATAGAATAGGGTCGACCCTTACCAGGCGACAACTGCTGGATAGCATGGATCGTCGCTGATCAGACACGTGATATATGACCGTCCTCGCTCCAACCATACCTATGCTCTCCACTATTGATATGACATGCGCGAGATGAACGTTCAGAGATCTCACCACCCTTTTTTCAACCCTTCTTTTCTTTTTTTTCTTCTAAAAAAGGATAAAAAAACGATAAGAGAAAAGATATTCTGTCACATTTACGATAGACGTAGAGACGTAAGAGACGACGTAAGAGATAAGAAAATTGTTGTTGTCTCAATTTTGATTAATCGAATTTCTCAAGGGACGGATCTTTCATGGAATCGACTTTTTTCAACGATTGTAAAAATCCAACGCGACGTCTATATAATGGATTCTCGATCGGGAAAGTATCAAAGTAAATTGTACAACCGAAGGGAAACAATGAAAGCGGGATAATATAGATCCGACTTTAATGCAGTTTTCCATAAAAAGGGAATATCGGTGTCCTCGAGTCGCCGCCACTGAATGGATAAGCGGCGAAGGAGGGATTTCCAACCGGTTAAGTACGTTCGTTCCCTTTCCATTATCTATTCCTCGTTACCGCAAATTAAGGTGGAAAGGGGGCGAATATCGAACGAATTTTCTCATCCGTCGAGAGGGATTCCTTTTATTTACAGAGAAATCCCGTCAAAATCCCGTTTCTGGTATCGTCTGGAATCCCGCCGGAATCGTATAACAGGGAAACGATATCCACCCCTCCTCGGCCATGATAATTCGAATTCACTTTCGAATAATTTGAACCAAATGAAAATCGAATAAATAATTTGATTTATTCGATTCGCCAACGTGAAATATCTCTTTCAATTTAGGGAGAGGGGAACGGATACGCGAGGGGTGGCAGCGGCGCGTGACAGTTGTTTCAATCGGGCGTTGAAACACTTTTTAATGAAGCTGCGGATCGGGTCGAATTGAAATAAAATCGGTGGAGTAA